>NC_138776.1:21491749-22056749 GCF_965119305.1 Pelophylax lessonae
TCTGACGACGTAGTACTACGTCGTCAGACACTCCCCCTTCTGGGCGGCGCTTGCGCGCCGCCGGAGGCTCGCTCCCGCTGTTTTCAGTCACAGCGGGAGTCCGGCCAGGGGGGGAGCAGCGGCGATCGCCGCCGCTCTTCCCCCGATCGTCGGGGATCTAGTGTGGAGATCCGCCCGCCTGTGTAAACAGAGCGGGCGGATCTCCCTAGTGACAGGGAGTGACAGATCGGACTGTTCAGCATAGCTGGACATCCGATATGTCCATGACTCACTCAGTCCCCTCCCCCCCCCCCCACACGTCAGTAAGCACCAGGCATACATTAACCCCTCCCTCTCCAATAAAATTAACCCCTTCCCTGCCAGTGTCATTTTTACAGTAACAGTGCATATATATAGCACTGATTACTGCAGTAATGTCACTGGTACCCCCAAAAGTGTCAAAAATGTCAATCAAGGGTCCGATCTGTCCGCCGCAATGTCGCAGTCCCGCAAAAAAAATCGCAGATCGCCGCCATTACTCGTTAAAAAAAAAAACATCAAAAATGACAAATCTTTCCCTTTGTTAGTAAACGCAATAACTTTTGGGCAAACCAATCAAAATACGCTTTTTGCGATTTTTTTTTTTACCAAACCTAGGTAGCAGAAAACAAATTGGCCAAAAATTTTTAAAAAGATTGGTTTTTACATTTTTTTGGGGGGGAATTTCAAAAATGTTAAAAATATTGTTATTTTTTCAAAATAAACGCTATTTTTTTGTTTATAGCGCAAAAAGTAAAAATCGCACAGGTGATCAAATACCACCAAAAGAAAGCTCTGTTTGTGGGAAAAAAAGGACGTAAATTTCGTTTGGGTACGGCGTCGCACGACCGCGCAATTGTCAGTTAAATTCGCACAGCGCCGAATCGCAAAA
Organism: Pelophylax lessonae; assembly: GCF_965119305.1. Classification (NCBI taxonomy): domain Eukaryota; kingdom Metazoa; phylum Chordata; class Amphibia; order Anura; family Ranidae; genus Pelophylax; species Pelophylax lessonae. Next base: position 21,492,660 of record NC_138776.1, read on the forward strand.
AGTGGCCTGGACGGAAGACAGCAAAATCCTCCGGTGGTAAAGTGGTTAATTTTACCTACAGGTAAGCCTTATTTTAATATAGGCTTACCTGTATGAACTTTAAACCAGGGCACACGTTAATTACACAGGTTTTGTGGCTGGTTAAGGTGGTAATTAAACTCAGTGCCTTATGTGCATTATATAAGCCTGTGTAATGTGTCCTGGTTTAAAGGGATGAGGTGGCAACCCTACTGCTAAAATCTGCAGGAAAACCCAAGACTTCTGGCAGTGGTTCCTTCGCAGCGCTCTCTCCATGTCATTCCTGTATCCTGCAATGAGGAGATCTGCCGGCGCCGAGTCGGGGCTGAGATCTGCCGGCGCCGAGTCGGGGCTGAGATCTGCCGGCGCCGAGTCGGGGCTGAGATCTGCTGGCATAACGTTAAAAAAACCCTACCTCGTGAAAACTCCCTACCCTCGTCACTTCCTGTTCACATACGTCATGGAACAGCTGAGCAGCTTCCCACTGCGCATGCTCATAGCTGCGGAGGGTAGGGAATTTTCACCGGGTAGTGTTTTGTAACGTTACACTGCATCAGCTGTTGCCGTGGGTACATTAAATCATCTCTGCTCCAACCCCCTCTGACTTCCCTGATCTCAGCTCCAAAATGTAAAAGCGACGGCGGGTCTATGAAAATATAAATCACAGAGATCTCAGCTCCATTAGTTATATTTTCATAGACCCGCCGCCACCTTTTATATTTTGGAGCCGAGATCAGGAAAGTCAGAGGGGTTGGAGCGGAGATGATGTAATGTTGGAGCAGAGATGATGTACCCGCTCCAGCATCTGATGCGTTGTAACGTTAAACACTACCCCGTCAAAATTCCCTATCCTCCCGAGCTGTGAGCATGCGCAGTGGTAAGCTGCTCAGCTGTTTAATAATGTAGGTGCACAGGAAATGACGAGGGTAGGGAATTTTCACGGGTAGGGTTTTTTCACGGTACACCCGCGTGGAGTCGGGCTGAGATCTGGCGGCGCGGAGTCGGGCTGAGATCTGGCGGCGCGGAGTCGGGCTGAGATCTGGCGGCGCGGAGTCGGGCTGAGATCTGGCGGCGCGGAGTCGGGCTGAGATCTGGCGGCGCGGAGTCGGGGCTGAGATCTGCCGGCATAACGTTAAAAAAAACCCTACCTCGTGAAAACTCCCTACCCTCGTCACTTCCTGTTCACATACGTCATGGAACAGCTGAGCAGCTTCCCACTGCGCATGCTCATAGCTGCGGAGGGTAGGGAATTTTCACCGGGTAGTGTTTTGTAACGTTACACTGCATCAGCTGTTGCCGTGGGTACATTAAATCATCTCCGCTCCAACCCCCTCTGACTTCCCTGATCTCAGCTCCAAAATGTAAAAGCGACGGCGGGTCTATGAAAATATAAATCACAGAGATCTCCGCTCCATTAGTTATATTTTCATAGACCCGCCGCCACCTTTTATATTTTGGAGCCGAGATCAGGAAAGTCAGAGGGGTTGGAGCGGAGATGATGTAATGTTGGAGCAGAGATGATGTACCCGCGCCAGCATCTGATGCGTTGTAACGTTAAACATTACCCCGTCAAAATTCCCTACCCTCTCGAGCTGTGAGCATGCGCAGTGGTAAGCTGCTCAGCTGTTCAATAATGTAGGTGCACAGGAAGTGACGAGGGTAGGGAATTTTCACGGGTAGGGTTTTTTCACGGTACACCCGCGCGGAGTCGGGTTGAGATCTGGCGGCGCGGAGTCGGGTTGAGATCTGGCGGCGCGGAGTCGGGTTGAGATCTGGCGGCGCGGAGTCGGGTTGAGATCTGGCGGCGCGGAGTCGGGTTGAGATCTGGCGGCGCGGAGTCGGGGCTGAGATCTGGCGGCGCGGAGTCGGGGCTGAGATCTGGCGGCGCGGAGTCGGGGCTGAGATCTGGCGGCGCGGAGTCGGGGCTGAGATCTGGCGGCGCGGAGTCGGGGCTGAGATCTGGCGGCGCGGAGTCGGGGCTGAGATCTGGCGGCGCGGAGTCGGGGCTGAGATCTGGCGGCGCGGAGTCGGGGCTGAGATCTGGCGGCGCGGAGTCGGGGCTGAGATCTGGCGGCGCGGAGTCGGGGCTGAGATCTGGCGGCGCGGAGTCGGGGCTGAGATCTGGCGGCGCGGAGTCGGGGCTGAGATCTGGCGGCGCGGAGTCGGGGCTGAGATCTGGCGGCGCGGAGTCGGGGCTGAGATCTGGCGGCGCGGAGTCGGGGCTGAGATCTGGCGGCGCGGAGTCGGGGCTGAGATCTGGCGGCGCGGAGTCGGGGCTGAGATCTGGCGGCGCGGAGTCGGGGCTGAGATCTGGCGGCGCGGAGTCGGGGCTGAGATCTGGCGGCGCGGAGTCGGGGCTGAGATCTGGCGGCGCGGAGTCGGGGCTGAGATCTGGCGGCGCGGAGTCGGGGCTGAGATCTGGCGGCGCGGAGTCGGGGCTGAGATCTGGCGGCGCGGAGTCGGGGCTGAGATCTGGCGGCGCGGAGTCGGGGCTGAGATCTGGCGGCGCGGAGTCGGGGCTGAGATCTGGCGGCGCGGAGTCGGGGCTGAGATCTGGCGGCGCGGAGTCGGGGCTGAGATCTGGCGGCGCGGAGTCGGGGCTGAGATCTGGCGGCGCGGAGTCGGGGCTGAGATCTGGCGGCGCGGAGTCGGGGCTGAGATCTGGCGGCGCGGAGTCGGGGCTGAGATCTGGCGGCGCGGAGTCGGGGCTGAGATCTGGCGGCGCGGAGTCGGGGCTGAGATCTGGCGGCGCGGAGTCGGGGCTGAGATCTGGCGGCGCGGAGTCGGGCCTGAGATCTGGCGGCGCGGAGTCGGGCCTGAGATCTGGCGGCGCGGAGTCGGGGCTGAGATCTGGCGGCGCGGAGTCGGGGCTGAGATCTGGCGGCGCGGAGTCGGGGCTGAGATCTTCCCAGAAAAGAAGCGTCCTGGAAGTGTCAGTCTTCCTACAGATCTCTCAGGATCGGAGCAGAAAGTATCCACATTGTTCTTAATGGCCTGGCTTAGAAATATTTTTATTTTTTTTACATTTTTTTTTTTATTTTTTTTATAGCATCAGGGCTGCGTTACGTTTTTTTTTTTTTTTTTTTTTATGTCCTGTATCCTCATTATTATTAAACAGCATCAATTAGGAAGCAATTGTTTGCACCGATTTCTTTAATTGTCGTCCTAACGAGTGGCGCTGACACAGCGGTGATAAAATATTGTCTATATTTCCTCCAGGTGAGACACGTTGGGGTAATTAATATGTGAGAAGCGCGGTGGCTGGCAGCGTCTGGTGTGGAATTTGCATTCCTGAGGCCCCCGAGCGGGAGATCGATGCCGGAGCCGACTGGTGAAGTCTCGTTATAAGTCTGCTAATTACAGGTAAAATCCATCCCGCGTAGATGACTTTCTGCAGATAGGATTTTGTTAATGTGGCGTGGACGGGGGAAGGGAATGATTAGAACGTGTCTGAGATCTCCATGAAGTCGCATCCACAGCCTCTTCCGGCCTTCTATTCTAGATCCCTCATTGATGGGCACTTTGTGGGTGGATGAAGGTCTGGGTGACGTCACAGCTGCAGGTGATTTATGAATCAAATAACGATTGTGTGATCTGCGGAGTCCTGGGAAATATCGATCAGCACTGACATGAGTTGTAAATGGTCCTTCTAGTGGTCCTTGCTGTCTCGGAGAATGTGATTTGCAGCCCACCCTGCTTAACCACTTCTGTACTGGAAGGATTTGGCCCCTTAATGACCAGGCCAATATTTAAGATTCGGCACTGCGTTATTTTACCGGAAAATTGCGTAGTCGTGCGACGCTGAACCTAAATAAAATTTACGTCTTTTTTTTTTTTCCCCCCACAAATAGAGCTTTCTTTTGGTGGTATTTGATCACCTCTGCGTTTCTACAGTGGTGTAGTGGTTAGCACTTTCACCTAGCAGCAAGAGGGTCGCTGGTTCGAATCCCAACCACGACACTACCTGCCTGGAGTTTGCATGTCCTCCTTGTGCCTGTGTGGGTTTCCTCCGGGTACTCCGGTTTCCTCCCACACTCCAAAGACATGCTGGTAGGTTAATTGGATCCTGAATAAAAAATTGGCCTTACTATGTATGTATGTGAGTTAGGGACCTTAGATTGTAAACTCCTTGAGGGCAGGGACTGATGTGAATGTGCAATATATATGTAAAGCGCTGCGTAAATTGACAGCGCTATATAAGTACCTGAAATAATAATAATAATAATATATATATATATATATATATATTTTTTTTTGTACTATAAACAAAAAAAGCAACAATTCTGGAAAAAAAAATGTTCACATTCTGCTATAAAATATTCCCTGTAAAAAAAAAAAAAAAAAAAATGTAAAAATCTCTAATTTTTATTCATCCTTTTAGGCCAATTTGTATTCTGCTTCATATTTTTGGTAAAAAAAAAAAAAAAAAAATCCCAATAAGTGTATTTTGATTGGTTTGCGCAAAAGTTATCGTGCTTACAAACTAGGGGAAAGATTTATGTCATTTTCATTTTTTTTTACTAGTAATAGCGGTGATCAGCCATTTATAGTGGAACTGCGACATTGCGGCGGACAGATCGGACCCCTGACTGACATTTTTGACACTTTTGGGGGGTACCAGTGACATTACTACAGTAATCAGTGCTAAAATGATGCACTGTTACTGTAATAGTGACACTGGCAGGGAAGGGGTTAACCCAGGAGTGATCAAAGGGTTAAGTGTGAGCCTAGGGGGTGTTTTCTAACTGTATGGGGGAGATGGACTTGTGAAATGACCATAGAGACCTGTGATCCTGTATAGTGAAATGACCATAGAGACCTGTGATCCTATATAGTGAAATGACCATAGAGACCTGTGATCCTATATAGTGAAATGACCATAGAGACCTGTGATCCTATATAGTGAAATGACCATAGAGACCTGTGTTCCTATATAGAAGGATCACAGGCGCTTTGTGGTCATTCCAGAGAGAAGAACGGTCGGCTGTGTTTACGCAGCAGACCGCCGTTCTCTTTAAGCGGGGAGCGATCGCGGGTGCTCGCCCCCTAGCACCACTAACGCGACCGACGTAACCCTACGTCGTTTCACACAGCTGAGCCAGCCTACTGCAGTAAAACTGCGGCGGGCGGCAAGTGGTTAAATAGGTTGTAAATCTCCAAAAAAATAAAAAACGGAAAGACAAAGGCATAATGCGCTAGTTTGCATCGCATAGTAGCTCATTATGAAATACCTTAGAACGAAGCCCGCACACCGCTGTCACGACCGACATGTCTTCTTTCCGGTTTCGCATCCTCCGGCCATCTGATTGGCTGAAGCCGCGATGACATCACTCTCGCGCACGGGAGCCGCTGGTAACGGCACAGGGCTCTAAAGGAACAGCACGGGCGGCCGTTGCTTCAGAGCGCATGCGCCAGTGATGTCATCGGCTGCATGCAAAGTAAATATCTACTAAACAGTACATGTTTAGAAGATATTTAGAGTACCTATAGGTAACCCTTATCATAGGATCACCTATAGGTACAACTTACAGAGGAAGCTTTGCTTCCTCTTTAACCACTTCAGCTCCAGAAGATTTACCCCCCTTCCTGACCAGGCCATTTTTTGAGATACGGCACTGCGTTACTTTAACCACTTGCCGACCGCCGCACGCCGATCTACGTCGGCGGTCAGCCCCTCACAGGCAAAGTGACGTAGGGCTACGTCACTAGCTTGTGAGGGTCTAGGGAGCGAGCGCGCGCCACCGGAGGCGCGCTCCCGCGTGGTCACGGACCCCCCCGCGCGTGTGACCGGCGGACCCGATGTCCGCCGGCCACTCTGCTATCGGCGGGGGAGAGGGAGAAAGTCAGGCGGCTTATGTAAACAAGCTGCCTGTCATTCTCCCCTCTGTATGAGAGCTGATCATATGGATCTACTATGTATATCCGTTGATCACTCTGCATACAGCTGAAGCCACAGCCAATCACAGTTAGAATCACGCCCCTAGGGACACACACAGCCCCTCCCTCTCAAATAAAGTTAACCCCTTCACTACCAGTGTATTTTTACAGTAACAGTGCATATGTATAGCACTGATTACTGTAGAAATGTCACTGGTAACCCCAAAAGTGTCAAAAATGTCAGTCAAGGGTCCGATCTGTCCGCCGCAATGTCGCAGTACCGCAAAAAAAATCGCAGATCGCCGCCATTACGCGTTAAAAAAAAAAACAACAAAAATGACAAAAATCTTTCCCTTAGTCAGTAAACGCAATAACTTTTGCGCAAACCAATCAAAATACGCTTTTTGCGATTTTTTTTTTTTACCAAACATAGGTAGCATAAAACAAATTGGCCGAAAATGTTAAAAAATTTAGATTTTTACATTTTTTTTGGGGGGGAATTTCATATAAAAAAAAGGGAAAAATATTGCTATTTTTGCAAAATTGACGCTCTTTTTTTGTTTATAGCGCGTGATCCAAAAAACGCACAGGTGATAAAATACCGCCAAAAGAAAGCTCTGTTTGTGGGAAAAAAAGGACGCCAAATTCGTTTAGGTACAGCGTCGCACGACCGCGCAATTGTCCGTTAAAGTCACGCAGTGCCCAATCGCAAAATAACCCCTGGTCGTTTAGCAGCCAAATCCTCCGGGGCTTAAGTGGTTAACTGACAATTGCACAGTCGTGCCACGCGGTACATAAAATTTGTCTTTTTTTTTTTTTTTTCCTCCCCCATAAATAGAGCTTTCTTTTGGTGGTACACCTCTGCTTTTTTTTTTTTTTTTGCGCTATAAACAATAAGTGACAGTTTTGAAGAAAAAAAACAAGATTTTTAATTTTTGCTATAAAACGCATCCAATAAAAAAAGAAAAATGTAAAAAATCTTTTATTTTTTTCATAAATTTAGACCAATTCTGCGACATATTTTGGTGGAAAAAAAAAATCCCAATAAGTGTATATTGATTGCTTTGCGCAAAGGTTATTGCGTCTACAAACTATGGAATATATTTATGGAATTTTTATTTATTTTTTTTTACCAATAATGGCGGCGATCAGCAACTTATAGCTGGACTGCCATATTGTGGCAGACAAATCGGACACTTAAGTGACGCTTTTTGGGAACCGGTGACACTAAATACAGTGATCAGTGCTAAACAAATATGCACTGTCACTGTACTAATGAGATGTCAAGAAAGGGGTTAACATCAGGGGCGATCAAAGGGTTTAATGTGTGCCTAGGGAGTGTTTACTAACCATGGGGGGAGGTGCTTGTACTATGGTAAGGCAGAGATCGGTGTTCCTGCTTAGCAGAAACACAAGATCACTACTTTCCCTACTGACGGAAAGGCAATCTGCCTTGTTTACATAGGCAGACCGCCGTTTTGCTTCTCTCTCGAACGATTGCCGGGTGTCTGCGGACGTAGATTCCGCCCGGCCCCCTGATTGGCTCCCGCTGTGTCCAATCACAACGGGAGCGTGTCGTTGTGTGCCAGACCTTGAAGTGCAGAATTACCGTACCTGTGCGTGATTCAGCTTAGAGGAGCCGCCGCCCCGCAGTGAATGTACGTGGGGCGGTTGGCAAGAGTTTAAAGTGATATTAAACCGGGAAGGGCGAATTGCTATAATTCAGTCACATAAATAATAGGCACTAGATTGTCAAAAGTATTGGGACGCCTGCCTTTAAACGCACATGAACTCTAATGGCATCCCAGTCTTAGTCTGTAGGGTTCAATATTGAGTTGGCCCACCCTTTGCAGCTATAACAGCTTCAACTCTTCTGGGAAGGCTGTCCACAAGGTTTAGGAGTGTCTATGGGAATGTTTGACCATTCTTCCAGAAGCGCATTTGCGAGGTCAGGCACTGATGTTGGACTAGAAGGCCTGGCTCGCAGTCTCCGCTCTATCGGGTTGAGGTCAGGACTCTGTGCAGGCCAGTCAAGTTCCTCCACCCCAGATTCGCTCATCCATGTCTTTATGGACCTTGCTTTGTGCACTGGTGTGCAGTCATGTTGGAACAGGAAAGGGACCATCCCCAAACTGTTCCCACAAAGTTGGGAGCATGAAATTGTCCAAAATGTCTTGGTATGCTGATGCCTTAAGAGTTCTCTTCACTGAAACTAAGGGGCCAAGCCCAATCTCTGAAGTCCCCCCTTCCACCAAACTTAACACTTGGCACAATGCAGTCAGGCAAGTGCCGTTCTCCTGGCAACTGCCGAACAAGTTTTATGTTCCTATTTGTATTTTATCTCCTTATCTGTTACATTTGTGAGGAACTACTACAGAGTATTTTCCTTTTACTAAAGTCAGTACTGGACCAGTTGTAAAAATTTAGGAAAACAAAACTTAATGTTACGGTCATCTATAAAATATATATTGTATGCTGTGCCTTTTTCTTGCTTAATGTGTGTTTGTTTGATGGTGTCATCGGATAGAAGATCTGTATCATTACATACTGATTCACTTCTGTGTTTTATGTCCTCCAGAATGTGACTTTATTGCTCTCGCTGTGTACAGCACAGATGAGGAGAGCCGGTCCCCTGACAGAAGGTAACGGCCTCCTTCTGCTAAAAACCAAGATGCTTCATTTTCTGTCCTCTGTTAGATTGTTAAAATGAAGATAAAAATCAAGGTTAGCCAGACCCGACTTTACTTACAAAAACAAAAAAATAATACGGCAGTTTCTATAGTTGTCCTGCATGATTGCAGCTCCACCCAAGACTAAAATGTCCGCTTTATTGTAAATGCTGAAAATCATATTGTCCTTTTACTTCAAAGGGTAGGTTTATAACCCCCCCCCCCCCCCACACACACACACACTCTCTCTCCCTTATTTCCCTCCCTTTCTCTTCCTCTTTTTCTTTTTTCCTCCTTTTTTCATCTTGTCCTCCCTTTCATCTGCTTCCTCTCCCTTCCTCCCTTTTCCTCTGCTTCCTCTCCCTTCCTCCCTTTTCCTCTGCTTCCTCTCCCTTCCTCCCTTTCCTCTGCTTCCTCTCCCTTCCTCCCTTTTCCTTTGCTTCCTCTCCCTTCCTCCCTTTCCTCTGCTTCCTCTCCCTTCCTCCCTTTCCTCTGCTTCCTCTCACTTCCTCCCTTTCCTCTGCTTTCTCTCACTTCCTCCCTTTCCTCTGCTTTCTCTCACTTCCTCCCTTTCCTCTGCTTTCTCTCACTTCCTCCCTTTCCTCTGCTTCCTCTCCCTTCCTCCCTTTCCTCTGCTTCCTCTGCTTCCTCTCACTTCCTCCCTTTCCTCTGCTTCCTTTCACTTCCTCCCTTTCCTCTGCTTCCTCTCCCTTTCTCCCTTTCTCCCTTTCCTCTGCTTCCTCTCCCTTTCTCCCTTTCCTCTGCTTCCTCTCCCTTTCTCCCTTTCCTCTGCTTCCTCTCCCTTTCTCCCTTTCCTCTGCTTCCTCTCCCTTTCTCCCTTTCCTCTGCTTCCTCTCCCTTTCTCCCTTTCCTCTGCTTCCTCTCCCTTTCTCCCTTTCCTCTGCTTCCTTTCACTTCCTCCCTTTCCTCTGCTTCCTCTCCCTTTCTCCCTTTCTCCCTTTCCTCTGCTTCCTCTCCCTTTCTCCCTTTCCTCTGCTTCCTCTCCCTTTCTCCCTTTCCTCTGCTTCCTCTCCCTTTCTCCCTTTCCTCTGCTTCCTCTCCCTTTCTCCCTTTCCTCTGCTTCCTCTCCCTTTCTCCCTTTCCTCTGCTTCCTCTCCCTTTCTCCCTTTCCTCTGCTTCCTTTCACTTCCTCCCTTTCCTCTGCTTCCTCTCCCTTTCTCCCTTTCTCCCTTTCCTCTGCTTCCTCTCCCTTTCTCCCTTTCCTCTGCTTCCTCTCCCTTTCTCCCTTTCCTCTGCTTCCTCTCCCTTTCTCCCTTTCCTCTGCTTCCTCTCCCTTTCTCCCTTTCCTCCTTTCCTCTCCCTTTCTCCCTTTCCTCTGCTTCCTCTCCCTTTCTCCCTTTCCTCTGCTTCCTCTCCCTTTCTCCCTTTCCTCTGCTTCCTCTCCCTTCCTCCCTTTCCTCTGCTTCCTCTCCCTTCCTCCCTTTCCTCTGCTTCCTCTCCCTTTCCCCTTTCCCCTCCCTTTCTCCTTTCCTCTCCCTTCTCCCCTTTCTCCTTTCCTCTGCCTTCTCCCCTTTCTCCTTTCCTCTCCCCCCCCCCCTTTCCTTTCCCTAACTTTCAGCTTTATTGTAAATGCTGAAAATCATATTGGCATTTCTTTTTTTTTTCAAAGGGTATGTTTATAATCACTGACCCACCACCAACCGGTCATGCTGAACAATGTTACAGGCAACATAACGTTCTCAACGGCTTCTCCAGACCCTTTCACATCTGTCACATGTGCTCAGGGTGAAGCTGCTCTCATCTGTGAAAAGCACAGGGCGACAGTGGCAGACCTGCCAATTCTGGTGTTCAATGGCAAATGCCAATCAAGCTCTACAGTGCCAGGCAGTGAGCACAGGGCCTACTAGAGGAAGACGGGCCCTCAGGCCACCCTCATGAAGTCTTTTTCTGATTGTTTGCTCAGACTTTTACACCAGTGGCCTGCCGGAAGTCATTTTGTAGGACTCTTGGCAGTGCTCATCCTGTTCCTCCTTTCACAAAGGAGCAGATACCAGCTCTACTGATGGGTTAAGGACCTCTTTACGGCCCAGTCTAGTTCTCCTAGAGCAGTGATGGAAAACCTTGGCACCCCAGATGTTTTGGAACTACATTTTCCATGCTCAGCTACACTGCAGAAGGCATGAGCATCATGGGAAATATAGTTCCAAAACATCTGGGGTGCCAAGGTTTGCCATGCCTGTCTCCTGGAATCTCCTCCATGCTCTTGAGAATCTGCTGGGAGATGCAGCAAACCTTCTGGCAATGGCACGTATTGATGTGCCATCCTGGAGGAGTTGGACTGCCTGCGCAGCCTCTATAGGGTCCAGGTATGGCCTCATACTACCAGTAGTGACACTGACCCCAGCCAAATGCAAAACTAGTGAAAAACAGTCAGAAAAGATGAGTAGGGAAAAAAATGGCAGTGGTCATCACATGTAAAACCATTTCTGTTTTGGAGGTTGTCCCATTGTTGCCTATCTAGTGCACCTGATAAGTTCACAGTCAACAAAGCACCTGAAACTGATTAACAGCCCCCTCTGCTACTTAAAGTGGAGTTCCACCCATTTTCGTAACTTTAGATCTATGTAATCCCCTTTAAAACGGCTTTTACCAATGGAAACTTTTTTTTTTTTTTGCTAGTAAATACCTTAATTTCTGCTTTATTCCTCCTCTCCTCACTTCCGGGTCTGATCGGCGTTGACGTCATTCGGCGATTCGCAGTGTGTGCTGGGATGTATTCCATTCCAGAAATCTTGCAGTATTACCCAGGAGCTGATCTGTACTGTGTGGATTCAGGCCGTGACCTGCCCCGCCTCTGCCCCACCTCCTCTCATTGAGTTGTACTGTATGCATTGTATTCAGGACGTGCTCTGCCCCGCCTCCTCTCAGTGAGCTCAGTGAGGATATAATGCTTTCAGTCCTCGCTCACTGAGAGGCGGGGCAGGCACGGCTCAGTACAGCTCAGCTCCTGGGTAATACTGCGAGATTTCTGTAATGGAATACATCCCAGCACACACTGCGAATCGCCAAATGACGTCATCGCCGATCGGACCCGGAAGTGAGGAGAGGAGGAATAAAGCAGAAATTAAGGTATTTACTAGCAAAAAAAAAAAAAAAAAGTTTTAAAGGGGATTACATAATCTATGTAATCCAACCTATTTAAAATGGGTGGAACTCCGCTGTAACTGACCAGCTCAATACCCCTGGAGTTTTATTGACTTGATGCTATACTCTAATTTAAAAAGTGTTCCTTTCATTTTTTTTGAGCAGCGTATTTTGAACCTGCGGGAACTTGGCCTGTCATTTCATGAGCATTTGAAGGGTCATTGAGTCATTGCTGGGATGCTGCATTATTGTTGGTGTAAATGGCGGCATGGACCCATAGCACAAGCTGCAGTAAGTGGCCTTATCTGGTTGTGGTTGCCAAGCGTATACTTCACACTTTACAAGCTAAACACTGCGATTTCTCCTAGTTTTCCTTCATCTTCTGTTACAGCACAGCAGCTCTCTTATAAAATCCAAGGCTATATCCTAATCGTACATAGGACATTTATTATACCTTGAAGGGTGCTTTAACCAAGCCCTGAAAATTCACTGTAGTAGAATTTGGATTATTAATATCTCCTGAAGGTCCCATATTAACCGGCATCATACACCGTGCCCGAGGCTGTCTCAGCATTTCTGCAGCCTGGCGTTCACAAGCACAGCGTACGAAACTGTGAATCTGGAGCCAATGTTATCTCTAGCAGAGCTGAGTATCAGTATTCATCTACGCCTCTCAGTGGAATCCACTACATGCATCTGGATGCATCATGCTGGGTTTTTTCGCTTTTTATTATAATTAATTTTACGTGTGTCTAATATGAATTTCCAAAAGAATGGGTGAACGTGAAGGCAGTGCTTACTGTAGGTCCACTTCCATGCATGGAGCAGTAGTAAACGAGAACAGAGTATTAGTATGGAGGGAATTGTTTGTGTGTTGCTTTTTTTCTCTGCAAAAGTGGAGCTTCATTTTTATTGAAACAAAATTCAACATTTCAGACTGATCATATGTAAAAAAAAAAACAAAAAAAAAAACGTAAAGCCACCCCTGTTGCTGGATCCTGTGTTGTGAATTAAATGGGATCTATGAATGGAGGGGGGTGGATGATTGAAGGGTCCACCTCCTCCATCCATAGATTCTGTTTCATAGAGATTGTGGCACGGCGTCTTTGAATGGAGGAGGGGGGTGAAAAAGGAGAGCATAGTTGGGCACCCTTGTTTTAGAGCCTGTGACCCTTTCCCTTCCTTTCTTTTTTTTTTTTCTTCCTTTCTTTTTTTTTCTTCCTTTTTTTTTTTTCTCCCTTTCTTTTTTTTTTCTCCCTTTTTTTTTTTTTTCTCCTTTCTGTTGTTCCTCCCTAAATTGCGTCCACCTCCATTTATAGAGCCTGTTTCATTCATAGAAGCTGTAGTATGGCCTCTTTGAATCAAGGAGGGGAGTGGAAAGGCATAGTTGTTCAGAGCCTTTGACCCTTTCCTCTCTTCCTTTCCCTTTCCTCTCTTCCTTTTTTACTTTCCCTTTCCTCTTTTCCTTTTTTACTTTCTCTTTCTTTTTTACCTTTCCCTTTCCTCTCTTCCTTTTTTACCTTTCCCTTTCCTCTCTTCCCTTTTTACCTTTCCCTTTCCTCTCATCCTTTTTTTCCTTTCCCTACTTCCTCTCTTCCTTTTATCCTTTTCCCTACTTCCTCTCTTCCTTTTATCCTTTTCCCTACTTCCTCTCTTCCTTTTTTTCCTTTTCCCTACTTGCTCTCTTCCTTTTTTTCCTTTCCCTACTTCCTCTCTTCCTTTTTTTCCTTTCCCTACTTCCTCTCTTCCTTTTTTTCCTTTCCCTACTTCCTCTCTTCCTTTTTTTTCCTTTCCCTACTTCCTCTTTTTCCTTTCCTCTCCTCCTCTTTTCCTTTTCCCTTTCCTCTCTTCCTCTCTTCCTTTTTTTTCCCTTTCCTCTCCTCCTCTCTTCCTTTTTTTCCCTTTCCTCTCCTCTCTTCCTCTCTTCCTTTCCTCTCTGCCCCTTCTACCTGCCAGATCATCCTGTTAATTAGCACCCCCTACATAAATGTACCAATAGAAAGTTTAAAAATGTGGAAATGGCAAGATAAGTTAACCCCTTTTCAAGAAAGTATGGGACCCCTGGGTGAGGTACCTGTCTGGGCCTGCCTGATTGGAGGGACAACTTCTGACCCATGAGGTCGATTCGATAGGACTTCTATAATGGAGTCATGATCAAAACGTTCTGGACACCGACGCCTTCTTAACCTTTTTCTCTTTATTTCCTTTTTATCCTTTCCTATCTCTTCCTTTACCTTTTGTTACTAAATTCAGTTAGAATGGACCACTGCTGGTCCCCAGTTATTAAATTCTGTTACTTTGTTTACAGTAAGCAACTTTGTGGACTATCCGCTTAGAATTAAGAGGGTAGGTACTTTCAAAGATTGCTATGGCAATAATGGCTGGGGGTCGGGCGGGTTGCCCCCTACCTCGGGACACAGTTTGACCCCAGTGGGGTGTTGGAGGGGGGAGCGGCGTGGCCCAGGCTGGCCAGTACAGTTAGTCAGTATTGAATGGTCCTACCAACTACAAACGAAAATGTTGAAATATTGTGAATGTATGTACCATGATAGTTTCTAAAAGACATTGACTTTCTTTAACAGTCATGGATTTTGTACCTTTTTGTCTACCTTTTTTTTCTTTTGAAACCAATAATGTTGAAACATAAAAAGGGGGCCAAGCCCAACATTTACAGGAGAAAGGTTACATTTGCATATATGGAGGGTCTATACTTATCACAGGGGTAGTTTAAATGATAGAGACAGAATATCAACCAAAAATCCAGAAAAAACATGATACTAATGTTATAAATCTAGTTGCAGCTCAGTGAGTAAAAAAAAGTATTTGATCCCCAAGCAACCAACGAAAATTCTGGCTCTCAGACTGGCTACAGTATGTGGTACACAGATTAGTCCTGTCAATTTAAGAAGATGCTCTCAATGACAACTCGTTATATGTATCAAATACGCCTCTCCACAGAATCTTTCTTCCATTTAAACCTCACCCTCATGGGCAAGACCAAAGAGCTGTCAAAGGACGTCAAGGACAAGATTGTAGACCTGCACAAGGCTGGAATCGGCTCCAAGACCATCAGCAAGAAGCTTGGTGAGAAGGAGGCAACTGGTGAAGAGATTATTCGCAAATGTAAGAAATACAAAATAACAATCAATCGCCCTCAAGTTGGAGCTCCATGCAAGTTTTTACCTCATGGGGTAAGGATGATCATGAGAAAAGTGAAAGATCAGCCCAGAACTACATGGGAGGAGCGTATGGAATGATCTCAAGGCAGTTGGGACCACAGTTCTCAAACAAACCATTGGTAACACAATATGCCACTATGAATTAAAATCCTGCACCCCCTCCTTAAGGCACATGTACAGGCCCGTCTGAAGTTTGCCAATAAACATCTAAATGATTCGGAGAAGGAGAAAGTGCTGTGGTCAGATCAGACCAAAATTAAACTCTTTGGCATTAATCACTTACCGCATATCGACGTATATATACGTCGGCAGACTTTGCGGTAGTATACCGGGGATGATGCCTCTAGCTAGAGGCACCATCCCGGTACCATGGTTTACAGCCAACGGTCGGCTTTCCGTCCCTAACGACCGATGCGGCTTGGGAGCCGCTTGATCGTTACCCGGGTGAGCGGGAGGGGACGTCCCGCTGCCTTCCGTGACTTTGCACGGGGCTCCTGTCGCACCGGTAGCCCCCAGCACCCAGCCGGCACGTCCGCCGGCTGGATGGAGTCCCGATCAATGCCGGAAACGGCTTCGATCGGGTCTCCGATGACGTAACACGGAGGCGGCGTCCATGACGTCACTTCCGGGTTACTGTGCTGCAAAAAGCGGCAGATTTAAAAAATGGCTGTATGCAAAAACGCAGTTTTCGGCGTTTTGCATACATAGAAGTGTAGTGGAGGGGTTTGGGGTCTTTTAGACCCTCGATCCCTCCATAAAGTGTACCTGTCACTACATATTGGTGTAACAAGGGATGTTTACATTGCTTGTGACAGCAATAAAAGTGATCAGATTTTTTTTTTTTTTAAAAACCTGTAATAAAGTAAAAAAAAAAAAAATTTTAGCTGCCCCCGTCAGCTCGCACACAAAAAAAACGTATACGGAAGTCGAGCCACGAATGAAATCGCTGTTCAAACCACACATGTGAGGTATCGCCGCGATCGCCAGAGCGTGAGCAATAATTAAAAAAAAGAGCTACACTCTATAACTTTAAACTGGTAGCCGTTAAATAAATTTAAAGCGTCGCCTATAGAGATCTCTATTGACCGTAGTTTGTCGCCATCCCAACTCGACTTGCTGTTTGGAGGAAAAAAATACTGACCCCAAGAACACCAACCCTACAGTGAAACACAGAGGTGGAAATGTGCTTTGGGGCTGTTTTTTCTGCTAAAGGTACGGACTGACTTTGACGCATGATGGGACCATGTATTGAAAAATATTGGATGAGAACCTTCTTTCCTCAGCCCAGAACACTGAAGATGGGTCGTGGATGGGTCTTCCAGCATAATGACCCAAAACATACCACCAAGGCAAGAATGGAGTGTCTCAAAAAGAACATTAGGGCTTGGAGTGACCTTGCCAGTCTTTAGGCCTTAATTCTATAGAGAAACTGAGTTGCCAAGCGACAGCCAAGAAACCTTAAGGATTTAGAGAAGATCTGCAAAGAAGAGTGGACCAAAATCCCTCCTAAGATGTGTGCAAACCTGGTCACCAACTACAAGAAATGTGTCACCTCTGTGCTTGCCAACAAGGGTTTCTCCACCAAGTACTAAAGCCTCGTACACACGCAACCATTGTTGGCCTTGAATTTTCGGCCAACGTCTGATCGGCCGATTGTCGGCTTGTTAGTATGATGCTTCCGACTGCGACTTTTCGGCCGAACAAAATATGGTGTGCATGCTATAAAATTTTTGTTGGCCGTCAACAGAACGGCCGATTGTTCTTCAGTCAGTACAGATTTCGTCAGACAAAAATGTGATGATCAAGACTGGGCATGCTCAGAGAAGAAAAAACACACGGAAAGTAAACCAGCACATGACATCACTTCTGAAGTTGGTTTTTGTTGGACGATAAAATTTGTTTGCAGTCTAGAGCACATTTCAACCAACACAACAACACTGGACAAAAGTCGGCCGATCGGTCGGCCAACAATCGTTGCGTGTGTACGAGGCTTTAGTCATATTTTGCTTTGGGATCATATACTTATTTTATTCACTGAACTGCAACTCCATTTATAATATTTGTATCTTGTTTTTATTTCAGGGCTTTTGGTTGATATTCTGTCTTTATCATTTAAAATACACCTATGATAAAAGTTCTAAACCCTTCATTTCTTTGTAAGTGGGCAAAAAATCTGCAGGGGATAAAATAGTTTTCCCCGCTATTTTTAAATGTATTTTTCTAATACACTGATGGTTACCATTTTTTGGTTATGTATTATCATCTACTCGGTTATAATTTCCTATGTTTACGGCAGGTTCTCTCTAAAGTAAGAATGGGGGGGAAGGGGAGACATCCTCTGCTTCCATTATCTGTGTGCCCCAAATGTCAGTGGCGCTCTGGTATACATATACTGACCTAGCCTCCTAAACCTACTTACCCAGCACTGTGAAGTGTCACTGGCTGGTCACGATGCTTTTGGAGGTGGCAGGGGGTGGGGGTCACACTGTCTCCAGGAAGCTGGGTCAGGATAGTAGATCACCCTGGGGGGCTGAATTAGAAAACTGACCTGATTGCTCAGGGTTACGGATGTTTGGCTGTACATGGCTTACATTTTGATAACTCCTGCTACATCGGCCAAAATTGGGGGCTGTGGCTGGCCCTGGCGGCACCATCCAGCTCCACGAACTTCCATCTGATAATTGAAGAGGCCAGATGGAAAATTCTGAGCCAATCAGATGCTGGGCAGCCAATGTCTGTCACTGTGAGCGCCAAACACGAAAACCAAGCTCTTGAAGACCACCCTTGACTAAGGCTAAAGATTGGTAGCTGGCGGGACCAGCTTTCATCATCACATGATTGTCAATCCTTCCTGGTGTTTATAAACTGTTGTAAGAGATGAGTAAGGGGTTTAGATGGATGGGGGAAACCGTCTGATTTCTCTTGTTTAGCCAAACAGGGTTACTTCGGCATGCTTGTCTAGCCATAAGTGGCCTGATGTGCAGTGATAGATGGTCCCTCTATAAAGTGTTCAGGGTCCCAGCCGGTTCCAGAGAAAGGGGGCCCTAGCCAGTTCCAGAGAAAGAGGGGGGGGGGGCAGCCGGTTCCAGAGAAAGGGGGGGCAGCCGGTTCCAGAGAAAGGGGGGGGGGCCAGCCGGTTCCAGAGAAAGAGGGGGCAGGCCCCAGCCAGTTCCAGAGAAAGCAGAGGGGTGGGGGCCCCAGCCGGTTCCAGAGAAAGAAGGGGGTGAGGCCCCAGCCGGTTCCAGAGAAAGAAGAGGGGGAGGCCCCAGCCGGTTCCAGAGAAAGAGGGGGAGGCCCCAGCCGGTTCCAGAGAAAGAGGGGTGGGGGCCCCAGGCGGTTCCAGAGAAAGCAGAGGGGTGGGGGCCCCAGGCGGTTCCAGAGAAAGCAGAGGGGTGGGGGCCCCAGGCGGTTCCAGAGAAAGCAGAGGGGTGGGGGCCCCAGGCGGTTCCAGAGAAAGCAGAGGGGTGGGGGCCCCAGGCGGTTCCAGAGAAAGCAGAGGGGTGGGGGCCCCAGGCGGTTCCAGAGAAAGCAGAGGGGTGGGGGCCCCAGGCGGTTCCAGAGAAAGCAGAGGGGTGGGGGCCCCAGGCGGTTCCAGAGAAAGCAGCGGGTGGGGGCCCCAGGCGGTTCCAGAGAAAGCAGAGGGGTGGGGGCCCCAGGCGGTTCCAGAGAAAGCAGAGGGGTGGGGGCCCCAGCCGGTTCCAGAGAAGGGGGGGGGGCAGTCCCAGCACAGTATGAAAATCTGTCTTTGCTGAAAACTGCAGGATAAGTCATTAAAGTGGGAGAGGACGAATCACTGAATGGATCACTGCCTTTTTGATTGTGCGATTGTTTGGAGAAACGCTGAATGTTGGATCTCTCCCGATATGGTTGCAGATATGATTCCATTTATTAAGATGAGAATTGTACGGCTAGGTGAAGCTTTTGATGTGATCTTTGCAATTTCCTCCTCGGTCAGAAGCGTATGAGATGATGGGACCCCTTGCTGAGATGTTTGGTATAATATAAATTGAATGTAATTATTGGGTGAAGTCCTCTGGCAGATGATGGCTCAGCTCTGGGATCTGCAGCATTATTAATGTTTTCTACGCAGTCTAATCATTTAACTGGCCTAATAAATGAATTTATACCCCGCAGTAACCACTCTATTCTCTTCCCTGATGCTCTGCTTGCTTGTAGGAGAAAAAATAAATCTCTTGTAATTCCAGGTATGGGCAGTGTGCTCCTCTCTCCCCCCTCAGTTCAGCACTGGGTCAGGCTCTAACACTGATGTAGGACCAAGTCCTGTGTAAGCTTTGATAAAAGTGAATTTGGGGTTAAAAAAAGGTTCCCCTAACTGCCCCCACTCCCTTTTTCCCACCCCTCCCCTTTTTCCCCTTCTGCTTTTTCGCCCCTCCCCTTTTTTACCCTCCCACCCTCCCCCTTTTCCTCCCCTGTAACGGAACCACTACCCACACTGTTTGTGGGCTTCCTTCAGTCTTGAACATAGATATCAAATATTCCAGCCGCCCCCCATACAAAGCTAGCCGACAACTTAGCTTGTTCTGGAACCTTCTTTTTTTTATTGAACATTTTATATACAGCATGGGCACCCCCCCTCCTGATCAGATTACCCCCCATCAGGTCAGGGGTTGCCTGATTACATTATCATATGCAGATGAAATTGTATACAGAAATGGAAAACCTGAACTAATTATCTAGACATCTGGACAGAAACAATATGTGAGTTCATTAACAATTAACAATGGGACAGACAGGCTTGACAGAATACACATCACACCTCCATACACAGACAATAGGAAGCGACCCCCGTGACAGATTGTCTGTCTCTGGCATAGAAGTACAATACACATTATCATAAGTGTAAACACAGAACCCATTTGAAGCAATCCAAGCTATATTCTGTCTCTCACTCCCAGCAATGGTGAGCACCGTCACCCCCCCCCCCCCCATCCACCTTTATCCCCACCCCTTTTTTTTTTTTTTTTTTTTTTACAAATAGCTGGTTGTTAAGCAGCAGGCCAGGAAGCTGGCCACCGTGTCCTTAACTCATGACTCATCAGCTGTCAGCGGGCTTCCCTGTTCACAGCTGATTGTAAAGCAAGCATGAAAAAAAACAGGTCTGGTATGGAGTTTAAGGGGAACCCCACGCCATCTTTTTAAAAAAAATCTATACCAGACCCCTATCCAAGCTTGCAGCCTGGCAGGTCAGGAAAGGAGGTGGGACGAGCGAATGCCCCCTACCCCTCCTGAACCATACTAGGCCACATGCCCTCAACATGGGGGGGCGGGTGCTTTGGGGCAGGGGGAGGCTCTTGATGGGGACAGGGGCGTCTTCCCCACAACCGTGGCCGGTGGTTGTGGTTTTCGGGCGGGAGGCTTATCGGAATCTGGAAGCCCCCTTTACATCGTACTCCTACCTATTCACAGAAAGTGCCACAAAGTAAAAAAAAAAAAATCCATCGCCAATCATGACGCCTGCGCACCGCTGGAACCCGAAAAAAGCTTTGCTCCCAAGGACTGCTTTCTCCCGAATACCTCCTTCACCATTTGACAGTTCTTATATAGGTAAGGGGCGGGGTCACCTGGTGGCCCCGCTCCCTCATGATGTCAGACTGGTGCATGCGTGGTCCATGACGTCACAAGGAGTGGCCCTTACCTATATAACAACTGTCAATTTATGAAGGAGGCATTCGGCGGCCAGCCGTCCTCGGGAGCGAAGCTTTTTTCGGGTTCCGGTGGTGCGCAGGCATTATGATTTGACAATGGATTTACATCTACAAATGTAACAAAAGACTTGTCAAAAACGTTTACTTTTTTTAACTTTGACACTTTCTGTGAATGAGTAGGAGTACGATGTACCCGAAACTCATTTGCATGGGGGGGGGCTAGGGGCCCCCTTCTCAAAGGGGGGGCTTCCAGATTCTGATAAGCCCCCTGCCTGCAGACCCTTATAACCACTGGCCACGGTTATGGGAAAGAGGCCCTTCTCCCCATTAACTTGGCGTCAAGGTGCCTTGGGACGAGAACCAAAAAGCCCCCCCCCCCATGTCGAGGGCATGCGGCCTGATATGGAATAAGAAAAATAATACTGAAAGTGTTGGTCTCCTCTTAGGAAAGGGGGGGGGGGATTTTTAAGGCAATAATTACTGAAAAATTACAATAAATAAAATGTAAATTGTTTATTGTTATGATAAAAATTGACAACCCATGTCATTGATTTACAGATATGAAGGCACAATGACCGGGCATGGAAAACCACCATACATGCGGCCTGATATGGTTCAGGAAGGGTGGGGCTTGCTCGTTACCCCCCCCCCCCCCCCCTTCCTGACCTACCAGGCTGCATGTTCGGATACGGGTCTGGTATGGATTTTTTTTCTACGTTTAGCTGTCATCAGCTGATAAGGCATCGGTTGTTAACCACTTAAGCCCCGGAAGATTTTACCCCCTTCCTGACCAGGGCCTATTTTGCGATTCGGCACTGTGTGACTTTAACGGACAATTGCGCGGTCGTGCGACGCTGTACCTAAACAAATTTGGCGTCCTTTTTTTCCCACAAATGGAGCTTTCTTTTGGTGGTATTTGATCACCTGTGCGATTTTTTGATCACGCGCTATAAACAAAAAAATAGCGTAAATTTTGCAAAAATAACTATTTTTCACATTTTTTTTATATGAAATTCCCCCCAAAAAAAATGTAAAAATCAAAATTTTTTTAACATTTTCGGCCAATTTGTTTTACGCTACATATGTTTGGTAAAAAAAAATCGCAAAAAGCGTATATTGATTGGTTTGTGCAAAAGTTATCGCGTTTACTAACAAAGGGAAAGATTTTTGTTGTTTTTTTTTTTTAATGAGTAATGGCGGCGATCTGCGATTTTTTTTTTTTTTTTTTTTTTTGCGGCACTGCGACATTGCGGCGCACAGATCGGACCCTTGACTGACATTTTTGACACTTTTGGGGTTACCAGTGACATTACTGCAGTAATCAGTGCTATAAATATGCACTGTTACTGTAAAATTACACTGGCAGTGAAGGGCTTTACTTTTTTGAGAGGGAGGGGTGGTGTGTGTCCCTAGGGGCGTGATTCTAACTGTGATTGGCTGTGGCTTGAGGTGTAGGAACAGTGATCAACGGTCCTACATAGTAGAATCGTATGATCACTATTCCTACACAGGGGAGAATGACAGGCGGCTTGTTTACATCAGCAGCCTGCCTTTCTCCCTCTGCACCGACGATCGCCGAGTGACCGGCAGACATCGGGTCTGCCGGTCACACGCGTGGGGGGTCCCCGTGACCGCACCTCCGGGGCCGCGTGCTCGCTCCCTAGACCCTCACAGGCTAGCGACGTAGCCCTACATCGCTCTGCCTGTGAAGGGCTGACTGCCGACGTAAATAGTTGTGCGGCGGTCGGCAAGTGGTTAAGGACATGGCAGCCGGCTTCCCAGCCCGCTACTTAGCAACCAGCAATGTCAAAAAACATCCTGGGGGTCCACGATCCCCATGCTGTTTTTGACAAATCCTGGTTCGCTCCTTTGCAATCAGCTTAATGCGGTATAAAATATCGAACAAATAAAATCGAACAAATATCGCATTTGGTGTTTAATGGTAAATTCTTAGTGAATTGAACTTTCACAACTGATTTACCGCATGTAGTATTTTACCGCATTTTATTTGCCTTTTTTTTTTTTAACTCTAGTGAATCCTTATCAATCATTAGTGAATCAATCCCATAGTGCATTATCCTGCTGGAAGGAGCCATCAGAAGATGGGGACACTGTAGTCATAAAGGGATGGGCATGGTCAGCAACAATACTCAGGTAGGCCGTGGTGTTTAAACCATGCTCAATTGGTACTAAGGGGCCCAAAGTGTGCCAAGAAAATATTCCCCCACACCATTACACCACCACCAGCCTGAAGTATTGATACAAGGCAGGATGGATCCATGTGCCAAATTCTGACCCTACCATCTGAATGTCACAGCTGAAATCGAGACTCATCAGACCAGGCAAAGTTTTTCCAATCCTCTATTGTCTAATTTGGAGTGTGAATTGTAGCCTCAGTTTCCTGTTCTTAGCTGGCAGGAGTGACACATGGTGTGGTCTTCTACTGCTGTAGCCAATCTGCTTCTAGATTGGATGTGCTGTGTGTTCAGAGATTGTATTTTGCATACCTTGGTTGTAACGAATGGTTATTTGAGTTACTGTTGCCTTTCTATCAACTGGAACCAGTCTGCCCATTCTCCTCTGACATCAACAAGGCATTTTCCTCCACACTACTGTCACTCACTGGATATTTTCTCTTTTTACCACCATTCTCTGTAAACCCCGAGAGATGGTTGTGTGTGGGAAAATCCCAGTAGATCAGCAGTTTTTGAAATACTCAGACTGGCACCAACAACCATGCCACATTCAAAGTCCCTTAAATCCCCTTTCTTCCCCATTCTGATGCTCCGATTGAAATTCAGCAAGTTAGCTTCACCACATCTAGATGCCTAAATGCCTTGAGTTGCTGCCATGTGATTGGCTGATTAGCAATTTGTGTCACCAAGCAATTGAACAGGTGTGCCTAATAAAATGGTCGGTAAGTGTACAGTATAGGTGCAAACAAGGGTTTATTTTGGTAAATGTTGGTGATTTTATTTTGCAAAAATGTATTTAATAATATTTGAGTAGAAAAATGAATTAAATAGCGTTTCAGTTTCTGGTGCTCAGATAATGGCCCGTGTAACCTATACATCTGCACAGTTGCATAGCCCATGTGTGATTCCTCTACAAAAGACCTTTTCTAGGCAGGTACATCTCGTGCAATCCATGAGAGGACATGATGGGTTTGTTTGGGTTTTTATAGACTTTTCCCTCTGTGGTATGTTGGCCCCAAGGTCTGATCTGAGTCCACCTCCCGCTGTGGTAGGTTGGCCCCAAGGTCTGATCTGAGTCCACCTCCCGCTGTGGTAGGTTGGCCCCAAGGTCTGATCTGAGTCCACCTCCCTGAGGTATGTTGGCCACAAGGTCTGATCTGAGTCCACCTCCCACTGTGGTAGGTTGGCCCCAAGGTCTGATCTGAGTCCACCTCCCGCTGTGGTAGGTTGGCCCCAAGGTCTGATCTGAGTCCACCTCCCTCTATGGTATGTTGGCCCCAAGGTCTGATCTGAGTCCACCTCCCGCTGTGGTATGTTGGCCCCAAGGTCTGATCTGAGTCCACCTCCCTCTGTGGTATGTTGGCCCCAAGGTCTGATCTGAGTCCACCTCCCGCTTTGGTAGGTTGGCCCCAAGGTCTGATCTGAGTCCACCTACCTCTGTGGTAGGTTGGCCCCAAGGTCTGATCTGAGACCACCTCCCGCTGTGGTAGGTTGGCCCCAAGGTCTGATCTGAGTCCACCTCCCGCTGTGGTAGGTTGGCCCCAAGGTCTGATCTGAGTCCACCTCCCTGAGGTATGTTGGCCACAAGGTCTGATCTGAGTCCACCTCCCGCTGTGGTAGGTTGGCCCCAAGGTCTGATCTGAGTCCACCTCCCGCTGTGGTAGGTTGGCCCCAAGGTCTGATCTGAGTCCACCTCCCTCTATGGTATGTTGGCCCCAAGGTCTGATCTGAGTCCACCTCCCGCTGTGGTATGTTGGCCCCAAGGTCTGATCTGAGTCCACCTCCCTCTATGGTATGTTGGCCCCAAGGTCTGATCTGAGTCCACCTCCCGCTGTGGTATGTTGGCCCCAAGGTCTGATCTGAGTCCACCTCCCTCTGTGGTATGTTGGCCCCAAGGTCTGATCTGAGTCCACCTCCCGCTTTGGTAGGTTGGCCCCAAGGTCTGATCTGAGTCCACCTACCTCTGTGGTAGGTTGGCCCCAAGGTCTGATCTGAGTCCACCTCCCTCTATGGTATGTTGGCCCCATTGTCCGATTTGAGTCCACCTCCTCCTGTAGTATGTTGGTTCTGGTGTCTGATCGGACTCCACCAGATACGCCAACAGTCATCTATTATATGTAGGGATAGACCGATTATCGGCAAGGCCGATATATCGGTGGGCGATATGCACTTTCCCCGATATATCGGTATCGGCCCCGGAACTGGCTGATATTGCCTATATTTTTGTGACGTCATTCTGCCTTCTCAGTTCGCCTCCCTCGCCTTGGACAGTCTCGTCTGGAGTCGGGACTAGTCTCGCGGGAGTGTATCACAGCCATACACCCACCCACAGCAGCCTGGTGCCAGCCGGCCACCCACATCTACAGGCCCTGTACCAGCCAGCCACCCATAGGCCCTGTACCAGCAAGCCAGCCACCCACAGGCCCTGTACCAGCGAGCCAGCCACCCACAGGCCCTGTGCCAGCCAGCCACCCACCACAGGGAGCCAGACAGCCAGCCACTCAGCATTAAACAAAAATTAACATGTTCAGTACCAGATTTGTATCAAAAATTTTCTTTATTTTTCAAAACTTTAAATGTACAAAATATCGGCCCATACTGGCCAATACCGATATGTTGTGACCAAAATATCAGTATCGGGCCTGAAAAAAACATATCGGTCTATCCCTAATTATATGTGCTTAACTTTAGCCTGTAACTTACAAGCGCCACATAATTTATTTATTTATTTATTTTTTTTCCTTCACAGGCACGCCATTCTGCCCCCTGTACATACAGGTCAATATGGACAAGTGCCGCAGTCGACCTCGAAGACCTGACCAGGCCTTATATGTGCCCAAAGCCAGGCGAGGTATGGATGAGCCGCCCAGTGTAGCAGACACTGAACAGCCACCTGCTTCTATTCCCAAATCTCCCATCCAGAGGAGACACAAGAACATGAAGGCTTACTCCGTTTCTCGGCTCCATGAACATGGGAAACACAGAAGTTGTAAAAATACCAAATCCCCCGATCCAAAGAGCAACCCTCAGCACAAAGATGACAGGGAGCCGCTCTGCCACGGAACAGAGATTGCGGGAAATGATTCCTTGTGTGAGGGTGTTGGTAACCTAGTCCTCAATGAGGAAACTTTGTCATTGGGCTTAGTACAGAACTGTGTGCAGGAATCTCGCCTCGTTCCCTCTGCCGCAGCCTCCTTATCAAAGGAAGAGGAACAGTTTGATGTCCATAGCAGGTCTGCCAGTCATAGTCTAGGAGAGCAGCATGAAAATACAACACAGATGTCTGTAGAAAGAAAATTAGAGCGAGACCGGATGACGATAAAAGCAGAAGATCAGGGAAGGTGTCAGTCTAGAGAGGCATCTCCATCAGATGGACGTATAGAGAATCCCAGGCAGTCCAAACATATAGACGTGCCATCGAGCACCATAGACAAGGTGACAGGGGGCTCAGAGTTTACATGTCAGCAGGAAATTATGGATTTACCAACGAGGAACATACTTCAAAGCTGTGAACCCGAAATACAAAATATAGACAACACGACTGAAAAACAAAAAGCTGCTTTATTCCTCAGCACAAACTGCACAGAAGTCATTACTACAAGTGGCCTTGTTGGGGATCAGCTTGGACAGCTTACAATCTGCACAAGCGATGTAGAGAACATGGCCCATGTCACCCTCTATAAAAAGCCAGCAAGTATTGCTGGAGAAAAATTAGATTTCACTCCTGCAATAGCAGAGCATGTCTGGGAGCTTGCAGAGGAGAATAACCGTGTCGTATTGGATGCTATTGAGCCCAGCATTAGAGCTGCGGAGGAGGTTAACAGTGCTGTACTGGGTGCTATAGAGCCAAGCATCAGAGCTACAGATGGGGATGACTGTGCCGTACTGGGTGCTATTAAGCCCAGCATCAGAGCTGCAGAGGAGGATAATTGTGCCATACTCAGTGCAATTGGGCCCAGCATCAGAGCTGCAGATAGGGATAACTGTGCCGTACTGGGTGCTATTGAGCCCAGCATCAGAGCTGCAGATGGGGATAACTGTGCCGTACTGGGTGCTATTGAGCCCAGCATCAGAGCTGCAGAGGGGGATAATTGTGCCATACTCGGTGCAATTGGGCCCAGCATCAGAGCTGCAGAGGAGGATAACCATGCTGTATTAGGTGCTATTGGGCCCAGCATCAGAGCTGCAGATGGGGAGAACTGTGCCGTACTGGGTGCTATTGAGCCCAGCATCAAAGCTTCAGAGGAGGATAATTGTGCAATTGGGTCCAGCATCAGAGCTGCAGAGGAGGATAACCATGCTGTACTGGGTGCTATTGGGCCCAGCATCAGAGCTGCAGATGAACACATCCCTGATTCAGAAGCATGCTTGTCTGAAAGCCGCGCAGGTGGATTAGATGGCATTTATAAATCTGAATTGTCTGGACTTTGTAATGCAGCACATATTAGAGGGAAGAATCAGAGTGAAAATGCTGGAGAGGGCGAGGCTGAGAGTGAGACTGGTGGTTTTTCCCATACAGATATACAGGAGGAAGGCAGAAAGCATATAACTGGAAGCAGTGGAGTGATCTGTGATAATCCTGGAATAGAGAAACTATTTACAGAGGCTCTACCAGCTATGGTCAATGTGGAGCCAAATCTGTCTGCCACCAATGCAGGGCAATTACCAAATGGGGCAAGCATGGGGGAAGAAGGCTCTGCAAGGACTAAGCCCTCTTTGGATAGTAAGCAAATGCCCCTGGCAGTGGTAGAACGGGTTTCTTCTATGGAGACCATGGAACTGGTGGTAAGTTCTACAACTGTTGGCCCTGCAGAATTATCAAAGCAGGTGACCTTAGAGGAGCATGTGCCATCTGCCATTGAGGAAGATGGAGACTCGATGAGAATGCACAATGTGGAGTCAAAGCCTGGTGGTGGTTGTACAAACTTGAGGGAACTTATCCAAACGTCTAGTGGTCTGAAAGAAGACCCTTCAACTGGAACTGACTGTGAACTGGAGGGGAGTAAAGATGCCCCAAAGGACAACTCTATAGGAAGACAAAGTAGGATTGCTATGGAAACGTCAGAGAAGGTGGTTACTTCTGCTGCAGCTAACGATGAGGAGGAGGAGGAGAGCTGGGACGCCCTTTTCAATGATGATGGGGAATGCTTAGATCCTCAAGTTGTGGAAGAGGTAATGCTTTGTTGAAGTTCTGTCTTGATTTCTCTTTCGTTCGACGGACACAGCGCTCCATAATTTATAGCTACTGGGGTTATATTGCCTCCTCCATGAGTGTAGGACTAGGCAGAACAAAAAACACCTGGCTACGCCCATGGGCCATCCTCAGCTTGGTATATAACCCCCCCTCTCTGTTCTAGGTAATCGGTTTTATTCTGTCTAGTCAGGAGTAAGGACCTAAGCTCCCGGCTGGGGTCTCTGGTCCTAGCAATTTTTTTCTCCTTCCTTACATCTTTTTTGTTTTTTTTTTCTCTCGGGAGATCTACAATCAACTGCCGGGCTTGGCAACAGGCTGGATAATCTAGATCCAGTGGTCCCCCCTAGCCCATCCAGCGAGCATGTGCAGACCTCGGTTACGTGCTAGGTCGGCCACAACATAGCCTGGCCCGCGAGTTAAACATCTCGCATGGTCGCATACGACCGGGCTTGAGTCGCAGCGGTCCCCTGACCAACAGCTCCTCTACTTTGGTGGCGAGGATTCTCTCTGGAGCGTTACCCACACCATGGAAGGGTAAGTACAGTCCCCCCCTCTCCCCTTTTGGCGTTTTTTTATGGGGGTGGACGCAGGTAACATCCAAGGATGGTTGGACCTGAATGCAGGTTCCCTCCTCTCAAACTTAAATCCCTCTGAGATGGGCTTCCCCCCAGTCTGGACTTGGAGTCTGGTGGGGGTCCCAGGGCAGAGAATGCAGCGGAGACCCTTAGGGTCTCCCCCACTATCCCTACTCTGTAAGGTTCCTGGGATAGTGTGTGTCCTGCCCTGGTAGTCTGGAGGGGTCCCAGTGTAGAAGATCCCTAGGTGCATGCCCTACTGTTTGCAGTGTGGGTATAGTGCGGGGGGGGGGGGTCCCAGTGCACAGCAGAGTCTCCCCTAACGGGTGGGGGGGTTCCCTTGCAGAGGGTGCAGAGAAGATCCTGGCAGCATGCTTCAGCATTTATAGCTGATGATAGAGGTGTGTCTGGATCAGTGATCCCTACTATGGTGAAGGCGAGGAAGTCCTCTTCCAGCAAGATATACCATCGTACGTGGAAAGCGTATGTTTCTTGGTGTGAGTCGATTGGCGCTCATCCTTGATCCTTTTCTGTGGCTCGGATCTTAACTTTTCTTCAATAGGGCATTGTTCAGAAGTTGGCCTTGAGTACAATCAAGGGCCAGGTGTCTGCCTTGTCAATCTTCTTTCAGTGACCCCCTAGCCACGCACTCTTTAATTCATACCTTCATTCAGGGGGTTCGACATGTGGCTTCACCTGTACGGTCTTTTTTGCCGCCATGGGATTTAAGTTTAGGGTTTTTGGTTCTCCAGAAACCTCCATTTGAGAATATTCGGGAGATTCCCTTGTCTAGATTATCCCAGAAGGTGACATTCTTGTACCTCGGCCCGCAGGGTATCGTAATTGGGGGCATTATCCTGTCGCAGTGCCTATTTTGTGATCCATAGGGATAAAGGGGTTCTTCATCCCTGTCCATCATTCCTGCCCAAAGTTGTCTCTTCATTCCATTTGAATGAAGATGTGTTGCCTTCCTTGTGTCCCAAGGAATTTGCTTTGCATACCTTGGATGTGGTTCGTGCAATTCGGGTGTATCTGGCAGCTACTGAGTCCTTTTGGAGGTCAGACTCGCTTTTTGTAGTTAAGGATGGACCAAGAAAAGGGCTGGCCGCTTCTTTGGCTACGATCTCCAGATGGATCCGAGAGATAGCGTCTCAGGCCTATTCCATTAAAGGTCAGGTTCCACTTTTCCCTGTCACGGTGCATTCTACTCAGGCGCCAAGTTATTCTTGGGCCATCCGTCATCAGGCACCAATATCGCAAGTTTTCAAGGCGGCCACTTGGTCGTCGGTGCATACCTTCACAAAATTCTATAAGGTATGACTGCAAAGTTTTGCAGGCTGCTGTTTTAAGAGGGGCTGTTCCATCTTGAGGGGTGTTTTTCTTTTAAACTATTATTTTTTCAGACTGGGCTCCTGTGACCCGGTTAAGGCTCCTGTGTCCTGGTTAAGGGCTCTTATGTTTAGCCTTGGATTATTTTCCCCACCCCTCATTTTCCTTTTGGCACTGCTTTTGGACATCCCAGTAGTTATGATTTATGGAGCGCTGTGTCCATCAATGAACGAAGGAGAAAATGGGATTTTTGTACTTACTGTAAAATCCATTTCTCTGAGTTCATCGATGAACACAGCACCCACCCCTCTATGGAGTTCTGATACTTCTAATACTGCTTGCTACTAAACTGATTACCTGGAGCAGAGAGGGTGGTTATATACCAGCTGAGGACGGCCCATGGGTGTAGCCAGGTGTCTCTTTTGTTTTGCCTAGTCCTACTCCTGGAGGAGGCACTATAACCCACTAGTTATGATTTATGGAGCACTGTGTCCGTCAATTAACTCCGATAAATGAATTTTACAGGAAGTACAAAAATCACGTTTTTTTTCATCACTCTGGTCAGGAACGGTGTTAGGATTTGCTAAAACAAAATTGCAAGCAATCAACTTTTCTTTTAGATTTGGTGCCCCCGGTATATCTGTACTGATATTGCACAGCTATTCATTGATATTCACCTTTTTTATTGAGAGCTCTGGCAAGTTATATACCATTATAGTTTTGGCAAATCAAAAGCAGTGTATGTATTCTGATCCTTCAAACAAAAAGGGTGCAAATGCTTATCAAAAGCACTTTTATTGAAGAATAAGTACATACTCACAAAAGCAAATATTGTAACAATGTATCTAAACCAAGGAACCAAACGATCTTGCACACAATGGAATTCTGGTTAACAGAACATCATAATACCAGCTGACATGTTTCGGGGGACATGCACCCTTCTTCAGAGCAACACTGTATATATTTCTAAACTATGAGTTTTGTTACATAGTTACATAGTAGGTGAGGTTGAATAAAGACAATAGTCCATCCAGTTCAACCTGTGTAGGTGTGTGTGGCTGTAATAATTTCTCATACCCCTGAATGTTCTGATCCTTGAGATGTACGTCTAAGAGTCTTTTGAAAGCCACCATACTTCCCGCAGAAACCACCTCTTGTGGTAGAGAATTCCACAATCTTGTAGCCCTAACAGTAAAGAACCCCCCACGTTGCCTGAGGTTAAAACACGATTCTGTCTCTATCATTTAAAATACACCTATGATAAAAATTCTAGATCCTTCATTTCTTTGTAAGTGGGCAAACTTACAAAATCTGCAAGGGATCAAATAATGCATTTTCACACTGTAGAATCTTATGGAAACTTGTTGCAAAGAATGGTTTGTCGGCAGGGTCTTTTTAAAATACACTATTAATATACTAAACAAAATTACAAACGCAACACTTGTTTATGCCCCCATTTTTCATGAGCTGAACTCAAAGATCTAAGAAAACCGGGATTCATCTGTGAAGAGAACACCTCTCCAAAGTGCCAGACGCCATCGAATGTGAGCAGTTGCCCACTCAAGTCGGTTACGATGACGAACTACAGTCAGGTGGGGACCCCGATGAGGAGGAGGATCATGCAGATGACCTTCCCTGAGACGAATTCTGACTGTGTGCAGAAATTCTTTGGTTATGCAAACAGATTGTTGCAGCAGCTGTCCGGGTGGCCGGTCTCAGATGATCTTGGAGGTGAAGATGCTGGAAGTGGAGGTCCTGGGCTGGTGTGGATTGTGAGGCCGGTTGGCTGTACTGCCAAATTCTCTGAAATTCCTTTGGATATGGCTTTTGGTAGAGAAATGAACATTCAATTCATGGGCAACATCTCTGGAGGACATACCGCAGCTATGCCCGCCCCTCCCCTCTGCTGCCCATTCACAGAAGCCTTTGTATTTTGTGAATGAGTTCCTATCCTACAAAGGCTATAATTTTGTTCAGTGTATGTGACAAGTTTATATCACTCCCGGAGGACACACCGCAGCTATGCCCTCCCCCCCCCCCCCCCCCCGCTGCCCATTTACAGAAGCCTTTGTATTTTGTGAATGAGTTCCTATCATACAAAGGCTTCTGTGAATGGGCAGAAGGAAGAGGGGTGGGCATAGCAGTTTCAGCAACGCTGCTATTGAAGGAACTGAGAGCACAGGGAGCAGTGCTCACTAACCGATTTAGACAGATTTGTGAACAATATTTGAGAGAAATATGCCTTTTGTGTATATAGAAAGTCTTAGATCTTTGAGTTCAGCTCGAGAAAAATGGGGGCAAAAACAAAAGCGTTTTTATAATTTTGTTTAGTGTATAATAAAAATAATCCAAGTGATGTAAAAGGTGTAGAAGCAGGGATTACTATCTCGCTGCTTTGTGGGGTTCTCTTTTGGAGCCCTCCAGCATCTCCAGAGCCCCGGTCACTCAATATGTCAACTTCCTGATCTTAAGTTGGAGCTCTGCTTTGTCCTCCGCAAACTTAGACAAATCATCTTTTTTTTGGCAAAGATGATTTTGCATTGTCATTATTTTGGTAATTAAATTCATGTTTTCCTTGTGTTTCCTTTTTTATTTTATAATCCTCTGTAACCTGTTTTTAATTAGTTCAGGTTAATATTCTACATTGTGAAAATGTCATTGAGTTTTTTTTCCTTTCTTCTCTTAGCTGACAGCGAAGGGGGAGAGCCAGCAGAGCGGAGAGAAGTCTCGATATAACTATTATCACTATGAGCCCCAAGAAGAAGCCATAGATGATTCAGAACTGTCACATGTCATCGAGATCTATGACTTCCCCGCTGAGTTCAAGACGGAGGATTTACTCCGCGCATTTGCTACTTACCAGTGAGTCAGGTCTCTTAATGCCGTACCGTTCCTCGTCCTCATTAATTATGCAGCACAGAAGAATATTAAGTGTCTCTGTCAAATGGATATGATTTAAAATGGCTTATTTAAACCTTATTGGGCTAATTTAATAGCGCGAGGCATTCTACTGAATCCTCTGGCAACAAAACTTCAACTTATTACTGCAGAAAAAAAAACGTAAATACAAAAAAAATAAATTCTGCTTGATTGGTGTTGCAACGGAAATACACGTTACTTGTATATCAAGACATCGCTTGTTTATCAAGTCAAAATCTATTTAAAAAATGTCTTGTCTTGCAAAACGTTCTCAATCCAAGGTTTTACTGTAATTTTGAGTTTAGATCCACTTTAACTACTTCAGCTCCAGGAGATTTAACCCCCCCCCCCTTCATGGACCAGGCCATTTTTTGCTGTTCAGCACTGCGCTATGTTAACTGGTGTTTGCGCGGTCATGCAACACTGTACTCAAGTGGCATGTGTGTGTGTGTGTGTGTGTGTGTGTGTGTGTGTGTGTGTGTGTGTGTATATATATATATATAATATAGATTATAAAATCTCTATCTAAGTATGTCATTTTCTAGCAAGAAAAAATATTTTTACATGTAAGAGCGGAATGCCGGAATTCGCCCAGTTGAAGTTGCTGGGCAAAGTCGGTTCAACAGTCGTATGACTGTTCTGTCGAACCAGTGTGAACTGGGCCTAAAGGCGCCTGGCAAAGTCATGCTAAGTTGCGTAACTTTCAGGTTGTGGCAGTGTGATCCTTAGCCTAAGACCCCATTCACACTAGCGCGACTTGGTCGCCTGACAAGTCGCGGTGGGTCGCCTGCCATTGATTAGCACAGGACCCGCTCTAATAGGAGCGACACAAGTCGCTCCGACTTAGAAAAAGGGTCCTGTACTACTTTGGGGCGACCTGGAGGTGACTTGCATTGACTTCAGCGTGCACCGCGACTTCTCAGGTCGCCCCAGCAAGTCGTGTCGCCCCTGTGTGAATGGGCCTTTAGTGGTATTTGATCACCACTGGATATTTAATTATATAAACAGAAACATTTTGAAAAAAAAACAATATTTTTTACTTTCTGTTCTAAAACGTATCCAATCAAAAATTAAAAAAAAAAAAAAAATCAAATGTCTTTATGCTAAAATATATTCTGCTGCATTTCTTTTGTAAGAATCACATATCTCACAAAAGTGAGTACACCCCTCACATTTTTGTAAATATTTTATTCTATCTTTTCATGTGACAACACTGAAGAAATGACTTTGCTACAATGTAAAGTAGTGAGTGTACAGCTTGTATAACAGTGTAAATGTAACGCCACATAAATCTCCTCGAAGGATCACATTAAGAGGGACAAGAGAAAGAGAGGATTCCATGGTGTATAGAGGATTCCATCGCCATTTATTAAAAATATATGTAGGTTAAAACCACTTTAAAAAAAAAAAAAATATATATATATATATATACACATATACGAAAAACAGATTTGCTTCTATAAAACAAGCAGGGACGATTGTGATTGCGCTCCACTTGCATTCCAGACGCCGTAAATAACTTCATTTTAGATGGGGGGGGGGGGGGAATAGTTCCATCTACCTAATGTGGTTTTACTGTGGTGGCGACTTTGGCTCTGAGGAAGAGGGTCCTCCCTCGAAACGCGTAAGCCACATCAGGTTTTGAGGACGCCATCACGCTATCCAGCAGTAGAGAAGTGTCCTGGAAGCGAGCGGTGCCCATTTCCTATATGCTTGTTCATATGCTACGTTTGTGAGTATATTGTACGCTACCCTTCTTTGATTTTAATAAACTTTTAAGTGGTAATGCACAAGGTCGGTGCGCCCTTCTCTTGTTGTTTTCTTGTAGTGCCTTTTGGATACCCTTGGTCCTGAGGGGGGCAGCAAGACCACTTCATTTGTGTCATAAAACTGCCTAGAAGATTCACCTTCCCGCATACCACTCGAGCGTAGGAGAGATATTGTTGTTTTTTACTGTGGTGGTCCCAGTGGAGAATTTTATGCTTGTGATTTGAGGATCCTCTTAGGGTGCTTTCACACGAGCGATCCGATCAGATCCGCCTGTCAGTTTTTTAGGCGGATCTGATCGGATCCTCCATGCATCCCTATGGGGCAGCGGAGAGATCTCCGCTGACACCCGCTGCCATCCGCATCCGATCATGTCCGTGAAATCCGGACGGATGGAAACCCTTTTTTCCATCCGTCCAGGGGATCGGAACCGATGAGAGCGGACAGGTGATCCACTCTCATCCGATTCCCCCATAGAGATGCATGTGGCTCTGACACCTCCCTCTCCGCACACAGAGCGGAGAGGGAGCTGTCATCCCCCTGCTCAGCGGGGATCTGTGTATCGATCCCCCGCTGAGCAGCACGGATCCGCCTACGGAGCAGACCGTGTGAAAGAAGCCTTACTGTGATATGCAAGTTATATACCTACCTCTTCTGGTGAGTAGGTACTTCTACCGGTGGTGGATTTAGGCGCTATGTTTGACACAGCCCATGGATGGAATTTTCCGAAGAGTGATCCACAAGAGTGTGCACGTGTGATTCACATTGGTGTTTATGGACATTTATTTTTAACGATTGTGATTCACACTAATGTTTTGGACATGGCTCATATTTAGTCATATATTTTGATAGCACTTATGCACATATTGTCACTGTATGAATTAACCATTTATTAATTTATGCACTTTAATTTTGCACTTTATCACTTTATGTTTAAGTGCGGTTTGTCCGATTAATCGTTCAGTCCATTGGCTGACCGGTCTTCCTGATATTTACTATGATTCCCATACCCCTGACATGTGCGTAGCTGGGCAGGCGACACCATGATTTCCGGTTTCAGCTTCCTGTGTCACCTCTGTGACTAGTATAGATAAAGGAAGCTTGATGTGTTGTAGACATGCGATGAGAGTAAACAAAGATCTTGTGATTAGTCAGGTGACGGGTGCGTCCACTTCTAATTATGAGTACTGTTCTGTTCTTCTTTACCTACAGAGACTGCACACATCACATTGAAAGCACATCTTTAAAATTGCAGTTATCCTTTATCTTTCCAAATCAATGTAAACAACCCTTGTGCCCCCCAAGTATTTTCTTCTTTGGACTAATCATGAAATGTGTCTGATCACACTTTTTCTCTCCAGGAAGAAAGGATTTGACGTGAAATGGGTTGATGATACTCATGCCCTGGGCGTGTTCGCCAGTCCCATCCCAGGTACAGCGGGCTACGATTTTTATTAAGGACCTAAATATTATTTCTCTTTGCATTTTCTTTTGACAGAACCAAGCTTGTCCAAACTACTGGGCTGTGTATGATTCTAGTATATTCCAATATTCAGGACCTTTCTTGGTCCTTAATGGCAACCAGTCATTATTGGCCTTAAAGGATAAGTTTACTTTTTGAAAAAAAAAATGTTAATGCACATTTTTCGTTTTTTCTGTGTTTCAGCAGCGAAATGGGACTTCCCATCTCACTCCTGGGCGGAGAGCTGATCACGGTCAGGTGTCAGGGTCGGAGACCAGTAGCTATAGCAGTAGAGGGGCTCCCAGTAGAGGGGCTCCCATGACCCTGCTGGAAAAGTACAGAAGCAGGTCACCCTGGGGGATGACACGGGTTCACCTGAGGTGCGGGGTTTAAGTACTGACCAGAGTTCCTGATGGTGGGGATGGGTTTTGCTGTGTGTTAGCACCAGGTCGCAGTCCTCAGGATCGCACCACCAGGAGGTGACAACCCGGGGTCCAGTAGCAGATATAGCAGGTAGGGCTCAAGCAGAAGCATAATCAGTAAACAAGCCAAAGATCAGTAAGGAAGAGTTGCAGGTTGGGATTAATCAGAAGTGTAGTTGAGGAACAATCCAAATGTCAGTAAGGGATAGTTGCAGTTTGGGATTAAGCAGGAGTGTAGTCAGTAAGGAATAGTTGCAGGTTGGGGTTAAGCAAAAGCGTAGTTGAGAAACAAGCCAAAGGTCTGTAAGGGATAGTTGCAGATTGGGATTAAGCATTGGTTCTGTAAGGGATAGTTGCAGATTGGGATTAGGTATAAGCGTAGTCAAGGAACAAGCCAAAGGTCCGTAAAGGAATAGTTGCAGATTGGGATTAGGCATAAGCATAGTCAAGGAACAATCCATAGGTCAGTAAGGAATAGTTGCAGATTGGGATTAGGCATACACGTAGTCAAGGAACAAGCCAAAGGTCCGTAAAGGAATAGTTGCAGATTGGGGTTAGGCATAAGCATAGTCAAGGAACAAGCCAAAGGGGTCAATAAGGAATAGTTGCAGATTGTGATTAAGCAGAAGTGTAGTCAGTAAACAAGTCAAAGGTCAGTAAGGGATAGTTGCAGTTTGGGATCAAGCAAAAGTGTAGACAATAAACAAGCCAAAGGTCAGTAGGATATAGTTGCAAATTTGGATTAAGCAGAAGCGTAGTCTGTAAACAAGCCAAAGGTCGGTAAGGAATAGTTGCAATTTTGTGATCAAGCAGAAGCATAGTTGAGGAACAAGCCAAAGGTCGGCAATGAGTAAAAAGCGGGGGATATTGGCAATAGAGAGCACAATAATCTGGCAACCAGGAAGTACAGATGTATGGCTTAAATCAGGAAGTTCATGGGAGGAGCAAAGAGTTCCAGGTTCACCAGAAACAAGAGACAAGGCAAGAAGAATTGTCCAGAGGGCATCCCAGGTGGCTCAGCAAGAAGAGATACCCCCCCCCCCCAGACACCACAGAGGTTGCAGGTTAAAATCCCGGTCCCGACAGCCATTCTTTGGAAGCTCTGTATTCTATGAATAAATTCAAAGCTTCCTCTAATTGGCTGAGTTGGAGAGGTGTGCAAATTTCACAAACTCCACCTCAGCCGATGGAAGAGGAAGCTTTGTGTTCATTCATAGAATACAAAGCTTCCAATAAATGGCTGATCAGCTCTCAGCTTGACTGTCTTGTTCCTGGAGCCATACAGGAAGTCCCCGTCCCACTGCCGGAACGCAGCATTGTATACCTATATCTATATTGCTTAAGCTCCATATAGTTCTTACAGTGCGCCCAACAAGCCCACCTATTAGTGCAGTAAAAAGTTTGGGAACTTAAACATGGATTTAGGCTTTAAAGTATCCAGAATAATAACTTCTGCACCATATCCTGCCCCCACTCTTCACGTATGAGGGCAGTCCCATAATACTGGATAAAAAAAGTACTGACTACTGTATTCCCTTTTTTTCCTGTTTATTGTATTTTTAATGAGGAACAACTGACTTCAACAAGTTTCCCTCTTCCGCAGCCCGTGATGCGTTGTCATCTAAAAATCCTTTGTTGAAGGTGCGTCCGCTATCACAGGCCACCAAAGCATCCAGAGCCAAGGCCCGAGCGTGTGCAGGTAGGAGGAAATACATATATATTTCTTTGTTTTCAGTTCCTTCTGTTATGGTGTTCCTCGCCTTAAAGCAAAATTAGACCTTTCTGTGTTTTTTTGCATAGACTTAAAGTATAGTGGACATCGCTGCCCCACCTCTCCACATCCTCCAATCAGAATGCTTTGCAATGGAAAACATTTTGTGAATGGCTCTGTGGCTGAGCAGCTGACCACCTGTGCTCAGAATGCATCAGACTGGTCACTCAGCACAAGACCCAGAAGCTAATGAAGATCACTGTGGTAGTGGTGTCTAGTTTAGTTTTTTCCAGCAATCCGGGGCATCAGCCAAGTATGCTTTACCTGATTGGGGACCGCCTCATTTACATGTATGGCGGCAGCGTGGCCTCTCTGCATTGTATCACCTAGAGGAGAGGGACCTTCTGGCTTGCTATCGGCACTCCATTCAGAACCTGTCCTCCTTGATGGTATGAGGAGAGGGGGGTATTAGTGCATATGGAATGGGCAGCTTGTACATCAAGAAGGGCACCATCATTGGTAAAAGATATATATCCACGTTTTAGCGCAAAATATGATCCCATCCAGGTGACGTCTTTTCAGGGAAGGCCTTGCATATTGCAGGCCCAGCTTCTCCACATAGTGCTAAACATGGTTCCGCCTCAACTTCTCCACACTGTGCTAAACATGGCCCCCACCAACTTCACACTGCGCTAAACATGGCCCCCCACCAACTTCTCCACACTGTGCTAAAAGTGGTCCTGCACCAACTTCTCCACACTGTGCTAAACGTGGCCCTGCACCAACTTCTCCACACTGTGCTAAACGTGGCCCCACAGCAACTTCTCCACGCTGTGCAAAACGTGGCCCCCCACCAACTTATCCAAGGTGCGCTAAACATGGCCCCCACCAACTTCTCCATGCTGCGCTAAACATGGCCCCCCACCAACTTCTCCACGCTGCGCAAAACGTGGCCCCCACCAACTTATCCAAGGTGCGCTAAACATGGCCCCCACCAACTTCTCCATGCTGCGCTAAACATGGCCCCCCACCAACTTCTCCACGCTGCGCAAAACGTGCCCCCCCACCAACTTATCCAAGGTGCGCTAAACATGGCCCCACCCCAACTTCTCCAAATCATGCTAATCATAGCCCAACTTCTTCACACCGTGCTAATCATAGCCCCCCACACCAACTTCTCCAAACCGTTCTAAACACGGCCCCACCCCACGTTCTCCAGACCGTGCTAAACATGGCCCCACCCCACGTTCTGCAGACCGTGCTAAACATGGCCCCACCCCACGTTCTGCAGACCGTGCTAAACATGGCCCCACCCCACGTTCTGCAGACCGTGCTAAACATGGCCCCACCCCACGTTCTGCAGACCGTGCTAAACATGGCCCCACCCCACGTTCTGCAGACCGTGCTAAACATGGCCCTGTCCTGTCTTTTGAGACTCGTTGCTGCCATCAATTTTAGTCACCTGATTTTTTTTCTTAATGATCCGTTTTCCAAGTTTAAATATTTATAAAAAATATGCGTTTGACATTTTCAAATCATTGCATTCAGTTTTTATGTAGGTTTTACATAGCGCCCCAACTTTTCTGGAATAAGGGTTTTACTACTGCACACCCTATCTAATAATGTGTCATAACCCTAGTGGCCACTTTCTTTCAAATCCAAATGTCCTTTAGGTAATACTTCCAGGACTAGTAGTCACACTTTACACCTCTCCGTGCACAGTGTGCGTCAGGCGCAGGGCATGGAGATGCAATGACATCCAATGTCACAAGGAGCTGGCCGTCTATTTAAATAGCATTCCTCCCAGTCAGAAATTGTTTGTATCATGCTGAGCTCCCTTTGGGATGCACATTAGCAGAAGATCGCATTTTACTTTTTTTTTTTTCCATATTTCCAGGACTGAAAAATGTTCATCTTTTATCTAGTCTCCCTCTTAAACTATCCTATTTTGATTTTTTCTTTTAACTACTTGTTTACCAGAGTACGTTTTATAAACAGCGGGGTAGACAAGTGGTTGCATTAGGCTCACGGCTGCTGCTGCAGTGGTACTGGCTTTAATCCTTTCGCTGCATACAGACCTGGCAGCGGGGGGTCTCGCACACAATGCCGGGGCTTTAGCCCCTGGGTTTTATGTAAAAACTGACAGGCAGACTCCTGCCTATCAGATGAAAGCATTCAGAGGACAACGTTGCCGCCTGATGGCTCTCACACACACACTGTACCTCCCCCCCGATGTTTTCTGGGCTCCGCTTGCCCAACTGCGGCCTGAGGACCGACATGGCGGAGAGAGGGGGAATAGAGCAGACACGGCCGCTCTCTTCACCTTCTGGCCGTGTCCCGGAAAGTTGACATCTATGATGTCCCTTCCGGGTTAGCCTCTGTGTTCCCGGCTAACATAGCCGGTAAGCAATACGATCTGCATTGCAAAACATTCAGTGGCTCCCAGGGGAGACATTGGGGGTCTCATTACTTTACTTTGTCCCCTATGTGATGAAAAAAAAAAAGTTAAGTAAAATAAAATTAAAAAAAAAATAAAGTTCCACCGAAGCACATAACCCCCCCCCCCCCCCCAAAAAATGGACCCCCACATATACGCACATATGAATGTAAGCGCTTGTGTCGGGGGTGCCTATGTGTAAAAACGTTGCTTGCGAAACAATCACGCGTGCCTGCACACCTGATTGGTTCCACTGTGCCGCTACTCACGGCGCGATTGGCTTCCTGAATGTGCCATTGAAAAAACTAGGGAGGAGAGTAAGACTCACTGAATGTGTGGGGCGGGCTGCAGTGCACGAGTGAGTAATGTATGTATGCGGCTGTGCTCCTTTCCAGGCTCCTACTACCACCACTATGAGAGACTGTCTGTCACTGTATAATCTGATCGAGTCCACACTGACACTGACTGACTGTCACTGAGTAATTGATGTTACCACATTAACCCTGACCTGCCCAGTGCCCTG
The DNA here is from genome assembly GCF_965119305.1 of Pelophylax lessonae. NCBI lineage: Eukaryota > Metazoa > Chordata > Amphibia > Anura > Ranidae > Pelophylax > Pelophylax lessonae. The sequence continues at coordinate 21,533,708 of NC_138776.1, forward strand.
TATCTGCAATTAAAATTTACAAGGCTGCCTGCATGCTTCCTGATTTCCATTCCCAGCATCCTTCCCAATCCCTACAGTGTCACTAACATTAACCCTATGGTACAAGGCTGCAGTGTGCACTGAATCCCATTCCCTACAGTAACATTTAGGGAGAGAGAGAGAGAGACATGAGAGGACAAGAGAGAGAGAGAGTGAGAGGACAAGAGAGAGAGAGAGAGAGACACGAGAGGACAAGAGAGAGGACAAAAAATTGGCAAAATAAATGGAAAAAATGCGAAACACCGCGTTCGGTATTCGGCCTTCGGCCAAACATTTCATTATTATTCGGCTTCGGCCAAGAATTTCATTTCGGTGCATCCCTAGTTTTGTATCTTAATGCATTAAAATAAACCTTCTGCCTTTACAACTCCTTTAAAGTTCCATTACTTGCCTGCATGCGCACCTCGGTGTGCAAATCTAGGCAATGCTGAGATGAATGCATGAACTGCACATGCACGGGAGTGATGTTATCTTATTCTAGGCCAATGAAAAAGGTCAAAGATTGGTAATCCAAAGCCGATCTGGCTGAAGATGACATCGACTAACAGGGAACTCTGGGTGACCGCAGCCAGGGCCACTGTTAGAAATCACGAGGCCCCGTACAGCCCACCTGACGCCCCACCCCCCTCCAAGGGGGCCACAATCAAACTGTGTGTGTGAAGACTTGAATGTGATCTACAGTAAGAGCAATCCTTCCTCATGTGTTTTATAGATGGACGCTTTTCTGACAGGAGGGAGAGCACAACACAGCGCACCTCCTCCTTGCTCTTTCCTCTCTGCTCCATCCTCCCATCTCCTTGTCCCGGCTGTAAGTGCAGGGCGAGAGCGGGGGAAGGAGCTCAGCAGCAGCCAGCCAGGGGGGGGGGGGGGGGGGGCGGAATTGAGATCTGGATGGGCACAACCAACCCCAGCACCCCCTAAATCTGGCTCGCTGTGTCTCTCACCCAGCAACTGAAAGCCGGGGAGAGGGGGAGAAATCGGCTGTCAGTTGCTGGGTGAGTGACACAGCAGGCCAGATTTAGGGGGTGCTGGGGTTGGTTGTACCCACCCAGGATTTAGTTCTGCACAGAGGGCACTGTTCCCTTTCTGCTCCACGGGTCCTCTAGCTCAGTGTTCCCCAACCCCCGAGCTGTGGACCGGTACCGGTCCGTGTATCAAACGGTACCGGGCCGCCCGAGGAACTTTAAATTATTTTACTGTCTCGCCGCAGTGGCGGATGGTGCGTTGGGGGCGCCGGGGCGCCGGGGCGCAGAGCTGTGCGCCCCGAGCCCACCCATTGTGTGACAATATCGAATGAAAATTCGCTATTGTCACACGTATCCTCCTGGCCAATCAGGAAGCGGGTCCTCCCATGCCATTGGCCGAGGAGGAGGCGGGAGGACTCGAGGAGACGCCGGGGACTGAGGACTGAGGAGAAGCGGCCGCTGCCTGAGGTAAGTGCACTGGTCTCGGGGGGGCATGCTGGCATCTCTGCATTGAAAGGGGGCACGCTGGCATCTCTGCATTGAAAGGGGGCACGCTGGCATCTCTGCATTGAAAGGGGGCACAATGGCATCTCTGCATTGAAAGGGGGCACGCTGGTCTCTGTGCATTGAAAGGGGGCACGCTGGCATCTGTGCATTGAAAGGGGGAAAAAATCAAAACAAGCGGGCCACGGAAAAATTATCAAACGTTTACCGATAAAAAGGTTGGGGAGCACTGCTCTAGCTTGTGTTCCCGGACCCCTACAGGAGGACCGGTGGTTCCCCCCCCTCCCAATCAGAAGCCCTAGAGAATGCAATTATAGTTGCACTTTAACTTCCACTTCTGCTAAAATGCAAATGCATTGCGCTGTGCTATTAAAAATGAATTATGTGTTGTTCGCCCCCCATTGTGTTTTCTGTGTTGCAGTAACACCAAATTGTTAAAAAATAAATAAAATGACCATGGATTGCTCAGAGAATCACTAATTTGGGTGTTTTGAAATAAGCAAACTTTTTTTTTTTTTTAAGTCTGGTCCGATGCAGCAATTTTGTAACTTTGTAGCTTTTAGCAGCATTTTCTATCTCAGGGAGGACATGAGAGGAATTCTCTGGTGGCTCAGCATTTGTGAACTTTCTTCATCTTCTCTCTTTCAAACCGAAACTCTTTCTGTGGAACGGTGAGCTTTGACCTGACGGTGTCTTTCTATTGGGGAACACAAAATATAATTTTCTTAACAAGCCGCCTACTATCTTCAGGCTGTCTGTAGTGGGAGAAGCCGAATAAGAGAATGAGCTCCGAATATCATTTCACAAATCAGAATTTCTGCACTATGGTAAATCAGTACAGGGGCAATGTCTTGTGTGCTGCACTGCCTCCGTCCATTGGGGTGACGTATAATGCACACCACTCATTTTTAAACACTGTGTTTTAGACCTCTTGCACATAGATGGACATCATAATTTACTGACATTTATATTCTTGGCTTGGCTTGGAGACCGAAAGATCCCAAGTAAAATGTATACATACAGTACAATGTGTGTATGTATGTGTATATATGTGTGTGTATATATGTATGAATGTGTGTGTATATATGTGTATATATGTATATATGTATGTATGTATGTATATATATATATTACACACACACCTATACATGCATACATACATTATATATTTGTGTGTGTGTATATATATATTATACATGCGCACGCACACACATATAAATATTGCCAAAAGTATTGGGACACCTGCCTTTACACGCACATGAACTTTAATGGCATGCCAGTCTTAGTCCGTAGGGTTCAATATTGAGTTGGCCCACCCTTTGCAGCTATAACAGCTTCAACTCTTCAGGGAAGGCTGTCCACAAGGTTTAGGAGTGTGTCTATGGGAATGTTTCACCATTCTTCCATAAGCGCATTTGTGAGGTCAGGCACTGATGTTGGCCTGGCTCGCAGTGTCCGCTCTGATTCATCCCAAAGATGTTCTATCGGGTTGAGGTCAGGACTCTGCACAGTCAAGTTGCTTCACCCAAAACGCTCTCATCCATGTCTTTATGGACCTTGCTTTGTGCACTGGTGCGCAGTCATGTTGGAACAGGAAGGGGCCATCCCCAAACTGTTCCCAGAAGTTGGGAGCATGAAATTGTTCAAAATGTCTTGGTATACTGACGCCTTAAGTGTTCCTTTCACTGGAACTAAGGGGCCAAGCCCAACCCCTGGAAAAACACCCCCACACCATACCCCCCCCCCCCCTTCCACCAAATGATTTGGACCAGAGTCCTTACCTCAACCGATAGAACACCTTTCGGATGAATTGGAGCACAGAATGTGAGCCAGGCCTTCTCGTCCAGCATCAGTGCCTGACCTCACAAATGTGTTTCTGAAAGAATGGTGAAACATTCCCATAGACACACTCCTAATCCTTGTGGACAGCCTTCCCAGAAGAGTTGAAGCTGTTATAGCTGCAAAGGGTGGGCCAACTCAGTATTGAACCCTACAGACTAAGACTGGGATGCCATTAAAGTTCATGTGCGTGTAAAGGCAGGTGTCCCAATACTTTTGGTAATATTTTGTGTGTGTGTGTTTTTTTTATATACATACATACATACATACATACATACCTCAAAAAAATAAAGTACACTTTTTAATCAGAGTATAGAATCAAGTTAATTAAACTCCTGGGATATTTATCTGGTCAGTTAAGTAGCAGAGGGGGTTGTTAGTTTCAGCTGCTTTTGTGTTAATGACATTACCAATAGGTACACTAGATGGGCAACAATGAGACAACCTCCAAAACAGGAATGGTTTTACAGCTGAGGCCACTGACTTTTTGTTCCCTACTCATCTTTTCTGACTGTTTCTCACTAGTTTTGCATTTGGCTAGGGTCGGTGTCTCTACTGGTAGTATGAGGAGATACCTGGACCCTACAGAGGTTGCACAGGCAGTCCAACTCCTCCAGGATGGCACATCAATACGTGCCATTGCCAGAGCATGTAGGAGATTCCAGGAGACAGGCAGTTACTCTAGGAGAGATGGACAGGGCCATATAAGGTCCTTAACCCATCAGCAGGGCCGGTATCGGCTCCTTTGTGCAAGGAGGAACAGGATGAGCACTGCCAGAGCCCTACAAAATGACCTCCAGCAGGCCACTGGTGTGAATGTCTCTGACCAAACAATCAGAAACAGACTTCATGAGGGTGGCCTGAGGGCCCAACGTCCTTTAGTGGGCTCTGTGCTCAATGCCCGGCACTGTGGAGCTCGATTGGCATTTGCCATTGAACACCAGAATTGGCAGCTCCACCACTGGCACCCTGTGCTTTTCACAGATGAGAGCAGCTTCACCCTGAGCACATGTGACAGACGGAATAGGGACAGAAAGGGTCTGCAGAAGGTGTGGAGAACATTATGCTGCCTGTAACATCGTTCAGCATGACCGGTTTGGTGGGGGGTCAGTGATGGTCTGGGGTGGCATATCCATGGAGGGACACACAGACTTCTACAGGCTAGACAATGGCACCCTGACTGCCATTAGGTATTGAGATGAAATCCTTGGACCCATTGTCAGATCCTACGCTGGTCCAGTGGGTCCTGGGGTCCTCTTGGTGCATGACAATGCCCGGCCTCATGTAGGGAGAGTATGCAGCCAGTTCCTGGAGGATGGAGGAATTTATACCATTGAATCCAATAGAACACCTCTGGGACATTATGTTTCTGTCCATCTAATGCCACCAGGTTGCACCTCTGTCTGTTCAGGAGCTCAGTGATGCCCTGGTCCAGATCTGGGAGGAAATACCCCAGGACACCATCCGTTGTCTCATTAGGAGCATGCCCAGACATTGTCAGGCATGCATATAAGCATGTGGGGGCCATACAAACTACTGAGGACCATTCTGAGTTGCTGCAACTAACTTTCAGCAAAATGGACTCGCCTGCTGCATCATTTTTTCACTTTGAATTCAGCCCTCTGTAGGGTGATAATTTTAATTTCCATCAAATGATGTGGCATCCTTTTATTCCTAACACATTACCCAGTCCATACCAGTATAGATCCTAACACGTTACCCAGTCCATACCAGTATAGATCCTAACACATTACCCAGTCCATACCAGTATAGATCCTAACACGTTACCCAGTCCATACCAGTATAGATCCTAACACATTACCCAGTCCATACCAGTATAGATCCTAACACATTACCCAGCCCATACCAGTATGGATCCTAACACGTTACCCAGTCCATACCAGTATAGATCCTAACACGTTACCCAGTCCATACCAGTATAGATCCTAACACATTACCCAGCCCATACCAGTATGGATCCTAACACATTACCCAGTCCATACCAGTATAGATCCTAACACATTACCCAGCCCATACCAGTATAGATCCTAACACGTTACCCAGTCCATACCAGTATGGATCCTAACACATTACCCAGTCCATACCAGTATGGATCCTAACACATTACCCAGTCCATACCAGTATAGATCCTAACACATTACCCAGCCCATATCAGTATGGATCCTAACACATTACCCAGTCCATACCAGTATAGATCCTAACACATTACCCAGTCCATACCAGTATAGATCCTAACACATTACCCAGTCCATATCAGTATAGAACCTAACATTACCCAGCCCATACCAGTATAGATCCTAACACATTACCCAGTCCATACCAGTACAGATCCTAACACATTACCCAGTCCATACCAGTACAGATCCTAACACATTACCCAGTCCATACCAGTATAGATATCCAGCATGATATTTTTCCCAGTTGAGATCTGATTCTGATACGTTTTCAAAGTGTTCCTTTAATTATTTTGAGCACTGTAGTTAATCACCACAATAAATTTAATAAGAAAAATCCACACTAGGAGGTGCCATGGAAGGAGTAAAAAAACTGAATGAAGCAGCAGGAAGGTCAGAGAGGGAAGAGATGGGTGAAGAAAGGAAGGGAGGGAAATTTTTCACATTTTGTCATGTTACAACCAAAAACGTAAATGTATTTTATTGGGATTTTATGTGATAGTTCAACACATAATTGTGAAGTGGAAGGAAAATTATAAATGGTTTTCAAAATAGTTTTACAAATATGTGAAAAGTGTGGCTGCATTTGTATTCACCCCCCCCCCCCCCCCCCCCGGAGTCAATACTTTGTAGAACCGCCTTTCCCTGCAATTACAGCTGCAAGTCTTTTTGGGGATGTCTCTACCAGCTTTGCACATCTAGAGAAGGACATTTTTGCCCATTCTTCTTTGCAAAATATCTCAAGCTCTGTCAGATTGGATGGAGAGCGTCTGTGATCAGCAATTTTCAAGTCTTGCCACAGATTATCATTTGGATTTAGGTCTGGACTTTGACTGGGCCATTCTAACGCATATGCTTTGATCAAAACCAATCCATTGTATGGAACGGCTGTATGTTTAGGGTCGTTGTCCTGCTTGGAAGGTGAACCTCCACCCCAGTCTCAAGTCTTTTTTCTAGGTTTTTTTCTGTGATTGCCCTGTATTTGGCCCCATTATCTTCCCATCAACTCTGAGCAGCATAGATTGAAGCAGCATAGATTGAAAACAGACACAAGTCCATCTGGCTCAACCAATAAAACAGTAAAGAAAACCCAACCATACAATCCCATATACACAATCCTATACCCGCAGGTGATCCAGAGGTAGGCGAAAAAACCCCCAGCAAAGCATGATCCAATTTACTACAGCAGGGGAAAAAATTCCTTCCTAATGCCCCGAGAGGCAATCGGATATTCCCTGGATCAACTTTACATATAAATATTATTACCCAGTTATGTTATATACACCCAGGAAAGAATCCAGGCCTTTTTTTAAAGCAATCTAGTGAGCTGGTCAGAACCACCTCTGGAGGGAGTCTATTCCACATTTTCACAGCTCTTACTGTGAAGAAACCTTTCCATATTTGGAGACCAAATCGGTTTTCCTCTAGCCATAAAGAGTGTCCCCTTGTCCTCTGTGATGGCCTTAACCACTTCAATACAGGGCACTTTCGCCCCCTTCCTGCCCAGGCCAATTTTCCCCTTTTAGCGCTGTTGCAGTTTGAATGACAATTGGGCGGTCATGCAACACTGTACCTACACCAAATTTGTCATTTTCCCCCCACAAATAGAGCTTTCTTTTGGTGGTATTTGATCACCTCTGGTTTTTTCCTTTTTGCTAAACAAATAAAAAAAGACCGAAAAGTTTGAAAAAAAAAATTTTTTTTTGTTTGTTATACAATTTTGTAAATAAATACGTTTTTTTCCTGCACTGATGGGGTGGCACTGATGGGGTGGCACTGATGGGGTGGCACTGATGGGGTGGCACTGGTGGGCGGCACTGGTGGGCGGCACTGATGGGCACTAATGGGCGGCACTAATGGTGGGCAATAATGGGCACTGGTGGGCGACACTGATAGATGGCAATAATGGGCACTGGTGGGCAGCACTGATAGATGGCAATGATGGGCACTGGTGGGCAGCACTGATAGGGAGGGCACTGGCGGGCAGCACTAATGGGGAGGGCAATGGGGGCTCCCTGAGCCCTGATTGCCATCCCTGGTGGCCATAGTGGGCATCCCTGGGGCCATAGGTGGGCATCCCTGGTGGTTCTAGTGGCACCCCCCAAGGGTCTGCACTGGTAATCAATAATCTGATTACCAGTGCCAACCCACCCTCCCCCCCCCGTCAGGGGAGCCGCCGATCGGCGCTCCTTTACTCGTGCCTGTCAGGCACGAACTAAGGAAAGCCGATAAACGGCTCTTCCTGTTTACTACGGTATGTGACCAGCCGTGATTGGACATGGCTGGTCACATGGTAAAGAGCCTACGTCAGTAGGCTCTTTACCGAGAGCGGAGATGCAGGGAGTCAGGCTGACACCTCGCATCACCGATCACCGCTCTCCAGGGGGCGCGCAGAGCTGTATTATCCTGCCGCCTTCATATGACGTCAGGATAGTACAACCACAATCCCGCCGTTAATTTGCTATATTGCGGGCGGGATGTGGTTAAAGTGAATAACTCAACACTAAGTTCACTATATGGCCCCCTTATGTATTTATACATGGAGATCATATCCCCCTTATGTATTTATACATGGAGATCATATCCCCCCCTTATGTATTTATACATGGTGATCATATCCCCCCCTTATGTATTTATACATGGTGATCATATCCCCCCTTATGTATTTATACATGGTCATCATATCCCCCCCTAATCTCCTCTTCTCAAGAGAGAATACATTCAGTTCCTCTAATCTTTCCTCATAGCTGCCTCTTATCAGTTTGGTTGCCCTTCTCTGCACTTTCTCCAGTTCCCCGATATCCTTTTTAAGAACTGGTGCCCAAAACTGAACTGCATATTCCAGATGATTCCATATTCAAGGTTATAATGGGATGACGTCATTTCCCATGATGCTCAACTACACTGCATAGTGCATGAGCATCATGGGAAATGTAGTTCAAAAACCTCCGGAGTAGGGATTGACCCATTATCAGCAATGCCGTTACCGATAGTACCGATATTTTGGGAAAGTGCATTACCGAAGTGATGCCTGCAGCTAAAGGCATCACCCCGGTAGCGGCGTCCGTAGCCAAACGGTCGGCTGTCTTGTAATGACAACCGATGCGGCTGAGAAACCGCTCGGCTGTCATTACAAGGAGAGGATTTCCCCCTTCCCGCCGCCCTTCCGCGGCTGGCCCGGGTCTCCCGTCCCACCAGGAGACCCAGGCATCCTACCTGCACGGCCGCCGAAGAGAAGACCCAATCAAAGCCGCATTCGTCTCTGATGGGGTCTCCATGTAAAAACCCGGAAGCAATGTCATGACATAATTTCCGGGTACTCTGTGGCAAATTAAAAAAAACGCGAGCATTCAAAACGGCCAAACTTGGCGTTTTGAATGCTTTTAAGTGCACAGGATGGGTTTGAGTTCTTTTAGACCCCCAGATCCCTCCACCAGAGTACCTGTGAAAAATAAAAAATGTCCGAAAATATCAGCCGATACCGATATCCGATGACCAAAATATCGGTATCGGCAATAAAAAAATGATGTCGGACAATCACTATGGGGTGCCAGGGTTCACCATCCCTACTATGTAGCCACTCAGTCACTTTTACTAGTAATGAAAGGGGGTTCTCCCCTCCCGCTGTTGCCTTTCTTGGGCTTTCCCATCCCACTGGGGAACCCAGAAGAGATCTGACCGGCCGCATTGGCAGCTGTTCATAGTGGTGACGTGGAGGGGGTCCAGTGGAAGGTCATCTAAACAGATTTTCTCTAAAGGTCGACTTACACTTTATACAATCCGATCTTATTTGCTCCATTGATAATGGACTGCTAGCGATTCCCTTGTGGGTGTTTCACACTCAGCGTCTTATTTTTGTTTTACCTGTCAGATGCAGCAATTTTTTTTAAGTTGGCTTTTAGCAGCAATTTTTATCACAGGGAGGACATGAGAGGAATTCTCTGGTGGCTCAGCATTTGTGAACTTTCTTCATCTTCTCGCTTTCAAACCCGAATCTCTTTCCGCAGAACGTTGATCTTGACCTGGCGGTGTCCTTCTCTTGGGGAACGCAAAATATAATTTTCTTAACAAGCCTTCTACTATCTTTAGGCCGTCTTTGGAATGCTGTGAGAAGCAGAATATTTGCATTTTCAAAAAAACTTTCACATGAGCACAGCATAAAATTTCCCTTTAAACTTGGATAAATAGTCCAGGTGTGGAACTGGTCAAAGAACTGAAAATTTTGAGGATTCAATAAAAATGTAAAAAAAAATGGCAAAGTAACTTGATGACCCTAATCTGAGTTTTCATCTTTGGGTCAATTTTAATCAGCCGTAACCAGAGTCACTCATTGTGTGCAAACAAATAGCATCCACCCCAGCCTATAACTGGCCTTTGCAGCAAGGAGCACATGGAAAGGCGACACATATTGGTACTTTGGATTCAACCCACAATGAGTCCTCCTTCAAAGCTGATGAACAGAGAATGAGCTGTGTGGACTAAACCTTGTTCTAGGCCAGTAATGGCGAACCTTGGCACCCCAGATGTTTTGGAACTAGATTTCCTAATTCCTATGATGCTCAACTACACTGCAGGGAGCATGAGCATCATGGAAAGTGTAGTTCCAAAACATCTGGGGTGCCAAGGTTCACCATCACTGTTCTAGGCTTTGGCTGCTGCCTGTCTCATAGACTTTAAGAAGGTGTTTTGTCGACTTTTGTTTTTTTTTCAACCAGACTAACTAGAACACTTTGACACAGAGGAGGTGTCATGACATTTCAGAAATTAGTCCAAGTATTTATTGAAATAGAGCAGTGGTCTCCATACTGTGGTCTGGGGGCTAGAGGTGGTCATTTGCTTGCCTTTACTTTGCCCTCAAGGTACTATTCCACAAACTGTCACCAGTGATGGGGCACTATTCGTCCCACTAACACCAATGATGGTGCACTATTGCTCCCACTGACGCCACTGATGGTGCACTATTGCTCCCACTGACACCACTGATGGTGCTCTATTGCTCCCACTGACGCCACTGATGGTGCTCTATTGCTCCCACTGACGCCACTGATGGGGGGGGCACTGTTGCTACCACTGATGGGGGGGCACTGTTGCTGCCACTAACACCACTGATGGGGGGGCACTGTTGGTCCCACTGACGCCACTGATATGGGGAGCACTGTTGGTCCCACTGACGCCACTGATGGGGGGGCACTGTTGCTACCACTGATGGGGGGGCACTGTTGCTCCCACTAACACCACTGATGGGGGGGCACTGTTGGTCCCACTGACGCCACTGATGGGGGAGCACTGTTGCTCCCACTAACGCCATTGATGGGGGGGCACTGTTGCTCCCACTGACGCCACTGATGGGGGGGCACTGTTGCTCCCACTGACGCCACTGATGGGGGGGCACTGTTGCTCCCACTGACGCCACTGATGGGGGGGCACTGTTGCTCCCACTGACGCCACTGATGGGGGGGCACTGTTGCTCCCACTGACGCCACTGATGGGGGGGCACTGTTGCTCCCACTGACGCCACTGATGGGGGGGCACTGTTGCTCCCACTGACGCCACTGATGGGGGGCACTGTTGCTCCCACTGACGGCACTGATGGGGGGGCACTGTTGCTCCCACTGACGCCACTGATGGGGGGCACTGTTGCTCCCACTGACGCCACTGATGGGGGGGCACTGTTGCTCCCACTGACGCCACTGATGGGGGGGCACTGTTGCTCCCACTGACGCCACTGATGGGGGGGGCACTGTTGCTCCCACTGACGCCACTGATGGGGGGGCACTGTTGCTCCCACTGACGCCACTGATGGGGGGGCACTGTTGCTCCCACTGACGCCACTGATGGGGGGGCACTGTTGCTCCCACTGACGCCACTGATGGGGGGGGCACTGTTGCTCCCACTGACGCCACTGATGGGGGGGGCACTGTTGCTCCCACTGACGCCACTGATGGGGGGGGCACTGTTTCTCCCACTGACGCCACTGATGGGGGGGCACTGTTTCTCCCACTGACGCCACTGATGGGGGGGCACTGTTTCTCCCACTGACGCCACTGATGGGGGGGCACTGTTGCTCCCACTGACGCCACTGATGGGGGGGCACTGTTGCTCCCACTGACGCCACTGATGGGGGGGCACTGTTGCTCCCACTGACGCCACTGATGGGGGGGCACTGTTGCTCCCACTGACGCCACTGATGGGGGGGGCACTGTTGCTCCCACTGACGCCACTGATTGGGGGGCACTGTTGCTCTCACTGACGCCACTGATTGGGGGGCACTGTTGCTCTCACTGACGCCACTGATGGGGGGGCACTGTTGCTCCCCCTGACGCCACTGATGGGGGGCACTGTTGCTTCCACTGATCAAATATAAGTCCAAAAGGATGTGATACAATTTGTTTACAATATATCCTCTCAAATCAAAATCCGCCACTTCCAACTGTGGTCCACATTGCCACAGCGTTCCGCGACCGCCTGCCAGATTAACCACACTTACCAGAAAGATTTGACCCTCTGTAATATAGAAGTCCTATAGCACTTGATACAAATGGTTTCCCCTCAGAGTACAGTAATCCTCCAACTCAGGTTCGCTAGTCACCCTCTGGTTCTCAGTTATGCTCATGAAAAGAAACACCAAGAGTACCACATAGCGTAAAACCATCAGAACTATGTTTAATAAATTGCTGTAGCATACTGACAGAAGTTAAAAACCAACTGCGCATATGAAAAAACAGCCGGCCCCCGGAGTAAAGTGGGCCGCTTGCGGGAATGTGCCCTGACAGATGTCATTTATGATGAAACACGTTGGATGGAGCCAGTGTTTGTGACGTCATTACGCAATCAGAAGTCCAAAAGCAACAGTCTCCTCATACGCGCTGTTTATTTGTTTTTAACTTTTATGAACTTGTTTATGTGAATTGTCTTCATAAAGAGAATCTCTCACAATCGGTCACCACCCTCATAACATAAGTTAAAAACAAACAAAATATAGGAACACACACACCCCTGTAACATACAATATACGTGCATGTATAATGCAGAATTAGATGCATCGGGACGCCTCCGCAGGTTAAAGCTATAAGTAATTCTAAATGCATGCCTTTTGGTTTTAGAAAGGTTTTAAAAGCGTTTCATGTTTCCAGTTTTACATATTTTAGCATTTTCACAGTTTTTAGGCGCTCAAACTTTTAAGCCGAGATGTATTTGTTATTTATGAGCTTGCTACAGTTTTCATCTTTAATGCTTCATGGAAATTTCTGAGATTATATTGGTTTTTGTATAAGCTCAAATAAATTTTGTGTTTTCACTGAAAATTAAAGTGGTTGTGAAGTCTGAAGGTGCGTTCTTTGCATGAAGGTAAAAAACCTTCTGTGTGCAGCTCCCCCCGCAGCCACCCCCTTACAGCCACTTACCTGAGACCCCTCTCGATCCAGTGATGTGCATGGGAACATCAGCTCCCCAGGGACTCTCCTTCCTCATTGGCTAAAACAGGAGGGGGGATATGATATCAATGTACAAATACTGTACTGGTGATGACCCTAGCATAAGGAACAAACTATTCAGAGAAAGGGAATACAATAAGACACGTGGCCACTCACTAAAACTAGAGGAAAAACGGTTTAACCTTAACCTCTTGCCGACTGCCGTCAGTATATTTACTGCGGCAGTCAGCCCCTCACAGGCAAACCGACGTAGGTCTACGTCGCTAGCCTGTGAGGCTCTGGGGAGCGAGTGCACGCCACCGCTCGGTCACAACCCCCCCCCCCCCCCCCCCGCGCGTGTGACCGGCGGACCCGATCGTCCGTTACACCGGGAGAAAGGCAGGCGGCTGATGTAAACAAAGCCGCCTGTCATTCTCCCTGTGTAAGAATGGTGATCATACGGTTCTACTATGTAGGACCGTTGATCTCTGTTCTTACAGCTCAAGCCACAGCCAATCACAGTTAGAAACACGCCCCTAGGGACACACTTAACCCCTCCCTCTCAAAAAAAGTTAACCCCCTTCACTTCCAGTGTAATTTTTACAGTAACAGTGCATATGTATAGCACTGATTACTGCAGTAATGTCACTGGTAACCCCAAAAGTGTCAAAAATGTCAGTCAAGGGTCCGATCTGTCCGCCGCAATGTCGCAGTCCTGCAAAAAAAATCGCAGATCGCCGCCATTACTCGTTAAAAAAAAAAAAACAACAAAAATGACAAATCTTTCCCTTAGTTGGTAAACGCAATAACTTTTGCGCAAACCAATCAAAATACGCTTTTTTTTTTTTTTTTTTTTAAATGTTAAATTTTGATTTTTACATTTTTTTGGGGGGGAATTTCATATAAAAAAAATGTGAAAAATATTGTTGTTTTTGCAAAATTGACGCTATTTTTTTGTTTATAGTGCATGATCAAAAAATCGCACAGGTGATCAAATACCACCAAAAGAAAGCTCTGTTTGTGGGAAAAAAAGGACGTCAATTTCGTTTAGGTACAGCGTCGCACGACCGCGCAATTGTCCGTTAAAGTCACGCAGTGCCGAATCGCAAAATAGGCCCTGGTCATGAAGGGGGTAAAATCTTCCGGGGCTTAAGTGGTTAAATTACGTAAGGGGTTCTTTACTGTCAGACCAGTAAGGATGTGGAATTCTCAGTCGTATCAGCAGGGAGCATCGATAGATTCAAAAAACTATTAGATGGGCACCTTAAAGACCACAACATACAGGGGTATACAATGTACAACATACAGGGGTATACAATGTACGGTTAACAGCAAACACACACACACATCATAGGTTGAACTGGATGGACTGATGTCTTTTTTCAACCTCAGAAACGATGTAACTATGTGTGTGTTTGGGGGGGGTTTCCCTATTTCACTGGTGAGATTTCAGTTTAGAAACCGAAAGCGTAGGAAGTCTTTCCCAGGCAGTTGTCCCTGGAATGTTCCCCTCCTTTATCCGTACCGGTGACTACTCCAAGATTTTAGAATTTCCTACAATTTTAATTCTGCTGATGGTGGTCACCAGGACAAAGTGAGTAAAGTTCCCTAACTAGGTCACAGTGAAAACCTTAAAGGATTGGTGCACTTTAAAACAAGATGCACTTTTCTCCCACCCCCACACCCCCATTTGCCCTGACTCAACTGGTCCCACCCTTCCCCTTCCCAGACCAATTGGACCATTTACCAAGATCCAACGCTCAGCAACTCTGGGGTTTGTTTACATGCAGAATTGCCACAGCTGGGAGACCAAGCTAGACAAGACAGTGGCCAGGAGTGTGTGTTCTTGTATTAAAAAATATATACAGTATCCCACAAAAGTGAGTACACCCCTCACATTTTTGTGAATATTTTATCATATCTTTTCATGTGACAACACTGAAGAAATGACACTTTGCTACAATGTAAAGTAGTGAGTGTACAGCTTGTATAACAGTGTAAATTTGCTGTCCACTCAAAATAACTCAACACACAGCCATTAATGTCTAAACCACTGGCAACAAAAGTGAGTACTCCTAAGTGAAAATGTCCAAATTGGGCCCAAAGTGTCAATATTTTGTGTGGCCACCATTATTTTCCAGCACTGCCTTAACCCTCTTGGGCATGGAGTTCACCAGAGCTTCACAGGTTGCCACTGGAGTCCTCTTCCACTCCTCCATGATGACATCACGGAGCTGGTGAATGTTAGAGACCTTGCGCTCCTCCACCTTCCATTTGAGGATGCCCCACAGATGCTCAATAGGGTTTAGGTCTGGAGACATGCTTGGCCAGTCCATCACCTTTACCCTCAGCTTCTATAGCAAGGCAGTGGTTGTCTTAGAGGTGTGTTTGGGGTCGTTATCATGTTGGAATATTGCCCTGCGGCCCAGTCTCTGAAGGGAGGGGATCATGCTCTGCTTCAGTATGTCACAGTACATGTTGGCATTTATGGTTCCCTCAATGAACTGTAGCTCCCCAGTGCCGGCAGCACTCATGCATCCCCAGACCATGACACTCCCAGCACCATGCTTGACTGTAGACAAGACACACTTGTCTTTGTACTCCTCACATGGTTGCTGCCACACACGCTTGACACCATCTGAACCAAATAAGTTTATTTTGGTCTCATCAGACCACAGGACACGGTTCCAGTACTCCATGTCCTTAGTCTGCTTGTCTTCAGCAAACTGTTTGCGGGCTTTCTTGTGCATCATCTTTAGAAGAGGCTTCCTTCTGGGATGACAGCCATGCAGACCAATTTGATGCAGTGTGCGGTGTATGGTCTGAGCACTGACAGGCTGACCCCCACCCCTTCAACCTCTGCAGCAATGTTGGCAGCATTTATACTTCTATTTCCCAAAGACAACCTCTGGATATGACGCTGAGCACGTGCACTCAACTTCTTTGGTTGACCATGGAGAGGCCTGTTCTGAGTGGAATCTGTCCTGTTAAACCACTGTATGGTCTTGGCCACCGTGCTGCAGCTCAGTTTCAGGTTATTGGCAATCATCTTATAGCCTAGGCCATCTTTATGAAGAACAACCATTTTTTTTTTTTTTTTTTCGGATCCTCAGAGAGCTCTTTGCCATGAGGTGCCATGTTGAACTTCCAGTGACCAGTATGAGAGAGTGAGAGCGATAACACCAAATTTAACACATTGCTCCCCATTCAAACCTGAGACCTTGTAACACTTACGAGTCACATGACACAGAGGAGGGAAAATGGCTAATTGGGCCCAATTTGGACATTTTCACTTAGGGGTGTACTCACTTTTGTTGTCAGCAGTTTAGACATTAATGGCTGTGTGTTGAGCTATTGTGAGTGGATAGCAAATTTACACTGTTATACAAGCTGTACACTCACTACTTTACATTGTAGCAAAGTGTCATTTCTTCAGTGTTGTCACTTTATGAAAAAAATACTTTATATGAAAAGATATTATAAAATATTTACAAAAATGTGAGGTGTGTACTCACTTTTGTGAGATGCTGTACTTGGGGCAGTCGGCAAGAGGTTAAAAGCAAAAGATAAAAAAAAGTGATCTTTTGCTTTTTAAAAAAAAAAAAATATTTTATTTATATATATGTATGTATGTATGTGTGTGTGTGTGTGTGTGTGTGTGTGTGTGTGTATATATATATATATATATGTGTGTGTGTGTGTGTGTGTGTGTATATGTATGTGTATATATATATATATATATATATATATATATATATACACATCTCTCATTTACTTCCGCCCTGGACCGGAAGTGATGTCATGACATCGCTCCGGTCCTCCAAGGCGCGGGTAAGAATGGTAAGCCCAAGAAACGCTCCCCCCGCCGCTTCTGAAAGCGATCCAGCGGCCAATGAGCTGATCGGACCTCTTTTATAAGAGATCCAGCTATCGGCTGGAAAAAAAAGAAGTTCCAGGTTATGGCTGATTAGCTTCAGTCATAACTCCGGTAAACCAATTTCAAGCTGTAACACGTGTGTGTTTGTATGTATTGGGGTCGGCAAGTGGTTAAATAACAATTCCACCTCTGTATGGTTTTCCTTTTGCATGTTCCAATCTCCCCCCCCCCCCAAGAGGGCTGTCCACTAGGTCAGATACCTGCATCGCCGATCCCAAAAATTCTGTGGACACTTTTAGGGCTCATTCACAGTGGGGGGGGGGGGTGAAACCCCATGGTTGAGCTGTGCTTTTACCCCTCCAACCGTCACACCCAGCAGCGGGGGGTATACACAGTTCACAGCTGCAATGCTTTGGTTCACAAATTTTACCTTTTGTGTCTTTTGGTGGGTGGACAAACACAACTCAACTGGGCTCCTTGCAACTAAATGCAGCTGCTGCATGCTACTGCCAGGTTCAAGGGGTTAAAGCAGGCAGTGAGGAGGTGATACTGCCTGTCAAATGCTCTCTAAGAGTGATCCAAGCATGGATTGCTCTTTTGAGACCAAGGCTAGTGTGAATGAGCTCTTATATTAAGTAGCTAGGGTTTGGGATAAACCACGTATTCATTAAATCTTGCTGCGGGTCTTGTACCATGCCCCCCCCCCCCCCCCTGCGGGAGCAGCACAATGAGGTTAGTACAAGGAAGGTATTTTCTCTTCCGGATTATACAAATCTCACACGGCCTCCTGATTAGTTCCGCCTTATCTGTAGTAAGCTGTACAGAGATCCATCCTGGCAGGGCGGCCGCTGGGGCAGAATTTTATTGCTGTAATGACCTTCTGTATTGTAGAACTCTGTTCTAGGTTAAATAGTATTGCCCTTTTCATCCTTCCCAGAATCCCACTCTTCCCATTGTTCTGGATGCTTTTCTTCTTCCTAGTGCTCAGCGTGACCTCATTATCATTCACTCATCGTGGGATTTATAATTATCATTTCTGAACGAAACAAGTTTTTCATCAAGCAGTGCGTTCCATATGCAATTATCTCAAGTGTTACAATAATTGCTTCATGTTCAATGTGGTTTTTTTTAATATTGGTCACAGAGGATTAGAATGTTCCAATTTGGTCGGCTGCCAGGGAATAGAGTATAGAAGGCCTCAGTATAGACTGGAGCGTGGGAGGCCTCAGTATAGGCTGGAGCGTGGGAGGCCTCTGGTATAGACTGGAGCGTGGCAGGCCTCGGTATAGGCTGGAGCGTGGCAGGCCTCGGTATAGGCTGGAGCGTGGGAGGCCACGGTATAGGCTGGAGCGTGGGAGGCCTCGGTATAGGCTGGAGCGTGGGAGGCCTCGGTATAGGCTGGAGCGTGGGAGGCCTCGGTATAGGCTGGGGCGTGGGAGGCCTCGGTATAGGCTGGGGCGTGGGAGGCCTCGGTATAGGCTGGAGCGTGGGAGGCCTCGGTATAGGCTGGAGCGTGGGAGGCCTCGGTATAGGCTGGATCGTGGGAGTCCCCCGGTATAGACTGGATCGTGGGAGTCCCCCGGTATAGACTGGAGCGTGGGAGTCCCCCGGTATAGACTGGAGCGTGGGAGTCCCCCGGTATAGACTGGAGCGTGGGAGTCCCCCGGTATAGACTGGAGCGTGGGAGTCCCCCGGTATAGACTGGAGCGTGGGAGTCCCCCGGTATAGACTGGAGCGTGGGAGTCCCCCGGTATAGACTGGAGCGTGGGAGTCCCCGGCATGGAGGGGAGAACAGGGGGGGCCTCAGTATAGACTGGAGCGTGGGAGGCCCCAGCATGGAGGGGAGGACAGGGGGGGCCTCAGTATAGGCAGGGGCCTACCAGCTTTCCCAGGATAAAGTCTTGCCCATCCTCAATGTCCAGGGTTCGTACAGTCCTGGAAATCCTGGAAAAGTCATGGAATTTTTAGATGACACTTTCCAGGCCTGGGGAAGTCATGGAAAATTTGTAAACCCCACTAGGTTTTGGAAAAGTCATGGAATATGAGAACTGTGGAGGAGCGGGGAGCGGATGCTTAATGATTTTTTTGTTTAATTATTTTATTGCCTCATGATTTTATTGCCACATTATATTTAAATCGGTGTAAGCGTCCTTCCGGGTCCGCAGTATGCGCTTACTGTCACTGGCCAGCAGCAGCCGAGGAGATGAACCAATCAGGCAGCGGGGAGGGCCGGCCAGCAACAGCCGGGAGATTACAACCAATCAGGCAGCGGAAGCGTCACTGCAGGGCGGGCCGGCCGCATGAACGTGATGACGCGGGGGAGCGGTAACCGAAATGGTTGCACGCTAAAGGTGCAAAGCACCAGTCTGCAGCTGCGTGCTCGACAGCTTCCAATCCGATCGCTGGCTTTTTCACCCGTGCGCCTGAAGTGACACCGGCTCCCTTCTGAGGCAGCGGTGCTTCCACTCTGTATCCAGAATCGAAACCCTAACTGCAGAGGTACTGTACACTACAAAGCTTGTCATTTATTTTAGTAAAAATATGCTGGGTGTGACATGGATTTTCTTCTTATTTAACATGTATACATAGACATTTCATGAAACTTTAGGTCATGAATATTTACGTAAAGTCATGGAATTTTATTGGTGAAAATGTGTATGAACCCTGAATGTCGTCTTTGCACAGAGTCCAACACTTTTATGATTCTTTTGTTCTTTTGTGACTTAGACTTTCTGCAGCCTGCTAAAGACCGTCCAGAAACGTCTGCGGTTCTTGCAAGGAGACTGGTGATTAGTGCCTTGGGAGTGCGAAGTACCCAGAGCCGGGCTGAAAGAGAGGCAGAACGCAAGAAGCTACAGGAAGCCAGAGGTGAGAGGAAGCAATTAGATTGTAGACTCTTCTGTTCTCCAGAATTCTTGTCTTTAACAGCTGCTGAGTCTGTCAAACTGCATTAAGTGGCACAATCTTCACGCCGCATATGCACACGCCACTTATCTATCGCTCCTCCGCTGGCTGGAGATGAGCAAGGCTTTTCATCGGAACACAATTGTTTTTTTACATCCCGCTAATATAATGGGGGGGGGGGGGGGCATTTATCATAATTGTCTATCGTTTGTGCCACTGTTTATAGGAATATACCCTTCACAACTATTTAATTTTCTATTTTATATGTCTGCGTTTTTCTATATATAAATGGAGAAAACTGAATGTCGATGTTGTCTGCTGCAGGTAATCAGGTGCCTGCATTGATTTTCATTAGCAGTAGAAATTCTATACGGACACAGGTGTGGAAGTTATAAAAAAACTACTTGTCTGAGGGACTAAATCGTGGTCCCAATCTACTGGTCCCTTATGACCATCTACTTGTCCTGATCAAATATATTTTTTAACCACAACTAGTGATCAACCGATATCGGTTTTTCGTTGCCGATACCGATATTTTGGCCATTGAAAATCGGTATCGGCCGATATTGGCTGATATTTTCGTACATTTTAAAAATGTTTTATTTTTTTATTTTTAGCACTTGTCAGGTACTCTTGTGGAGGGATCTGGAGGTCTAAAAGACCCCAAACCCCTCCTCCTGCACTTTAAAGCATTCAAAACGCCATGTTTGGCTGTTTTGAATGCTGTCATTTTTTTATAATCTGGTGCCGAGTATCCGGAAGTGATGCCATGACATCACTTCCGGGTTTTTACATGGAGACCCGATCAGAGCTGAATGCGGTTTTGATCGGGTCTTCGGCAGCCGTGCAGGCTGGTTGCCCAGGTCTCCTGGTGGGACAGGAGACCCGGGCGATGCATGAAAGGTGGCGGGAGTGGGGGGTGTCCCCTCCCGCTCCTTGTAATGACAGCCGAGCGGCTTCTCAGGCACATCTGTTGTCATTACAAGACAGCCGACCGTCGGCTATGGACGCCGGTACCGGGGTGATGCCTCTAGCTGCAGGCATCACTCCGGTACAAGCACTTTCCCGAAATATCGGTAATCCCTGGGGCCAATTCCGTTATTTCGGGGAAAGTGCATGTCGGCCCCCGATATATCGGCTTTGCCGAACCGTATTTACCTGCTTCCCACCCAATTGTAAATGGGGTGGGTGGGAACCCTATTGTGCTGGGGGGGCATCATATGACGTCCTCCCAAGAATGGACCTCAGGAGACAGAACGCTCCAGCGACTGATCAGTGTACTGGCTCGCTACTGGTACCATGTGGTTTTCAGTGGTGTGGTTGGGCTGTCCACCAGCTCCAAAGCAACAAATCACATTGGGGACCCTGCTCAGCATTCCGTTATGGTTCTAGTGGATGGCCGGCCTGCACCATGGAAATGCATGCCTCAAATACAGGACCAGAGACTGGCAGGGTAAAATCTTGTAGCGGCACAGATGAAGCCCACAAGCCATAGTTCCTAGGCCCCTTGATCTAAGAGATCCAGTTGACATCCACAATGATGAACCTGAGCAACTTTTGTGTTTTGAGCAACGGTTTGTGGCGAAGACCCCCTTGTACAGTTGGCTGTTGGGAAGTTTCAGCTAGAGAGGAGAGAGACTGAAGGTAAACCGCTTCTGAGGTTCTTAGAGGAGCTGTAATGCTCTGTGAATCCTGTGTCTTGAAATCCCAACATATCTACATGTACACTATATTGTCAAAAGTATTGGGACGCCTGCCTTTACACACACATGAACTTTAATGGCATCCCAGTCTTAGTCCGTAGGGTTCAATATTGAGTTGGCCCACCCTTTGCAGCTATAACAGCTTCAACTCTTCTGGGAAGGCTGTCCACAAGGTTTAGGAGTGTGTCTAGGGGAATGTTTGACCATTCTTCCAGAAGTGCATTTGTGAGGTCGGGCACTTATGTTGGCTGACCATTCTTCCAGAAGTGTATTTGTGAGGTCAGGCACTGATGTTGGATGAGAAGGCCTGGCTCGCAGTCTCCGCTCGAATTCATCCCAAAGGTGTTCTGTCGGGTTGAGGTCAGAACTTTGTGCAAGCCAGTCAAGTTCCTCCATCCCAAACTCGCTCATCCATGTTTTTACAGACCTTGCTTTGTACACTGGTCCAAATCATATAGTGGAGAAGGGATTATGGTGTGGGGTTGTTTTTCAGGGGTTGGGATTGGCCCCTTAGTTCCAGTGATGGGAGCTCTTATGGCATCGGCATACCAAGACATTTTGGACAATTTCATGCTCCCATTTTTGTAGGAACAGTTTGGGGATGGTCCCTTTCTGTTCCAACATGACTGCACACCAGTGCACAAAGCAAGACCATAAAGATGCAGATGAGCGAGTTTGGGATGGAGGAACTTGACTGGCCTGCACAGAGTCTTGACCTCAACCCCGACAGAACACCTTTGGGATGAATTAGAGTAGAGACTGCGAGCCAGGCCTTCTTGTCCAACATCAGTACCTGACCTCACAAATGCACTTCTAGAAGAATGGTCAAACATTCCCATAGACACACTTCTAAACCTTGTGGACAGCCTTCCCAGAAGAGTTGAAGCTGTTATAGCTGCGAAGGGTGGGCCAACTTAGTATTGAACCCTACGGACTAAGACTGGGGTGCCATTAAAGTTCATGTCCATGTAAAGGCAGGTGTCCCAATACTTTTGAATATAGTGTATCTAAATGCAGTTCCGTAGTTTAGGAAAGTCTAGAGATATCAAAGGATGAACAAGAAATCAGACACCTAGAGGTAAAGCATAAGCAAGCACTAACCAAATGTTAGCGCTTGCTTATTATTTACCTCTATGTGCCATTCAAATAATTGATGTCCCCAGTAAACAAATCCTACCCACTTTGGATGTTCCCGCCCACTTCGGGGTCTTTGTATTGTTTTCACAAACCTACGCAATGAAGAAAAACTCCGGCAGGTGAGCAGAGCTGGGACCTCAGAGACTCCGATGCTGGAGACTCCGAGATTCATTACAAACCATTCTGTGGTTTCACGCTTCGGCATCTACAAAAATGAGTCTGAAGTGAAGTCAGCACAGCTTTATCTGGCAGGTATGATGTTCCAGTAATAAAATCATTGAACCTTGCAGAAATTCACCCTCCAAAACTATAACTTTTCACTCTGATCTAATAAGGCAGAGCAGAGAACGATGATGCCCTAAATTCCATAACCAGAGATGAAGAAGTAATGAAAACAATCTGCTCTGACAACAATTTTCCCCGTACTCTTTGGGCCCTTTCACACGAGTTTCCGCCCGGCGGACTCAGTTTCTCTATCGTTCATTGAGGGACGCAGTTCTCTGATCCATATCAGTAGGGTTATACTGCCCCCTACAGGAGTAGGACACTAGGCAGAAAAAAGTTCTAGCTACGCCTATGGGCAGTCCCGGAGGGTACACCCTCTCTCTTCCTGCATAGGATGTCCATTTTTAATCTGCCTAGTAAGGACCGAGTTCCTTGCTGGGATCTTTGGTCCTGGCATGAAAGTATTTTTTTAAAGAAGATTTTTTTGAGCTAGCCTTTTTCACCCTAAATTTTTTCCTGTGAGATCTTCAAGCAACTATGCCGGGCTGGGTGACGGGCTGGATCTCTATATCCAGTGGTCACCCTAGTCTGTTCAATGAGCACGTGTAGGCCTTAGCTCCGCGCTGCGGCGGGCGAGATATAGTCCCACTGGACGGGGACTGGCCCCGCGAGTTGAACGTCTCGACAGGGTCTAGGCTTATGTCGCAGCGTTCCTATTTGGCCGACAGCCCCCCCACACTTCGGTGGCGTGGGGTCCTGTCAGGAGGTGGTGTCCATCTGTGTTCCTGGTATGGTGAGTAAATGTCCCCCCCCCCCCCCATTGGCGGATTTTGGGGTCTACACGGGCCCCTCCCTTGTATGGTCGGACCCTAGCACTGCTGGGTTTCCCTCTGTCCTGCTGTGAACCCCCCCCCTTCCCACGTGGGGGACTGTTTGGGCCTAGTGTGCAGGCCGCATGGGGGGCCGGGGGGTGCGGCGCTTTGTCGATTGTGTGTGGGGGGGGCCTTGGTCGGTTCCCCCAGGGCTGGATGGTGTAGGAGGGCTGGCAGGGGGGGTTTCCCTGTGGGGTCGCCATTTTGTTGTAGCCACTTCTGTTTCTGTGGCGGCGGCGGCCGCCGCCGCCATCTTGGTACACCCGTTTCCGCCCATTTTGCAGTGAAATTTTTGCTGTGAAGGCCGGTGGAAGTGCCTGGAGGTGTTCTTTGGGTTGAGGAGTCCCTCCCTTCATCCCGGGCAGCTTCCTGGCCCACTTCCTTTCTCTGAGCCACCGCTGAGATCCTCCTAATATGATTGCTTCCTGGGGACAGTGAGTTACTGAGGGTAGTCTCTCTCTCTCTCTCTCTCTCTCTCTCTGTGTGGGGGTTAATTAGCCTGACCTCTGGGGGGGCCCTGTAGTGGTGTGGGGCCGCTTTTTTTTTTTTTTTTTATGTAATTTTTTGGCCATTTTTTGCAAATTTTTGCTGGCGGGTTCCTCAGGTTCTGTATGGATCCTGCAGGCCATGTGTCCCCACCTGACCCCCTCATGGAGGCCGTAGGGCCTTCCGGATCTCCACTGTCCATCAATGCATTTTCGGCGGTTCGGGAAGCATTTGGGCCCGGGTGGAGGTGGGAGGTGCGCTGCAACATTTCTCCACCTACCCCTGCCTCATCTGATGTCTCGGATTCTGAGTCTTAATCTCCCGCCGCAGAAGTGGGCCTCCCTGCCGGGTCTGGTACCTCGCACCTGTCTCCTCCGATAAGAGGACAACATTTCTACCTCCCCTACCGCGCATGATACAGGCACTGGTGGATGCACTGGTTGTTTTGGTGCGTGACACCCTGCAATTTGGAGGACGCAGCTGCAGCTGCGCCTAGGGCACAGGTAGCATCTGAGACTCACATGCCATCCGGAGTATTTTGCTAGCATGCTAATGTAGGATGGGTCCATTTGAGATGTTCCCCTGGGGTCAGCTGCTAGACGTTACCCTTTTGAGGAGTCTCTGGTGCAATGGACTGGTCCGCCTATGGTGGACGTATGTTCTCTAGGCTAAATAGGACTACCGTTGTTCTGGTGGAGGATTCCCTGTCCTTAAAGGACTTGGGGGGGATCGGATGGCGCGGGCTGTTGCCCGTGATCTGTACTCCCTGGCGGGGTCTGCACTGGGAACAGTGTTTATGATTGCCCTTGCCACGCAGACTCTGCCTGATGGGCAGAGTTCCAATGCTGTAACTTGGTGAGGGGCAAGTCCCTCCTGCCCTGGGGGAGCTGTTGGACCAGCTGGCAAAGGGGCTGCAATTTGTTTGCGATGCCGCGTTGGACGCGGCTCCTTTTTATTGGGTTACCTGTCAGTTCCGTGGGGTGGTTATCCGGCGTATACTTGGCTGAAGTGTTGGTCTGCGGATCACACTTCTAAGAAGGCCTTAACGGATCTCCCCTTTCAGGGGGATCAACTGTTTGGCGTGGCCCTGGATGACATTATACAAGGGTCTCACGGGGGAAAGAGTGCTTTTCTTCCACAGGCTAACAAGGGTAAAGGCCTTCGTCCTGGACGGGGTCCCTCACTTTCGGCTCACAACAGTTTATTCGTCCCTCGGGGGCAAAGTTCTTCAAGACTTCCTCTGGTGGTTCCAAACAACCCTAGTCTGGTGAACAAGAGATCTGTCTTTTCCAGACCTGTGAACAAGGCCTACTCGGCCTGAAGGTGCGTCCTCACCCATCTATGGGGTGGGGGGTCGTCCTTGCCGGTTTTCAGACCTACGGCTGGCCCGGATCCCAGGCAGCTGTGTTCAGGAGGTCATGCGGGCCAGTTGCAAGATCGAGTTTCGATCCATTTTTTCCAGTGAGGTTTTTTCTTCCAATGTACGGCTATCCACGGATCGCTTGCACGGATCTGTGGGGCAGTTCAGGCTCTGGTTCAACAAGCTGAACCTTCTGGCCCTTTGATGGTTCCGTGCGGATCAAAACTTCAAGGCGGTATCGGTTCGCACAATGGTGGCTTCCCTACATCAGGGGATTTTCTGGCCTCCATAGCATCAAGATGCCTACCTTCACATCCCATTGTGTTCAGGACACCAACGGGTTCTCCATTTTTGTCACGGGGAAGGATGTCTGTTTGTGACGTTACCCCCTTGGTCTCGTTTCTGCTACTCGGGTCTTCACAAAGGTGTTGGCTCGGGTCCTGGCGCTGTTGCGGCAGCGGGGTGTATAGGTCCGGGTTTCCTAGCCGATCTGCTTCTTCGTGTGGAGTCCCCTACGTTGCTGACAAACGGATTTGGATGTCACCATGGGAACTCTGGAGGAGTTCAGGTGGATTCTGAACCTTCAGAAGTCATCTTTGGTCCCTTCCGTGAGACTGGACTATCTGGGCCTGACTTTGGACTCGTCCTCAGTCAGGGGGTTTCTCCCTCCAGGGAAAAATCTCTTGGAACTTCAGACTGGGGTTCAACTGTTACTGTCCAGCACATGGTCGTTCCTTCGGACCTGCATGCGAGTTCTAGGAATGATGGTGTCGTCTTTCGAGACGGTTCTTTTCCCTCAATCCCTCTCGTGGATCCCCCAGAAGGCAATCCTTCTCGAATGGGACTAGAATCCAACTCTCTGGACTTTCGGATCCGGCTGAGCCAGGTGACCAGGGAGTCTTGATCTGGAATCCTTCCTCCCCTTTTTACTGGACGTTTGTCACTGCGGTTACAAGCCTGTCCGGGTAGGGAGGAGTCCTTGGCAGGCTCTCTGCTTCAGGAGTATGGTCCCTGGAAGATCCAGGTTACCGATCAATGTCCTGGAGCTGAGAGCGATACGGCTTTGCCTAGTTCATTGGATCGGGCACCTACAGCTGTCCAGTGCACATTCAACCGACTACGCCATGACTGTGGCTTATGTCATTCACCAGGGGTGTCCTTGTGGCCTTGGAAGTGACAGGCATTTTCCATTGGGCGAAGCGCCTTGTTCCAGCTCTCTCCACTGTGAAAAATTGGCAGGCGGATTGCCTCAGTCGACAGGCCTTAGATGCAGGAGAATAGTTACTTCATTCAGAGGTGTTTTAAGCAGTTTTTCCTTTTGTTGGGGCACTCCAGACATGGACCTGTTGGCGTCGTATCTACTAGGGCAGAGGTTTGTGGCCCGCTCCCGGGACCCTCTGGTGGGTGCAATGGTGGCAAGTTCAACATGAACGATGCTGATAAGTTTAGCATGGTCGTCTGCACAAGGCTGACGACTGCGTGGTCATGTGAGAGTGCTCACGGATGGGCCAAGGTCAGTATCAGTTGCTGTCTGCCTTCCCTCCTCAAGTTTCTGCCAAGAATTCTTTGCAGGATCGAGGCGGAAGGGATTCTGGTCATTCTCGTTGCTTGGGACTGGCCTCGCCGAGCTGGTACGCCGTCCTGATCAGACTAGCCACCGATGCTTCTTGGAGTCGCTGTTGGCTGTTGAAAGGCGGGTACTGAAGGACCGGGGATTGTCTGCTTCAGTGATTCCCACCCTGCTTAAAGTGTGGGAACCGACTTCTAGGATGATTTTTTTTTCTTCATACGAGAAAGTCTTATATTGCGTGGTGTGAGTCTTTGGGCTCCCCCTTTGTTCTGATGTGTCCTCTGTGGCCTGGTTGGCTGTTTAGCCTTGGGGACTTTTTCTTTTCTGCTGTTTCCACCCCTCATTTTATGGCACTGCTTTGGGATGTCCCTACTGATATGGATCAGCGAACTGCGTCCGTTAATGAATGATAGAGAAAACTGGATATTTGACTTACTGTAAAATCCTTTTCTCAAGTTTGACGGGCGCAGTACCCACCCCTCTATTTTGAGTTGGGTTGGTGCTACTTTCTGATGCTGCTTTGATACAAAACTGACATCCTATGCAGGAAGAGAGAGGGTGTACCCTCCGGGACTGTCCATAGGCATAGCCAGAACTTTTTTCTGCCTAGTGTCCTACTTCTGTAGGGGGCAGTATAACCCTACTGATATGGATCAGAGAACTGCATCCGTCAATGAACTTAAGAGAAAAGTTTTTTTTTTTTTTTTTTACGGTAAGTCAAAAATCCAGTTTTTGTTCAACTGGGATTGATCCGTCGATCCCCACTGAGCAGGCGGATGACAGGTCCATCTCTGCTTGCTTTGCAGAGACAGACATGTCAGATCCCCACTCTCGTCTATGGGAGCTCGGATGAAAACGGATCCTATCTGATCCGATCCTCCAGACGGATGGAGAATAGGGTTTCCATTCGTCTGGATTTCACAGACAGGATCGGATAGCGGCGAGTGTCAGCAGAAATGTCACCGCTGACATCCACCGCTCCCATAAGGATGCATGGAGCGTCCGATCAGGTCCGCCTAAAAAAACTGACAGGCGGACCTGATCAAAAAGCCCATATGAAAGGGTCCTTCTATGGTTTGTCTGATGGTGCCGTGCAACCTATTTTTTTTTTTTTTTTTTTTGCATATTTAGATAATCAAACAAATTTTAATATTACACAAAGATAACCCCAGTACATACAAAATACAGTTTTTATATAGTGATTTAATTTATTTAGGGATAAAAGCTGTCCAAACCTGCCTCGCCCTATGTGAGGAAGTAATCCCCCCACCCTTGCTAAATTATGAATGAACTGTAATTTACCACATTTTTTGAAAAGCAGAGTTACATTTTTACTTGCCACACCCTAGCCCCATTACTGCCAGACCCGTTGAATCAAAAAATCACTTAAATAGAAGATGTCTGGCAAAGTGAAGCACGCCAAAAGGTCTAAAAAAATCACTTAAATAGAAGCTGTCTGACAAAGTGAAGCACGCTAAAAGATCTCCAAATGCAACAAATCATTCCGCGATCTAAAATTCAAGAACAGATGAGAAACAAAGTAATTGACATGTATCAGTCCGGAAAGAGTTTCAAAGCCATTGCTAAGGCTTTGGGATGCCAGCGAACCATGGTGAGAGCCATTTTCCACAAATGGAGAAAACTTTGGAAACAGTGGTAAACCTTCCTAGGAGGGGTCAGCTTACCAAAATTGAAAAATAGAAAACGAGGTTGATAAAGTCCTATCAATACTGAAGTGCTAAAAGAAATAGTGTACCAGACCAATAGTGAAACCAGAAATTGTGTAGTTCTAAATATAAAGTGCACAAGTGACAAACAAAAATTGTCTAATTATAAATATAAAGTGCACAAGTGATGAAATTGTCCCACTCCACTGGGGAAGGTGCTCAATTCTTGTCCGGGACCAGACAATGTACCATAAATGAAGTGCTAAGTGCAATAAATAAATAAAAAACAGTGATGAATTTTATTCCAAAACAGAAATAATGTACAGTGCAGGTTCAAATGAGGGTATGGTGCTCACCGTATTTCCCAAAGTATATAAATGATATATAAAGGTGAAGATAAATAAAGACTTCTTCCTGAAAGTGCTGAGTGCAAGATAGAGAAGGAACTTTGTTGAAATTAATAGAAACAAAGTTCCAATAAGAATGGAAAAAAGAGTGCGTACCCCAGTGTAGCCACTAGGTGTCGCACCTTATATACGACCTGTTTGCTTGGTGTGGCAATATAGCAAAGCTGGAAAGAATATTCGGGGTATCCTCCAGTCCAGATGAGCAAAGTGCAGGTTATCTAGGTGCTCAAGCGAAAAAAGGAAACCCCATGATGCAAGGTATAAATGCAGTCAATAGAACAAGGACACGCAGTAACTCACAGTATCGGCTGCTATAGATCAGCGTGCTAGCCGGGAAGCTTCCGCGTTCCACGGCCCGAGCTCCAAAAACCGGAAATGACGTATGACGTATTAGACTCCACCCTACGTGTTTCGTCAGAGGACGTCTAAATCACTCCAAAGAGCATGGCGAGGACTCATCCAGGTCAAAGAAGCCAGAACAACCTCTAAGGAACCGCAGGCCTCACTTGCCTCAGGTAAGGTCAGTGTTCATGATTCAACAATACGAAAGCGATGGTTAAAAATTGTATCCATCAATCAGAGTTCCACTGCTGACCAACAAGAACACAGTCTCGTCTCAAATTTGCCAAAAAAAAACATCCTATTATCCCCAAGACTTTTGGGCAAATATTATGTGGACCCCTACCTTGTTGATAAAATCCAATGTGTTGTTGTTGGTGCCAGATGGGGCTGGTCTGAGTATTTCAAAAATTGATAATCTACTGGGATTTTCAGACACAACCATCTCTCAGGTTTATAGAGAATGGTGGGAAAAAGAGAAAATACCTGGTGAACGGCAGTTGTGTGGAGGAAAATGCCTTGTTGATGAGAATGGGCAGACTGGTTGCAGATGATATAAAGGCAACAGTATCTCGAATACAACCAAGGTATGCAGATTACCATCTCTGAATGCACAACACATTGAACCTTGATGCAGATGGGCTACAGCAGCAGAAGACCACCCTGAGTGCCTCTCCTGTCAGCTAAGAACAGGAAACCGAGGCTACATTTTCCACAGGCTCACCAAAATTGGACAATAGAAGATTGGAAAAACGTTACCTGGTCTGATGAGTCTCGATTTCAGCTGTGACATTCAGATGGGAGGGTCAGAATTTGGTGTAAACAACATGAAAGCATGGATCCATCCTGCCTTCTATCACCGGTTCAGGCTGGTGGTGGTGGTGTAATGGTGTGGGGGATATTTTCTTGGCACACTTTGGGCCCCTTAGTACAAATTAAGCATTGTTTAAACGCCACGGCCTACCTGAGTATTGTTGCTGACCATGTCCATCCCTTTATGACTACAGTGTCCCCATCTTCTGATGGCTCCTTCCAGCAGGATAATGCACCATGTCACAAAGCTCCAATCATCTCACCACTGGTTTCTTCACCATGACAATGAGGTCACTGTACTCCAATGGCCTCCACACTCACCAGATCAGGTCACTGTACTCCAATGGACTCCACACTCACCAGATCAGGTCACTGTACTCCAATGGACTCCACACTCACCAGATCAGGTCACTGTACTCCAATGGACTCCACACTCACCAGATCAGGTCACTGTACTCCAATGGCCTCCACACTCACCAGATCAGGTCACTGTCCTCCAATGGACTCCACACTCACCAGATCAGGTCACTGTCCTCCAATGGACTCCACACTCACCAGATCAGGTCACTGTACTCCAATGGCCTCCACACTCACCAGATCAGGTCACTGTACTCCAATGGCCTCCACACTCACCAGATCAGGTCACTGTCCTCCAATGGCCTGCACACTCACCAGATCAGGTCACTGTACTCCAATGGCCTCCACACTCACCAGATCAGGTCACTGTCCTCCAATGGACTCCACACTCATCAGATCAGGTCACTGTACTCCAATGGACTCCACACTCACCAGATCAGGTCACTGTACTCCAATGGACTCCACACTCACCAGATCAGGCCACTGTACTCCAATGGCTTCCACACTCACCAGATCAGGTCACTGTACTCCAATGGCCTCCACACTCACCAGATCAGGTCACTGTACTCCAATGGCCTCCACACACACCACATCTCATCCAATAGAGAACCTTTGGGATGTGGTGGAACGGGAAATTAGCATCATGGATGTGCAGCAGACAAATCTGCAGCAACTGCGTGACGCTATCATGCCACTATGGAGCAAAATCTCTGAGGAACGTTTCCAACACCTTATTGTATCTATTCCATGAAGAGTGAAGGCAAAAGGGGGTCCAACCCGGAACTAGCAAGGTGTACCTAATAAAGTGGCCGTTGAGTGTGTCTGTCATGCTGGTCTTGTATTTGTTTCAGTTAGAAAAAAAACATTAGAATCAGCTGATTGGTTGCTGTGAGTTATTGCCCTTTGCCTCATCAAATAAAGCCGTGTGTTCGATGTGAGAGTGAACGCCAGATTACGTTTATCATGGCGTTGTGTGAAATCGGAGGCGCGGCACGCTTTCCGCTCTGGCCTGGCTTTGCTCTGCCTCTGCGATGAACTTGTCACTGCGATGGTGACTCGTGCTGACAATCTGAGAGTCCTTGGCGGAATCCGTTCTTCTGAGCCATCGTAAAGGAAATACGGCTCTCCGGTGAATTCATCTTGAATGCAACATGTTTGTTGATTAATATTTAGTGAGGTAGAACAAAGCCGTTGTCATGTCTAACAGATGCTCCGACTAATGTTCTTCCCAGGTGATTACATGCATCTGTTCCTTTATTTTCCCCGGTAGTGTCCTCCGTAGATGAGACCTTTCTAGGGATGATTTACGTGTTTTTGTTTTTTTTTAAGTGTTCACCTTTACAGGGAAAATGAAAAGGTGAAGTAACATTGTACACCCTCCCTGCCCCCTCAGACAATTTCCTCCCAATCACCACTGTACTTACCTCTGTGGGTGATAAGCTGCCCTTGCCCACCCAGCCGATCCAGGGATTTGAAATCTTTGTTCTGCTCCCTCTTCTCTATGCAGTGCTTCTGGGACAGATCAGAGCGATTCTGATTGGCCAGTGCCTGCACAGTGCATTGCTCTGGTCCATCCTGGAAGCGCTGCAAAGAGAAGAGGGAGAAGAGCAGGGATTTCTCATCCGCTGGACCAGCAATGCGGGCACTCAAACTCCGGGAGGTACAGTGCATCCGGAAAGTGTGCACAGCGCTTCACTTTTTCCACATTTTGTTATGTTACAGCCTCATTCCAAAATGGATTAACCCCTTGTGGACTGGAAGATTTCCCCCCTTAATGACCAGGCCATATTTTGCGATTCGGCACTGCGTTAGTTTAACTGACAATTGCGTGGTCGTGTGACGCTGTACCCAAATAAAATTGATGTTCTTCTCCCCCCCCCCCCCCCAAGAAATAGAGCTTCCTTTTGGTGGTATTTGATTACCTCTGGTTTTTTTTTTTTTTGCACTATAAACAAAAAAAGAGCGACAATTGTGAAAAAAAAAGAACATTTTTCACTTCCTGCTATCGAACATTCTCAAAAAAAATATTTAAAAATCAACTTTTTTTAACATTTCAGGCCAATTTGTTTTCTGCTACATATTTTTGGTAAAAAAAAAAATCGCAATAAGTGTGTTTTGATTGGTTTGCGCAAAAGTTATCGCATCTACAAACTAGGGGAAAGATTTATGTCATTTTTATTGTTTTTTTTTTTTTTGTTTTTTACTAGTTACATAGTAGTTGAGGTTGAATAAAGACAATAGTCCATCCAGTTCAACCTGTGTAGGTGTGTGTGGTCGTAATCATCTCTCATACCCCTGAATGTTCTGATCCTTGAGATGTACGTACAAGAGTCTTTTGAAAGCAACCATACTTCCCACAGAAACCACCTCATGTGGTAGAGAATTCCACAATCTTGTAGCCCTAACAGTAAAGAATCCCCTGCGTTGCCTGAGGTTAAAACGCTTCTCCAATCACATTGTATGCCCTAGTAATGGCGATCAGCGATTTTTAGCAGGACTGCGACATTGCGGCGGACAGATCGGACCCCTAACTGACATTTTTTTACACTTTTGGGGACACCAGTGACATTACTACAGTAATCAGTGCTAAAAAAATATGCACTAAATATACATTACTGTAATAATGACACTGGCAGGGAAGGGGTTAACACTATGGGGGATCAAGGGGTTAAATGTGAGCCTAGGGGAGTGGGGGGGCGTGGCTTGTGAAATGATCATAGAGACCTGTGATCCTATATAGAAGGATCCCAGGGGCTCTGTGATCATTTCAGGGAGAAGAAAGGTCAGCTGTGTTTTCAACCGCTGACCGTCTTTCTCTCACAGCGGCGAGCGATCGCGGGTGTCAGGTAGCAATCTGAGCCGCCTGCCCCGTGCATCAGAGTCCTGCTGCCGAGTGGGGGCGGGAGCACGCCGGCGGCGCATGTTCGCCCCCTAGCTGCAGGCGCACGACCGATGTAGAACTACGTTGTTTTGCTCGGGAGGGCCGCACTGCCGCAGTAAAAAGGAGGCGGTCGGGAACTGGTTAAGTTCGTTATTTTCCACAACATTCTACAAACAATAACCCATAATGACCATGTGAAAGAAGTATATTTTGCAATCATTGCAAATTTATTAAAAATAAAAAACGAAAAAAAATTCCGTATATAGAAGTACTCACAGCCTTTGCCATGACCCTCAAAATTGAGCTCAGGCGCATCCTGTTTTCACTGATCATCCTTGAGATGTTTCTACAACTTTATTGGAGTCCACCTGTGGTAAATTCAGCTTGATTGGACATGATTTGGAAAGGCACACATCTGTCTATAAAAGGTCCCACAGTTTAATGTGCATGTCAAGCCATGAAGTCCAAGGAACTGTCTGTAGACCTCCGAGACAGGATTGTATCAAGACACAGATCTGGGGCAGGGGACAGAAACATTTCTGCAGCATTGAAGGTCTCCATGAGCACAGTGGCCTCCATTATCCATAAATGGAAGAGGTTTGGATCCACCAGGACTCTTCTTAGAGTGGGCCACCCGGCAAAACAGAGATCTGGAGAGAAGGGCCTTAGTCAGAGAGGTGACCAGGACCCCGATGGTCACTCTGACAGAGCTCCAGCGTTTCTCTGTGGAGAGAGGAGGACCTTTCAGAAGAACAACCATCTC
Organism: Pelophylax lessonae; assembly: GCF_965119305.1. Classification (NCBI taxonomy): domain Eukaryota; kingdom Metazoa; phylum Chordata; class Amphibia; order Anura; family Ranidae; genus Pelophylax; species Pelophylax lessonae. The sequence goes on from NC_138776.1 coordinate 21,568,023, forward strand.
TGCAGCGCTCCACCAATCAGTCCTCTATGGTAGAGTGGCCACACGGAAGCCACTCCTTAGTAAAAGGCACATGACAGCCCGCCTGGAGTTTGCCACAAGGCACCTGAAGGACTCGCAGACCATGAGAAACAAAATTCTTTGGCCTGATGAAACCAAGATTGGACTAGATGACAAGCGTCATGTCTGGAGGAAACCAGGCACCGCTCATCACTTGGCCAATACCATCCCTATAATAAAGCATGGTGGTGGCAGCATCATGCTGTGGGGATGTTTTTCAGTGGCAGGAACTGGAACTAGGATTGAGGGAAAGATGAATGCAGCAATGTACAGAGACATCCTTGATGAAAACCTGCTCCAGACCGCGCCGGTCCTCAGACTGGGGTGAAGGTTCATTTTCTAGCAGGACAACGGACCTAAGCACACAGCCAAGATAACAATGGAGTGGCTACTGGACAACTCTATGAATGTCCTTGAGTGACCCAGACTTGAACCCGATTGAACATCTCTGGAGACATCTAAAAATGGCTGTGCACTGACGCTCCCCATCCAACCTGATGGAGCTTGAGAGGTCCTGCAAAGAAGAATGAGAAATACTGCCCAAAAATAGGTGTGCCAGGCTTCTAGCATCATACTCGAAAAGACTTGAGGCTGTAATTGGTGCCAAAGAGGCTTCACCAAAGTATTGAGCAAAGGCTGCGATACTTACAGTAAGTATATGGGATTTCTTTTTTTTTTTTTTTTTAATTTTTAATACATTTGCAAAGATTTTAAATAAAATTCTTTCACATTGTCACTATGGGGGATTGTTTGTAGAATTTTGAGGAAAATAATGAATTTAATCCATTTTGGAATAAAGCTGTAACATAAGAAAATATGGAAAAAGTGAAGCACTGTGAATACTTTCCGGATGCACGGTAGGTACAGCTGCAGAAGGATGTATTGTGTTCACTCTTCAGAAAAAATGTAAAGTGAACACCTTGACTAAAGGCTGGGTTCACATATGCGGATTGGAGGCGGGTTTACCCACATCCAATTTCGCAAGACAGGTGACTGTGACCAGCTCTCAATGGTGCCAGGTCACACCGGTCTGGGGCGGCACTTCCTTAAACCGTGGTCGGCTTCTGTGCAAACATCAGTGCATAGGTCCAAGTAGCCCCGTCCCTGGTCCAACCGGTCATACCTGGCTCCGCCCCTGCCCCACCCAACTGCACTCACTTCCTTCCGGGCTTGCATTCTTTGTAAACGCCCGCTGGCTAGCTATGTCCCTTCCGGAAATGATGTAGCTAGCAAGCAAGGGACACACCCAGGACCTGAAAGAAACAGCATAACCAGAGTGGAAAAGGTCATGTGACTGGCAGGCTTTTGAACAAAAATAGGTACAAGTGTGCAAATTTTGAACTCTTTACCTAATGCGGATCTTACAAAATAGTGGATTAAGGTTGAATGGTGCTCTTTGATGGTAATGCCTTTCCTTCCACTTTAAGTAACCTTTTCATGCCAACATGAGGATTCAGATGGATTTTAAATTATTAAAGATCTTATGTTTACAAGATTCACAAAGACATTTTTCTTTGCTTGTTAGTTTCAGGCCAAAAACATAATGGGGTTGAATTACTGAAACTGGAACTACCAATCTGGTGCAATTGGGCATAGTAACCAATCGGCTTCTAACTTAAGCTTGTTCAATTAAACTGGTTGTAACCCTAAAAAAAAAAAAAAAAAAAAAAAAAACCTTTAAAGCATGTTAAACCTCATAGTTCTTCTGTGGTGTCATTTGTCCCTCTCTAGTTTAAAAACCTGGTTAATCCTGTATTATGTCGATCAGCGAAGTGGCGGCAAGTGGCGGGCGGTCATGTGACCACTTGGCTGACATCAGAGGGGAAACTCAGCCCCTCCCACTGTAATCTGTAGATCAGATTGGGGATGAAAAGCTGGCTGACATCAGAAGAGAAACTTGGCCCCTCCCATTGTAGTTCGTAGATTGTGGAAGGAGAGCTGGCTGACATCAAATGGGAAACTCAGCCCCTCCCATTGTAGTCCGTAGATCAGGGAAGGCGAGCTGGCTGACAGAATGGAAACTCAGCCCCTCCCACTGTAGTCTATAGATCGGGGATGGAAAGCTGGCTGACATCAGTCGAGAACCTTTGCCCCTCCCATTGTAGTTAGTAGATTGTGGAAGGAGAGCTGGCTGACATCAGAAGGGAAACTCAGCCCCTCCCACAGTAGTCCGTAGATCTGGCTGACAATAGAGGGGAAACTCAGCCCCTCCCACTATAGTCTGTGGATCGGGTAAGGCGAGCTGGCTGACATCAGAAGGGAAACTCAGCCCCTCCCACTGTAGTCCATAGATCAGGGAAGGAGATCTGGCTGATATCTGAAGGGAAACTCAGCCCTTCCCACTGTAGTCCGTAGATTAGGGAAGGAGAGCGGCGGGCTGTAAAGTGACTTTTTGGCTGACGTCGGAGGGAAAAGTCAGCCCCTCCCACTTTAGTCTTTAAATCGGGGAAGGAGAGCAGCGGGTGGTCATGTGACTGCCTGGCTGATGTTAGAGGGGGAACTCGGCCCCTCCCACTGTAGTCCCTAGATCAGGGCAGGAGAGTGGTGGGCAGTCATGTGATCGCACATCAGCGATATAACTAAAGGTATTTAGCTGCCGAATTTTTTTTTTTAACAAAAACACACACTGTGTAGTACATCTTGTTGCAGAGGAGCTGGCAGAAATTGGAATATATGGCTTAACAACTACTTTAAGATTTAACATTAAAACCTGGAAGCTGATTGATTTCTATGCACAGCTGCACCAGATTCTGCACTCTCCAGTTATAGAAAATCTCTCCCATTATGTATATAAGAAATGCTTCCAGCATTTTACCATTGTATGTGTTGGAGTAGATTTGCTTTCTTGCGCTCCTCCAGTTTATCAATAGTTATTGTGCTGTTTCATGCAGAGAACACCAGCAGATGGCGCTCCCAGAACCCCATGACCTCCTTGTACATAAACCAACATCAGTCTGCGGCAGGTTGCACTCCTTGACTTGTTTCAGAGAGAAAAAAAAAAAAAAAGATGCATCAGATTAAAAAAAAAAAAATCTGAATTTTCTGTATCCTGAGAATCGTGTCTTATATGAATCCAATAAAAATATAGAACAAGAAAAAAAATATGAATTTTGAAGTATCAGAATGACTGCAGACTTGCTGTAAATTCTAAGAAAATCTCCTTAGGACCAGTACAGTAGAATCTGATTTTTGCATTGGAAACCGGTTTTCTCAATTCTCTTTCCACAGTTCAACCAATTGGTGCAGTTTTACTATTCTTCCCTTGGCGCCATCTTTTCACACTGGGATTGGTATGTGGACCCCTCCTTCTGTTTCAGGCTCTTCAGGCAATGCCATGAGCCTGGGACCCACAGCAGATACTTAGGATAGTGAAAAACCTGAAAGCTGGTTTATATCCAGAACTGCGCCAGATTTTTCACTCTCCTGTTTTAGTAAATTAACCCCACAGGTCCATCTAGTTTACCCAACGGAGAAAAACTAATAGAAATCCTCCATATACAGAATCCTATACCCACGGATGATCCAGAGGAAGGCAAAAAAAAACAATAAAATATGATTAAATGTGCTCCCACCAGGGGAAAAATAAATTTCTTCCTAATCCCCTGAAGGGAATCAGAAATTCCCTGGATCAGCTACATCTGGTGTTACCTATGTTAGTGTCCAGTTATATTATGTACATTTAGGAACGAATCCAGATCTACTGAGCTGGGCAGAACTAATTCCTCAGGGAGTCTTTACCACATTTTAACAGCTGTTACTGTGAAGAAGCCTTTCCGTATGTGGAGGTTAAAATGCTCTTCCTCAACATGTAAAGAGTGCCCCCCTTGTCCTCTGTGATGACCTTAAAGTCCACTACAGGCGTCCCCGGGTTACAAACATACGACTCCTACAATAGGAAGTGAGAGGAAATCTCCCCCTAGGAAGGGAAATTCACTCCTGGAAGAGTTCTCATGGGAAAAAGGAGTCTCCACTGATGCTTTATCGCCAATGTTTGTTTCTACAACAACCCAAAATTTCGAAAAATCCGATTGTAATAGGGACAGAAAGTGAGATGAAGTCTTCTGAGCAAAACAAATGTTACAGGGGTGTTACCCCTTCCCTATGCTATCCACAAAACTTAAAAAAAAAAAACGTTTTGGGCTGGAGCTACAATGTACCTGTTCTGACTTACGAACAAATTCAACTTAACAAACCTAAAGAACCTATATTGTTTCTAACCCGGGGAACAACTGTATATGGATATGGGACTACCTGTATATGGATCACTTATGGTGATCCTATCCCCCCCCCTTATTTATCTATACATGGAGATCATATCCCCCCTTATGTCTTTATGCATGGTAATCATATCCCCCCTTATGTATTTATACATGGAGATCATATCCCCCCTTATGTCTTTATGCATGGTAGTCATATCCCCCCTTATGTATTTATACATGGTGATCATATCCCCACTTATGTATTTATACATGGTGATCATATCCCCCCTTATGTATTTATACATGGTGATCCTATCCCCCCTTATGTATTTATACATGGTGATCATATCCCCCCTTATGTATTTATACATGGTGATCATATCCCCCCTTATTTATTTATACATGGAGATCATATCTCCCCTTATGTATTTATACATGGAGATCATATCCCCCCTTATGTATTTATACATGGAGATCATATCCCCCCTTATGTATTTATACATGGAGATCATATCCCCTCTAATGTATTTATACATGGTGATCATATCCCCCCTTATTTATACATGGAGATCATATCTCCCCTTATGTATTTATACATGGAGATCATATCCCCCTTATGTATTTATACATGGTGATCATACCCCCCCCTTATGTATTTATACATGGAGATCATATCCCCCCTTATGTATTTATACATTGAGATCATATCCCCCCTTATGTATTTATATATGGAGATCATATCCCCCCCTTATGTATTTATACATGGAGATCATATCTCCCCTTATGTATTTATACATGGAGATCATATCCCCCTTATGTATTTATACATGGTGATCATACCCCCCCTTATGTATTTATACATGGAGATCATATCCCCCCTTATGTATTTATACATGGAGATCATATCCCCCCTTATGTATTTATACATGGAGATCATATCCCCCCCTTATGTATTTATACATGGAGATCATATCCCCCCCTTATGTATTTATACATGGAGATCATATCCCCCCTTATGTATTTATACATGGAGATCATATCCCCCCTTATATATTTATACATTGAGATCATATCCCCCCTTATGTATTTATACATGGTGATCATATCCCCCTTATGTATTTATACATGGAGATCATATCCCCCCTTATGTATTTATACATGGTGATCATATCCCCCCTTACTTATTTATACATGGTGATCATATCCCCCCTTACTTATTTATACATGGAGATCATATCCCCCCTTATGTATTTATACATGGAGATCATATCCCCCCCCTTATGTATTTATACATGGAGATCATATCCCCCCTTCTGTATTTATACATGGAGATCATATCCCCCTTATGTATTTATACATGGAGATCATATCCCCCCTTATGTATTTATACATGGAGATCATATCCCCCCTTATGTATTTATACATGGAGATCATATCCCCCTTATGTATTTATACATGGAGATCATATCCCCCCTTATGTATTTATACATTGAGATCATATCCCCCCTTATGTATTTATACATGGTGATCATATCCCCCTTATGTATTTATACATGGAGATCATATCCCCCCCTTATGTATTTATACATGGTGATCATATCCCCCCTTACTTATTTATACATGGAGATCAAATCCCCCTTATGTATTTATACATGGTGATCTTATCCCCCCCCCCCTTATGTATTTATACATGGTGATCATATCCCCCCTTATTTATACATGGAGATCATATCCCCCCTTATGTATATATACATGGTGATCATATCCCCCCTTATGTATATATACATGGTGATCATATCCCCCCTTATGTATATATACATGGTGATCATATCCCCCCCAATGCTCTCTTTTCAAGAGAGAATAAATTCAGTTCCTCTGATCTTTCCTCATAGCTGTGTTTGTGTGCACTAAATTAAATTGAATGTATCCTCTTCTCAAAATATGGATTTGTTCAACATTTACGCAAATGTCGTGCAACATAAAAATTTACAACTACCCACATTTTATTCTACGGGGTCTCGGCTTTCAGAAAACAAATGTTTGGGGTTTTTAGTAATATTCAGGCCAGTGGCAGTCTTCTGGCAGCAAAATGTATCCTCTAAAAAGAAAATGTATAGAGGGCGCACCAGCCTAGCGCATTACCTTTTTAAAACCGTTTAAATAAAGCCGTGTATAGATCATACTCGCAAAATGAATGTAAAGCACCAGCAAGATATACAATACCGGAAATGTCCACTGAGCCTCATCCAAAGATGCAGACCATGGTGAGATGTAAACCTCCAAAAACAGCTTACGCGTTTCAGGGGTGTCCCGCCCCCCCCCCCCTTCCTCAGAGCTCAAATTTATCCTCCTATTCTAGAAGATAGATTTATTTAAAGCGGTAGTGTACTCAATTTTTTGACTTTTACCTACAGGCTTACCTGTAGGTACAATAAATATCTCCTAAACCTGCACGGTTTTGGAGATTTTCAATCTGCATGCAACCGCTGACGTCAGCGGACCTTCAGAGCTCCTTGCCGAAAAGTGACACTGCCGCGCATGCGCGGGAGTGACGTCATGGCGTCTCCAGCCACTCACAGCGCCGGAGCCGCCGAACCCGGAAGAGACACAGAGGGAGCATGTCAGCTCCCACAGCGGTGTCCGGGCGTCCGTGTCGGGGGCTTCGTTTTAATGTAAGTATTTCATAATGAGCTAGTATGCGATGAATACTAGCTCATTATGCCTTTGTCTTGCAGGGTTTGTTTTTTTTTTTTTTTGTTTTTTTTTTCGCCAGTATACAACCGCTTTAAAAAGAAATAATGGAGGTCTTGCCTATGTCTATCACATAAAAGAAGCTGACACGGGATGGGAAGAATTACAGGCGTGTTTTCCATTTTTCATGAATATTTATGTGTATTCCTAGTTGGAGATGCACTTTAGCGCCCCCACCTCAATTGCTACTGTTTGTTATGCGAAGATTTTCTTGATAATTAAGATTACCAGAAGAAGAAAATAGTATCAGCAACACAGTGGAAGCCAGTTATAAGTTAATTGGTGAATTAGAAGAGAGTCCTTGAGCTCGTTCAGTGGAAGACGCTGATGTAAATGGTTCCGTGTGTAGGAACTTGGTGTTGTATGAATGCAGGAATTAAGAGATACAATCTTATGAGTCAGGCAGTTGCTGCTAAGAAGTCGTCAGTGTAAACGTTTTATCAGTTACCCAAAAAGTGATTAGTGGTACCTCATCTATATTTACAAAATGAGGAGTGAGAAGGCTCCACATATCTGTTACAGTCAACGCCTTTAGCGACGAGAGCCATAAGTGACCTCTATGCTGCAGTGCATACATGTAGTCATTGAACACAAACTGCTTAGCTGAGCCCTGCCAATTTCTTAGTTTCATGTGATTCCAGCTGGTTGTACAACGCTTATTCTTGATGCCATCTTTCTGCTCAGACATGGTCTTCAGATAACACGAATTACCAAAAGTATTGGGACGCCTGCCTTTACACACACATGAACTTTAATAGCATCCCAGTCTTAATCTGTAGGGTTTAATATGGAGTTGGTCCACCCTTTGCAGCTATAACAGCTTCAACTCTTCTGGGGAGGCTGTCCACAAGGTTTAGGAGTGTGCCCAGGGCAGCCATCAGAAATTTTGGGGCCCCTTACACAGCTTTAGGCTTGGGCCCCCACAGACCTGACATCGGGTTACATCTTCCTCCTCTGCGGGGGGTTGTATGAATGAATCTGATTGGGGGCCTATGAATGCATCTGATTAGGTGCTAGGATGCCAGGCAGTCCTAGCAACCAATAATTTTGACAGCCGTGGCCAGTGGCAGGGTGGGAGTCAGGAGCCAGTGCAGCGGGTGACACCAGCAGGAGTTGGGACTAGTTGTCAGTGTGTAGGGGAGGAAAGGAACAAAAGGGGAGGTGGCAACTTGGATCCCAAGGGACTGGGCCCCTCGGGAGCCCCCCCCCTCTTTCATTAGGGTCCTCAAATCCCTCCTCATCAGGGTCACAGAGTCCTCCCCCCCTTAAATCAGGATCCCCAGAGTCCCCCCTCTTCTTACATAAGAGTCCTCAGTGTCACTTTCTCTTACATTAGGGTTCCTAGAGCCCCCTCTTTAAATCGGTTTCCAGATACACCCCCTTACATCAAGGTCCCCCCTTTCATTAGGATCCCTAAAGTTCCTTCCCCCTTACATCTGAGTCCCCTCCTTTTGAATTAGGGTCCCCAAAGTCCCCCCTTACATCAGGGTACCCATTGTCACTCCTTACATCAGAGTCCCCCCCCCCCCCTCTGTCATACACAAGGGTCACAAGCTTCCCCCTCTAACAGGGTCCCCCTGTCTTTAGTGTCCGCAGAGTCTCACCCTTGCATCAGGGTCCCCAGAGTTCCCTCTTTACATCAGAGTCCAGAACCTTCACCAGGGTCCCCTAAGTTCCCCTTCCCCTCTCACATCAGGGCCTCCAGAGTTCCCCTAAATCAGGTCCCCCTTCCTTACATCGAGGTCCCCGGTGTCACCCCCCACCCCCCTACATCAGGGTCCTCCCTTCATTAGGGTCCCCTTCCTTACATCATGGTCCCCAAATTCCCCACCTCCCATCAGGATTCCCAAAGTCCCCCCCCCCCACCTTCCCTTACACCAGGGTTTCCAGATTCCCCGCCTCACATCAGAGACCCAAACGTCTCCCTTCCCTTTATATCATGGTCCCCAGAGATCCCACTTACATTACTGCAGCAGGAAGCTACAGGGCAGACAGATGGAAGCTGGGGCAATAGGACCCGGCAGGTCTGCAGGAGGAAGCTCCGCTCTCCTCCTCCTTTTGAAAGTCAGAGCCTGGAGGTGGGGCAAGCACGTGATTGGTTGCTTGGATGACTGTGGTCCAAGCAGCAACCACTAGCACTGACAGGCAATGACTGGTGGTGGTGGGGGTGGGCGGAGAGTGGGTGCTGTCAGCCGCCATATTTTACACTGTCACTGATTGCTGTGCAGCCTGTAGTGTTGCTGAGGCTGATAAGCGTGGTCACGGCCGCAGGGACCCTACCTAGCATTTGTGCAGGACACAAGGGGCGGGGGAACACCCATCTGATGCGGTGAAGAGTTTTGTGCATCCACCGGCAAAAGACTCCACCCAGGGCAAGTGCCCCTCCCCTTGTACTCCCTGCTTGAATGTATTACAATTGCTATATTGTTTCAAAAGGGCTGCTATCCATATAGAGTGCATATAATGATCTTCAAATAAACTGTTCTGTCTGTGGTAGCGTAGCTCTTAAATTCCTTAGAGAATAAAACCCGCAGTAAAAATTGGATTGCATTTAATTTGTAATTATTTTTGTTTTCAGCGCGGCGGCATCTAGAAGCAAAACAGCGTGAAGACGCCTGGGAAGGGAGGTGATGCCACCACTCTTGGATCACAGCATCTCGAAAAATGGACATTGGCTTTTAAATTCTTTTTACTTTTCGGAAGAAAATTAAAACCGTATATATCTTTTTTTTTTTTTTTTTTTTCTTTTTTTCATCTTTAAAATGAACATTGTAAGTGTGTAAGATATTGAACTCTAACAATAGACTCCACTCTTCAGGGGGGCAGGGTTTGTTCTATGGATTTTATTTTTGGTTTTGCTTCATGCCAAAGCCTTACTATTGAAACGTTACTTTTAAATTTGTAATTTAAAGGGTCAAACATGCCTGAAGCTTTATATTTCAGTAGGTCAAAACTAAAAATCTATGTAAAAAATCTATGCCCTTGCAGTGCTGATGAGCTGTCAGTGCCCAGGCAATCAATATAGTCCTCTAGGGATTTGAAATCCCCACTTTATCCCCTCTTCTCTTCTGTGCTTCTGGGATGGATCGTTCTGATTGGTCAGCGGCAGCACAGAGCCATCACTCTTATCCCTCCTGGAGACGCTGCACAGAGGAGAAGGGAGGGGAGTTTAAATCCCCAGACTGCTTCACCGGGCGCTGACAGCGCAGCATCAATAGGAGTAAGTACAGCGGGGTTCAAGGGGGCAGGGGCATACAGCGTTCAGCATCTCATTTATTCTGAAAAGGTGAACTAACACTTTAACCTTGCAGTGGGGAGGGGGTGGGGCGGCGCTCCAAGGGTTAACATTTTGTTTCCCTGAAGTTTAAGTGATTGGAGACTATAAATGTACATTTCTCTTTCGTTCATTGACGGACACAGCTCCTGTTTCTTCCTAACCATTGGGTTATACTGCCCCCTACAGGAGTAGGACACTAGGCAGATAAAAGCTTGACTACGCCAATGGGCAGTCCCAGGGGGGGTATACTCCCACTCAGCTATAGGCACTCCAGTATTGTTTTTCAGGTGAGCTCCAGTTGTTTTTGGTTGAGCTTTGTTACCTGGTTGGCTATGGTTAGCCTTAGGAACTAACACCTTAACCTTGCAGTGGGGAGGGGGTGGGGCCGCACTCCAAGGGTTAATATTTTTTTTTCCCTGAAGTTTAATTTTAAGTGATTGGAGACTATAAATTTTTATTTCTCTTTCGTTCATTGACGGACACAGCTCCTGATTCTTCTTAACCATTGGGTTATACTGCCCCCTACAGGAGTAGAACACTAGGCAGGAAAAAGCTTGACTACGCCTATGGGCAGTCCCAGGGGGGTATACTCCCACTCTCAGCTATAGGCACTCAGTATTGTTTTTCAGATGAGCTCCAGTTGTTTATGGTTGAGCTTTGTTACCTGGTTGGCTTTGGTTAGCCTGTGGGAATTTTTTTCTGATATATTTTCCCACCCCTCATGTTTAACACTGCTTTGGGATGTCCCAATGGTTAAGAAGAATCAGGAGTTGTTTCCATCAATGAACGAAACAGAAAATGGGGTTTTTGACTTACCGTAAAATCCATTTCTCTGTCCATCGACAGACGCAGCTTCATATCTTCTTAGACCATTGGGTTATGCTCCTCCAATCAGGAATAGGCACTAGGAAGGAAAAAGCTTTACCACGCCTATGGGGGTTGTCCCTGCAGGCATAACCCCACACACTCTGCTACAGCAGCCAGTTTGTTTCTGCCTAGTTTAGGAATAGGACCTAGTTCCCTGCTGGGACTTCGGTCTTCGCTAATAATAGGGAAATTGTTATATTGTGATTTTTTTATTTTCACTAGTTGGAGTTTCTGGAGAATTACAAGCAACAGCCGGCTGTGGTTTCTGAGTGGATATTCTAGATCCCTATGGTCTCCCAGCCTGGCCAACGAGCGTGAGCAGGTTATAGTCCAGGACTAGGCGCTACGACAGAGCCCCGATGGATGGGGACGATTCACGTACACAGCACCCACCCCTCTGTGGAGTTAGCTTTCTTCTGGCACTGCTTGTAACAAAACTGAGCGCCTATAGCTGAGCGCGGGAGTATACCCCCTGGGACTGCCCATAGGTGTAGTCAAGCTTTTTCCTGCCTGGTGTCCTACTCCTGTAGGGGGCAGTATAACCCAATGGTTAAGAAGAGTCAGGAGCTGTGTCTGTCAATGAACATCAGAGAAATAGATTTTACGGTAAGTCAAAAATCCCATGTTTTGGAGACCTAATTGGGAGGATTTACTGAAGAGTGCAAAATCTGGCGCAGCTCTGCATAGAAACCAATCAGCTTCCAGGTTTTATTGCCAAAGCTTAATTGAACAAACTGAAGTTTAGAAGACGATTGGCCACCCTGCACAGCTGTGCCAGATTTTGAGTGCTCCAGTTTTAGTAAATCTCCCAACGTGTCGTCCTTACATGAGGTCTTACCCTGTTGAATGCTATTTGGTATAAGAAGGCACGAGACTGACCAAGGGGTGCCAGTTTTAGGACTGGCAGGGAGAGCTAGTCTTTGGACTTGTTGAGAGATGCATACATAGGCCAGTAGGAGGGGGATTGTAAAAAGCAGAATTAAGCTGACCATAGATCCGTGATGGGGAACCTTTGCACTCCAGATATTTTGAAACTACATTTCCCATGATGCTCAAATACACTGCAGAGTGCATGAGCATCATGGAAAATGTAGTTCCAAAACATCTGGGGTGCCAAGATTCGCAATCATTGCCATAGATCGATAGAATTTCGAATGAAAAATCTTAGAAAAAGTCTAAAAAACCTCTCAGAACATTTGTGAGTGATTGGACTTTACTAAAAATCACATTTACTGTTAGAAACTCATATGCTTAAGAAAAATTATTCCCTTCCCTCTCCCTTTGAATTTTCTCATCCCTGCCTTTGAAAATGAACTTTGGTTCAATCCACCAACAATTAGAAAAATTTGCAAACTTTTTTAGAACCTCTTTTTTCCAAGAATTTTCATTCAAAACTCTTCCCATCTATGGCCAGCTTTGGCTTTGAAGGAAATTCATCTTTAGTACATATCCACTTTTGTTATGGGATTATCGAATTTTCATCCTAGGACTCCTATAGACTGTAAAAGAATTTTCTTAATTTTTATTTAGTTTTGTCAGGGTTGGACTGTTTTTGGAAAGTACAGTGGGTATAGAAAAGACTCGGGGACCCCCCCCCCCCTCTTTAAAATAATTACATTTTGCTGCTTTGCATGCTGAAATGAAGACACAGTTTTTGTTTCATCCAGCTTTATTTACTCAGTGCAGCTTACAATATCCAAGTAAAGGATATAACACCAACCTGTCAGAAAATAATAAAACAAATTCAAAGACCGAATCACTGAGTTGGAAAAAGATCACCCCCCCTTGTGTCAGTAGAGACAAATCCCAACATACTAAAGGTAGTTCAACAAAATACTAACTTTGCACATTTAGACTTTTGCAATATTTTCCCACTCTTCTTTGCGGAACTGCTAAAGTTCAGTTAAATGTGATAGTGATTGTTTGTGGACCGCTGTCTTCAAGTCATTCCAAAGATTTGAATTAGGGTTTAGGCCTGGGCTCTGACTAGGCCATGCAAGGACTTTCACCTTTTTCTCCTTCCACCACTGTGTGCTCATTGTTGCTGTGTGCTTTGGGTCATTGTCATGTTGGAAGGTAAACCTTCTTCCCATTGACCACTTTCTGGCAGAGGGCAGCAGATTTTCCTCAAATTTGCCCCATCCATTTTTCCTTCTATCCTGAGAAGTGCTCCAGTCCCTGCTGCAGAGAAAAACCCCCATAACAGGATATTACCACCCCCCCCATAACAGGACCACCTCATGCATTACTGTTTGGATGGTGAGCTGTCTTGGATTTCCGCCAGACATATCGTTTGGTGTTGAGGACAAATAATTAAATGTTTGTCTCATCTGACTATTGCATCTTTTTCCATGCGGCCTCAGAATCTTCAAGGTGCGTTTATGGCAAAGCTCAGTGGTGACGGCATGTGGCCTGCCTTGAGGAGTGGCTTTTTTGTTGCAACCCTCCCATACAAGCCATTTTTGTGGAGATTTTGTGATATTGTCACATGCACACAATTACCATTTGCATATCATAAATTACTACTTCAGAGTTGCTGTAGGCCTCTTGGTAGCCTCTCTGACCAGTTTCTTCCTGACTCTTTCATCCAGTTTGGGGCGACGTGCTGATCACGGGAGGGTCTGTGTTGTACCAAATACCTTCCACTTCCTAATAATAGACTTCACTGTGCTTCCAGGCATTGATAAAGCCTTTGAAATGTTTTTGTATCCATCTCCTGACTTCTGCCTTGCCACACATAGTTGATTGTTTGCTTCAGTTGCCCTATCCGGGACGGTAATGCTTCAGGAAAGCTCTTTTCATGCTGAGCTTAATAAATGACCACAGCTGATCAGTTGAAAGTCAAATGGCTTTCAGTGCCCTTGAGAAGGTGATTAGATACACTTGATTAAGTCATTTTAGGAGACAATGACCCAAAGCACACGGCAACAATGACCACCCAGTGGTTGAAGGGGAAAAAAAGGTGAATGTCCTTGCATGTCTTAGTCAGAGCCAAACCCCAATGAAAATCTGTGGAATGACTTGAAGACTGCAGCCACTTAATACACTTGATTAAGTCATTTTAGGAGGGGGGGGTGATCCTTTTCCAACTCAGTCATTCTATTTTTGAATTTGTTACATTTTTTTCTGACATGTTGGTGTTATATCTTTCACTTGGATGTTCTATGTTGCACTGAGTAACTACGGCTGGATAAAACAAAAACCATGTTGGTCTTCATTTCAGGCTGCAAAGCAAAAAAAATTGATTATTTTAAAGGGGGTCAATTCTTTTCTATACCCACTGTATACCCAGTAGCTCTGTGTCATCTTTTATATAAGGAATGTGTGAGGATAGACACATGGCAGCAGTTATGATGGACAAGCTGTCCACCCTTATATTACAAATCAATGAGTCACAGGTCAGAAGTGTGCAGCCTTGAAATGTCTGCTCCCATGTTTGTATCCTTTTTATTCTAGAACTGGAAGTGGAATGAACCTTTTGATATTACGGTTTTGTTGCTCATGTTTTGATTGAGATCTATAATGTGTACGGAATCGGCTGCAAAGGTCTAGAAGTTTTTCAATCTGGACCCGAGCGATGGAGAAGCTGCGCTTTTCCTAATGTTCCCATAAAATGTGTTTATAGTGGAAGGTCTGGTGTAACATTCAAGTGATAAATTACTGACTTTCCAAAGGACTTAATTATCATGAGGAAAATCACTGGAGTGAAAACAGTTCTTCATTCAGGACTGAACCCGGCACCCGCTACGTGACGTGTGCCTGACCTAAAGCAATAAGTTCAGCCGCTCATTTCTCTCCATCGCTTTTATACGCGTGAAATAACCTTTACGATGAAACATTTCATGACATGTTTGGTTGTGTGAGTACCGCAGGACAATTAGACCTGAAATGGAAGTTGATCTTTCGGCTTTCACAAATGAATATATAATGTACGGAAGGGGGGAAGGGGGGGCACACGAGGTGTATACTGGGAACTTGTCGCCTATTTGCATTTCTTCATTTTTCCCTAATGCCTTGATAAAAGGTGCCTACAAATTGGCTCCCTCTGATGTGATAATGTTTTTCCGGGATCCTGTAACTCGGGAGCTTGTTTTACGAAGAACTCTCAGCATCTCCGCTGACCACATAACATGACCCCGAGATGTTTCCAGAGATCAGACCATCTCTGAACGGAGAAACAAAGGAGAACTCATTATGTGTTCTCCCGGCTTTCTCACATGCACAGTATTTGTAAAACCTCCAAATACCCAGTGAAGTGACTCACAGAGATAAAACCTAAGTAAGTTGTATTTGTTTGTCTGCAGTATTTCCTTCTCCACAGCCATTCAAAGTACAGCATTTATAAAAAAAAAAAACAACAAAAGAAGAGAGCGCAAAGCCGCCTAAGTGTGACTGCTTTGAGGAAGCTCTGACGAAGGGAGCGTGCCTCCCGAAGCACGTCGGCCTTCCTACTAGAGGGACTTGTCCTTTTCCACATTGAGGTGGACTCATTTTATGTGATTTTTGCTCTTCTTGTTTGTGAGTAGGTTTATGGCATTTAATAAAAAATGTAAAGGTGTCCAAGGGTAATGAACTAGGTGCTTGCGCCTCCTTTCTTTTTTATTTTTAGTCTTTGGAGTTTCCCCATCTGAGGAGAGCAGCATGCCTAATTTTCCCATTGGAATGAGCGCTTGGGTCATTCAGTTTGTATGGTAAAAGTAAAAACCCTACAATGGTCAAATTCACATTAGGTGGAGATAGATACAGCATAAGGATTCCACTATGGCTGCACTCCTAAAACCCCCTCAAGATGCTCGCAGGGGAGGGGGGAGCCGTGGATGTTCAACCTAGCTGCCTGCATCCTGGCAGCACATCCAAGTCTATCAACCACCACGCTCCACTTGTAGATCCTAATGCGCATGCGCCCGGTCCAGCCGACGCTGCGCTCTGAGGACACATGAACCCACACAAGCAGGATACGGGGGGGAGAGAGTGTGGCCGTCACACAGATGCCTTGACTACTGTATGATGTCCACAACCTCTCCCCCCCCCCCCCCCCCTGTATCCTGCTTGTGTGGGTTTGTGCTGGAGCATGCGCATGTGCATTAGGATCTGCACATGGAGCGTGGTGGTGAATAACCTCGAATATGCTGCCAGGATATGGGCAGCTAGGTTGAACGTCCCCGGCTCCCCTGTCGAGATCTTGAGGTGATTTTAAGAGTGCGGTCACAGTGAAACCCTTATGCTGTATTTATCGTCACACAATGTGAGTTTGACCATAGTAGTGTTTTTAACTTTACTATATTAAAGCCGAGTTACACTAGGTTGGCTTTGCGCTCTCTTGTGTTTTTGTCTAGATGTGTTCCTGCCACCCAGAGGATCCATAAAGAGCAGCAGCGCCCTTTGACTTATCTAATTATCACCAATAGCCAGCTGGAGGGCTATACTAAACTGCCGATCAGCGCACCTCCCAGTTTTGTTTTGTTTTGGACCCTGCTTTGTGCACTGATCCAAATCATTTGGTGGAGGGGGGATTATGGTGTAGGGTTGTTTTTCAGAGGTTGGGTTTGGCCCCTTAGTTCCAGTGAAGGGAACTCTTAGTGCGTCAGCATGCCAAGACATTTTGGACAATTTCATGCTCCCAACTTTGTGGGAACAGTTTGGGGATGGTCCCTTCCTGTTCCAACATGACTGCGCACAAAGCAGGGTCCATAAAGACATGGATGAGCGAGTTTGAGGTGGAGGAACTGGACTGGCCTGCACAGATTCCAGACCTCAACCTGATAGAACACCTTCGGGATGAATTAGAGAGGAGACTGTGAGCCAGGTCTTCTCGTCTAACATCAGTGCCTGATCTCACAAATGCGCTTCTGGAAGAATAGTCAAACATTCCCATAGACACACCCCTAAACCTTGTGGGTTGGCCAACACAATATTGAAAGCAGGAAAGAGCGGCGCCAGCTTGGTGTAGCATAAATTTATTCAGCAATAATGAATGTAGCAACTTACTCTGAGGTAAGGTTAACAGGTACGATGGGTGTAGTGGGTTCATCCATCTTCTTCTCCTGGGGGGAGTGCCGTAGAGGAGGGTGGTTTAGTGCCGGTGGTGTGGGGAAGCTGCTGTTCGGCAGCCTGTCCGTAGGATGCGGAGGCGGAGCATTCGCAGCAGGGCTCCCACTGACGAAGGAGCACGGATGCTCCGAACGCGTGCAACCCCCATCTTCTTCCCACCAGGAAGTGACGTTGGTCAGACCGGAAGCAGGTAGCCGGAGCCCTGCTGCGAATGCTCCGCCGCGGCCGCTGAATCCTACGGACAGGCTGCCGAACAGCTTCCCCACACCACCGGCACTAAACCACCCTCCTCTATGGCACTTCCCCAGGAGAAGATGGATGAACCCACTACACCCATCGTACCTGTCTAACCTTACCTCTGAGTAAGTTGCTACATTCATTATTGCTGAATAAATTTATGCTACACTAAGCTGGCGCCGCTCTTTCCTGCTTTCTATTCCTCACTCCAGTTGGCAGCCGCCGAACGTGGCCCCCCCTCCCATCACCTTTTGGATCCCCCTCTTCGCTGCTCCATACCCCCTTCTCCTTCTCATCCTTGTACCACCCAGTTCTATTAGAGAGCACCATGACATCACCCACATCCAACTCCATATTAAACCCTACAGACTAAAGCCTCGTACACACGCGTCGAAAATCAGCAGGGAATTTTCGTCCGACAATCGATCTGCCGATTTTCGGCTTGTTAGAATGATGCTTCCAAAATACAAAATGAGGTTGAAGGATTGTAAGAGGTGCATGAAAGTCAGCCAGCCCCCAGTCTGATGTACTCACCTTCCAGTCTGTCACTAACCAAATAAAACCTGTCTCTTGGTACAAAGAACAGGGGTTTAGTTGACACACATTTGCAAACGCATGTGAAAGCTGCAGAGCCACTTCACGGCACCCTGTTTTATCTGCAGTCCTACACTCTTAATTTAGTGTCCTCACACTGGAGGCACATGGTTGCTAATGGGTGGATGGGGGAACAGGTGAGAGGGAGACAGCCCAACCTCCCCCAACCCACCCTCATCCACGACTGGCTGTTGTCTCAAAGACTCAAATAATTAGGTTATAACCATGGTGCAAACTAGAAAAGACCAGCTGAAAAGCATTACACCTCCATCCCCTTGGTGGATGCAGCATATAGATAGGAAGGGATTTTATGTATGGGGCATGGCTTGTAAAGCACACTGCCTTTGAAATCCCTAATTTCCTTTTGGGACTTTATGTGAGACAAGCAGGTCATGCTATTGGTCTCCATCCCTGTATACGGAAAACACTAAGGTCAAATCAAAACTGCATCCACCAAAAACGCACGAAAATCGCACGGTGGGACTTTATATGAGGCACCAAGCTGTAAGCAAGGTGTCTCCATCCCTGATTGCTTTCACATGCGTTTGCAAATGTGTGTCAACTAAACCCCTGTTCTTTGTACCAAGAGACAGGTTTTATTTGGTTGGTGACAGACTGGAAGGTGAGTACATCAGACTGGGGGCTGGCTGACTTTCATGCACCTCTTACAATCCTTCAACCTCATTTTGTATTTTGTTATAGGGATGGAGACGCCGGGCAACACCAGCTTGGGTCTCATATAAAGTCCCACCTAGTCCAATTTGTTTAAGAATGATGCTTCCGACAACCGACTCCGACTTTTCGGCCGAAAAAAATCTGGTGTGCAAGCTATAAAATTTTTGTCTGCCGTCAAAACACGGCCGATTTTCGTGCAGTCAGTACAGATTTCGACAGGGAAAAATCTAATGAGCAGACTGGGCATGCTCAGTGAAGAAAGAACACAAATGGCACTTTTCCACTGCAAGTACCGGCTAGTACCGGCTCGGCTCTACTCGGCCCTGCTTGGCCCGGTTTGCTTTTCCACTGCTGGTACCGCATGGTATAGTGTCGGAACGGTTCGGTACAGTACGGTATAGGTTTGCTTTTCCACTAAAGTAGTACTAAAGTTAAGTGGGTGGGATAACAACGGGGTGGGTGTGATTCTCTGACCAATCAGTGGCTAGTAGTGACTGCATGCAAAGGATTGTGGGATATGGTACCAGTTTGGTACCTGTTGGAACCACAATCGAGTAGGTACTGTTTTTTCAGAGCCGTACCGTACCGTACCGTTCGGTTCCATGCAGTGGAAAAGCAAACCTATACCGTACCGAACCGTTCCGACCCTATACCATGCGGTACCGCAGTGGAAAAGCACAAAAGCGTGCCGAACTGGTACGGTTCCATGCAGTGGAAAAGCGCCAAAAGAAAGCAAACCAACACATGACATCACTTCTGAAGTAGAATTTTGTTGGGCGAGAAAATTCGTGTGCAGTCTAGACACACTCCAACCAACAAAACACAACTCTGGACAAAAGACGGACGACCGGTCGGCCGATAATCGTTGCGTGTGTACGGGGCTTAAGACTGGGATGCCATTAATGTTCATGTGCGTGTAAAGGCGGGAATCCTAATGCTGTTGACAATTTAGTGTATGTGTATCTCCCTTTGTGCTGCTCCCAGTAACAGAGTTCAAGGTCTCAGTGGGAGCCCGAAATCCCGTACAAACGATCGGTACCCAGAACTCCGGATTCCAGGTCGCCCCTGATTGGCTACCACAGCAATCAGTCACTGTGAAGCCCACCCCTGTGTTTCTCTGAGATTGGAGAGGGATACATTGTGCCTCTTTCTTTCTCCATGCAGAGAGAGAAACAAACAACTGTGTGTAAAAAAAAAAAATAAAAAAAAAAAGAAAAAATAAAAAATAAAAGTGTAAAGGCAGGTGTCCCAATAATTTTGGTAATATAGTGTTTATTAATAAAGGTCAACCTTGTTAAAATAATACAGACAAACAAAAGCCTAAACTATCACTGAAGCATCCACCTACTGTACAGGCAATTTTTTTTTCCCCCCCAACCAAATGGCGCTTTTCTTTCAAAATCCTGGAGTGCGTCCTGGCTGTACGGGAGCGATGGGAGAGGAGTGACGGTACAGCACACATTGTGGTAGCGGTTTGCGTTGAGTTTTTCATCTCATCCAAGGCCAGTAAACACTTAAGCTGCAATGCTGGGTGAGGTTCAGGCAGACAAGGACATTTGTATGTAAAGCAGAGGTTTTACACAGAAATTATTTCGTTCGGAAAACAATTTACAGTCTAAGGAGAAAGTTTCCCGGTCAAGTGGGGTCACCTCTCTACTCAGCCCTGTATTGTTCTGTCCCTCCACTATACCAATAGGACTTGCTAAATGTTGGAATTCTCCTGCAGACGCGTGATCTGCCGTCCTTGGACTTTTAGTGTTGTGTGTTTGGTTTTTTCTGTTATTTCTCCAGTCACTGTGTGAATAGTAATTTTTGTTTTTTGTTTTATGTTCTTCACATGTTTAGCTTGACTTCTATAATGCATAAAACCAAAGCACAATCTGGCCATAAGTACTTGGGTGGTGCTGCTCCAGGCTGAGGTGTAGAGCCCTATAGGTGCTCAGGATAGTAGGAATAAGGGCTCTTTCACACTATCCGCTCCGTCGGCGGACTCCGTTTATCTCAGCGGGGATCAATCTGCCGATCCCCCGCTGAGCAGGAGAATGCCAGCTGTGCGGAGACACAGCTGTCAGAGCCCCATACATCTCTATGGGGGAATCGGATGGGAACGGACCGTCGGTCCGTTCTCATCCGATCCGCTGGACAGATGGAAAATAGGGTTTCCATCCGTCCAGATTTGATGGATCGGATGTCAGCGGACATGTCTCCGATGCCCCATAGGGATGCATAGGGGGACCGTTCAGATCCGCCAAAAAAACTGACAGGCGGATCTGAACGGTCCGCCTGTGTGAAAGGGGCCTAAGGCATAAGAGAAACCCATCCAGTGAGCTATGAATATTTTTAACCACTTGCCGACCGCCCGCCGCGTATATACTGAGTCAGGCTGGCCCGATTGCTTGAATCGCCGTACCTGTACAGCGCTCCTGGGGGCTAATGCTCGGCACGCTTCCGCCCCCACTAGGCAGCGGGGATGCTGATCCACAGGCCCTAGATCGCCGCTTCCCCGCTGAGAGAGAACACTGGTCAGCTGTTGTAAATGCTCCAGTTCATCTAAAAGCGCTTTTGCAGCAAAAAAAAAAAAAACGCTTTTTGGACGCCATGGTCGTTCTCTATTTTCCAGGCACAAAGAACTGGAAAAGCACAGGCAGGGCACTGGAAAAGTCACCAGGTGAAATCCTGTGGTGAAATGGGATGATACAGTGTAATCAGTTAGGATCACAGCTTTCTATCATCTCATTTGTTGTATTTACATTTTGGAATTTGCCGCCGGTTCCACCCCCCTGCGTCGCAACGCTCGCAGGGAAGAGAACCGGAAGACAGGTGCCGGCATCGACCAAGCACAGAGTGGGGAGAGAGTGCGAGGACGGCGGGGGATCGCAGGGAAGGTGAGTAACATTGTGGGGTTACTGCTTTTGGTACTGAAAATTTAACCCCTGAGCCACACTCGGAAATACCGCCAGGGAGGTTAACTCCTTGACGCCTAAGGGTAGAACAAATGTTAAAACCTAAGCACAGTCTTGCTACTTTGACATGTGTTCATAAAACAATACATATCATTAACTACTTTGTGCATACAAGTAGATTATACCTTTTTTTTTTTTTTTGGACAAATTGGGCTTTTATTTGGTGGTAAATGGTAATGGATGTCTCCCGATTATTTGTTTTATTGTCATAGGAAAACTGGCCCAAAAGAGTAAAAACAATAACATTTTTTTTTTTTTTTTTTTAATTTAGCTGTATATTTCTTGTTTCTACCATAATCTACTACTAAAGAACCGCCCAAAATAAATTCTCCTGCTCCTGACGATCGCAGTGATACCACATATGTTAGTTGTTGTTTGTACCCGTAGTACAGCCCAGAAACAATAGTGTGCACACTGACACTAATTTAAAAATGTTTTTAAAAAAAAAAATCCTGTTCAAAATACACTGACCATGACCTTTGACCCTGACCTTGACTTTTTGACCCTTACTTGACCCAAACACTAACCCAATATTACCAAAAGTATTGGGACGCCTGCCTTTACACTTTTTTTTTATTGTTTTTTTAGGCCCCTTTCACACAGGCGGACCGTTCAGATCCGCCTGTCAGTTTTTTTTGGGGGGATCTAAATGGTCACCCCATGCATCTCCAAATCTGGACGGATGGAAACCCTATTTTCCATCCGTCCAGCGGATCGGATGAGAACGGACAGACGGTCCGTTCCCATCCGATTCCCCCATAGAGATGTATGGGGAACTGACAGCTGTGTCTCCGCACACAGCACGGAGAACAGCTGTTATCCACCTGCTCAGCGGGGAATCGGTGGATCGATCCCCCGCTGAGATAAACGGAGTCTGTCTAATGGACAGACTGTGTGAAGGAGCCCTTACACACACACAGTTGTTTTTTTTTTTTTCTCTCTGCATGGAGAAAGAAAGATGCAATGTATCTTTCTCTTCCATTCACAGAGAAAGAAACACGGGGTGGGCTTCACAGTGATTGATTGCTGTGGAAGCCAATCAGGGGCGACCTGGGGCTCCCACTGAGCATGAAATTGTCCAAAATGTCTTGGTATGCTGACACCTTAGGAGTTCCCTTCACTGGAACTAATGCCTCGTACACACGCAATGATTATCGGCCGACCGCTCTAGACTGCACACGAATTTTCTCGGCCAACAAAAATCTACTTCAGAAGTGATGTCACGTGATGGTTTACTTTCCGTGTGTTTTTTCTTCTCTGAGCATGCCCAGTCTTGCTCATCCGATTTTTGTCTGCCGACATCTGTACTGACTGACGGAAAATTAGCCGTTGTGTTGACGGCCAAAAAAATTTTTATATCATGCACACCAGATTTTGTTCGGCCGAAAAGTCGGAGTCTGTTGTCGGAAGCATCATACTAACAAGCCGAAGATCGGACGTTGGCCGAAAATTCACGCCCAACAATCGTTGCGTGTGTACGAGGCATAAGGGGCCAAGCCCAACCCCTGGAAAGCAAACCCCACACTTCAATCCCCCCTCAGCCAAATGATTTGGACCAGTGCACAAAGCAAGGTCCATAGGACATGGATGAGCGAGTTTGGGGTGGAGGAACTTGACTGTCCTGACCTCAACCCCATAGAACACCTTTGGGATGAATTTGAGTGCAGACTGCGAGCCAACATCAGTGCCTGACCTCACAAATGCGCTTCTGGAAGAATGGTCAAACATTCCCATATGTCACTTTTCCACTGCAAGTACCGGCTCGGCTCCACTCGGCACTGACTGGCTCAGTTTGCTTTTCCACTGCGTGGTACCAGTCGGCACCTTTCAGCACTGTATAGGCTCTACTCGGCTCGGTTTCCTTTTCCACTGTTGTAGTACTTAGTAGTAAGTGGGTGGGATTACAACGATTCTCTGACCAATCAGTGGCTAGTAGTGACAAACAATCAATGCTGCATGCAAAGGATTGTGGGATATGGTATAGGTACGGCCCGCTTGGAACCCCAACCGAGGTGGTACTGTTTAACCACTTGCCGACTGCCTAACGCCGATCTACGTCGGCAGTCAGCCCCTCACAGGCAAAGTGACGTAGGGCTACGTCACTAGCTTGTGAGGGTCTAGGGAGTGAGCGCGTGCCCCCGCGTGGTCACGGACCCACCCGCGCGTGTGACCGGCGGACCCGATGTCCGCCGGTCACTCTGCGATCGGCGGGGGAGAGGGAGAAAGTCAGGCAGCTTGTGTAAACAAGCCACCTGTCATTCTCCCCTGTGTATGAAGGATGATCATACGGTTCTACTATGTAGAACCGTTGATCACTCCTCATACATCTGAAGCCACAGCCAATCACAGTAGAAAGCACGCCCCTAGGGACACACATAGCCCCTCCCTTTCAAAAAAGTTAACCCCTTCACTGCCAGTGTATTTTTACAGTAACAGTGCATATGTATAGCACTGATTACTGTAGAAATGTCACTGGTAACCCCAAAAGTGTCAAAAATGTCAGTCAAGGGTCTGATCGCCGCCATTACGCGTTAAAAAAAAAAACAACAAAAATGACAAAAATCTTTCCCTTTGTTAGTAATAGCGATAACTTTTGCGCAAACCAATCAAAATACGCTTTTTGCGATTTTTTTTTTTTTTTTACCAAACATAGGTAGCATAAAACAAATTGGCCGAAAATGTTAAAAAATTTTGATTTTTACATTTTTTTGGGGGGGAATTTCATATAAAAAAAATGTGAAAAATATTGCTATTTTTGCTAAATTTACGCTCTTTTTTTGTTTATAGCGTGTGATCAAAAAATCGCACAGGTGATCAAATACCACCAAAAGAAAGCTCTGTTTGTGGGAAAAAAAGGACGCCAAATTCGTTTGGATACAGCGTCGCACGACCGCGCAATTGTCCGTTAAAGTCACGCAGTGCCGAATCGCAAAATACCCCCTGGTCAGGAAGGGGGTAAAATCTTCTGGGGCTTAAGTGATTAAGCGAGCCGTACCGAGCCCGTACCATGTAGTGGAAAAGCGCCGCTGTACCAAACCGTACCGAACCGTTCTAACCCGTACCATGCAGTGGAAAAGCGCCTATAGACACACTCCTAAACCTTGTGGTCGGCCTTCCCAGAAGAGTTGAAGCTGTTATAGCTGCAAGGGGTGGGCCAACTCAATATTGAACCCTACGGACTAAAGCCCCGTACACACGCACAGATTGTTGGCCGTAAATTTTTGGCCATTGATGCTTCCGACAACCAACTGCAAATTTTCGGCCGAAAAAAATCTGGTGTGCATGCTTGGCCAACAAAAGTTCAGTGCAAGTCTAGAGCACATTTCAAAGAAGGACAAAAGACGGCCGATCGGTCGGCCAACAATCGAGGCTTAAGACTGGGATGCCATTAAAGTTCATGTGTGTGTAAAGGCAGGCGTCCCAATACTTTTGGTAATATTGTGTATGTGGGGCCCCATGGAAAAAATCTGAGTGCAGTGAGGGGGCACATTTGCATACTGTTGGTGTGAAGGGGTTAAAATATCATATCTACAAAAAATGTTTTGCGGAGGAAGAAACGACTGGTAATAATGACAGGAATAGTAAAAATGCAAATTATAGTGCAGCATAAAAGGAGCCATGAAATCCAGAGAAAAGGAAAACGAAGCCGATCGCACAACTGATCACTTTTCAAACTATTGTAACCCAGTTGATGTGGAAAACACTTTTATGGTCTCGTTTGCTTCCCCCCCCCCTTTTTTTCACTCCCCCCCCCTTTTTCCCTCTTTCCCCCCCCCCCTTTTTTTTTTTTTTTTTTTTTTTTTAACGATGCAAATGAAGTTTCTTGGACACATGTAAATTATACATCTCATTTTTGTACATGTAGATTTGTATCATTTTTTTTTTATATGTGACTAAAGTCCTGTCATTGGATAATAGAAGTAAGATGTTGATTGTGATGTATTAATAATATATATTATTATTTTTTTAAAGTCTGTTTTAAATGCGAACTTTTCATTTTGTGTTCTTTTGTAAAGGTGTTGTTGAACTTTTGTTGGAATATAGTTGATCTTTCAATGAACTTGTGAATTGTTTTCTCTCCATGCAGATAGAGAAGCCACACATTGGTGCAGCTCTGTATTTATTAAAGCGTAACTCCACTTTTGTTGAGAGAAAAAAACATTCCCCTCTGGGTGATCTCTGTACATTACAAGGATTGTAACAAACTTTGTTGCAGATTCCTAACTTTTGTTATTCTGAAGAACTCATTGTTCCTCTGTGCTGAGTGGGTCTAATGGGAGTGGTTTCATATTTATCTATCAGCTGTGGCAGCTGCAGAGCTCTAATGAGGAAATCTGCTGGGCCTGCATCCCTTTAGACGTGTTCCTATTGGGAGTATCTCACCAAAAATGACATTTTTGTTGCAGGGGATGCCAGAAATCTGACTTGTATCTTAGTGCAGACTTCTGGGAAAATTGGTGAGCCAATCACACAAGCAGGAAATTATGTTTCTGGGGGTGTGGTCAGTATACATTCTATGTACAGAACACCTCCAGGCGGCCATATTGCATTGCATTTTCAGAACATTACAACAGCTGCAGATTGAAAAGGAAAGGAAATGTTTAATAACATTCAATTACAATATGTGTATCGCAATTGTATACGCTATATTGTTGCTATTTCTTCATTT
This sequence comes from Pelophylax lessonae, assembly GCF_965119305.1. NCBI lineage: Eukaryota > Metazoa > Chordata > Amphibia > Anura > Ranidae > Pelophylax > Pelophylax lessonae. Next base: position 21,594,363 of record NC_138776.1, read on the forward strand.
GCTGATTTTTTTTTTTTTCCCACGAAAGTGGAGCTACCCTTTAACATATCAAATATATTTTTTCAAATGGAAGCGGTGTGAGTACTTGAATTGAAATCTTAAAGTGTTACTAAATTAACAGTAAAATTAGTATGTGCAGTAAAGCATGCTTGTTATACTCACTGTGGAACCTAAGAGGTTAATCATCAGCACTGTGTAAAAAGGCTGTTTGATTCTGTCTTCTATGATCCTCCCCTTCTTCCACTGTCCCCAATCCATTTCCTGATAAAACAGAGCCTTTGGAGGCACTCTGCACATTCTCAGTTTGGTGTGTTTTGCTAGAGTTTTTTTTTTTTTCTTGGGAGGGTGCATGTGATCAGCACAGGGCCAATCAGCTCTGTCCAGACAGAGGGTCAGGGGTCCTGCAGCCTCATAGGACAATCAGAGGAGAATGAAAACTCCTTCTACAAGCTTTAACCAGACACTGATAGAAGTCACAAGACTGCTATATACTACTGATGAGAAAAGGGATTTATCAGCTTATATTTACCAAAGTAACTGCATTTCCATGTTCTGTGTACTATGGTTGACCAGATATAGTGAATTACGGGCTCCTGGGGAGACCAGATATAGTGAATGCCGGTTCCTGGGGAGACCAGATATAGGGAATGCCGGTTCCTGGGGAGACCAGATATAGGGAATGCAGGGTCCTGGGAGAGACCAGCTATAGCGAATGCAGGCTCCTGGGAGAGACCAGCTATAGTGACTGCAGGCTCCTGGGAGAGACCAGCTATAGCGAATGCAGGCTCCTGGGGAGACCAGATCTAGTGAATGCAGAGTCCTGGGGAGACCAGATATAGTGAATGCAGAGTCCTGGGGAGACCAGATATAGTGAATGCAGGCTCCTGGGGAGACCAGATATAGTGAATGCAGGCTCCTGGGTTTAGTAACACTTTAAGCCAGCCATACACAGTGATCATTTATTTCCTGCAACCACAATTTGCTTGATTTCCCCCATCAATACAGAATCCCTCCTGCTGAGCCATTGTACTCTACCAGGGGGGTAGCCGTCCCCTCCAGAAGAAGACCACGATTACTGCTAGCAGCTATACCAGCCACAAGCAATAATTGTATGTAAAACCCAGCAGGCTGGTTGTACCAAAGTTGATTGATTAATCAACTTGGTCCATTCAGCCTGCCGATACAAGGTTCGAATCTCAGCTGATTTCCTGCTGAATTGGCCGAGATTTGAACTGTGTATGGCCTGTCTTAGTCTATCATACTGCAATGCGCTGGCAAGAGGAGGGGGAAGCAGCACAAGGAGCCAGTCAGGTGTGTTGCAATGCTAGAAAAACATGTTGATAGGAGGAGAGATTAAAGTGACAGAGAGAACTCATCAGTCAGCTGCTGCTCCTTTCACTGTCCATTCACTGGGTGGCAGTGGGAGGAGACCTGTAAGTGAAAGTGAAACTGCTATAAAGAAAGATTAGGTCTCCTCCCATGCCAGACAGGCTGTGCTATAGGGAAGAGTTGTGTAAATCCTAGGACTCTGTGGGGGGAAAAAAAATACAAAATTAAGCAAAAAGCAATTGGCAACCTGCATTGATATCTGACTTGACACTGAACTCCATTCAAAAGATGAAATACTCAGTTGAAGTACACATACGTGAACTGACCTACTTCCCAGAGTATATTTATGCTGAAGACCAGTGGTCTCCAAACGGCGGCCCAGGGGGCCATATGCAGCCATTTGTTTGCTTTTATCCGGCCCTTAGGGTGCTATTTTATTTGCTGACACCAATGATGGGTCTCAATTCCTCCCAAGGACACCAATGATGGGGCACAATTCCTCCCAGTGACACCAATGGTGGGTCTCAATTCCTCCCAGTGACACCAATGGTGGGTCTCAATTCCTCCCAGTGCTACCAATGGTGGGCCTCAATTCCTCCCAGTGATACCAATAGTGGGGGATTGTTTACTCCCACTGGCCACAGTCTGGCCCCTCTGAAGTCTGGAAGACGATAAACCAGGCCTTTGTTTAGAAAGTTTGAAGACCATGCTGGACTGACTGGATCAGTCACTGGTTGTGGGTGTGTAAGGAGATGTCCCTCTAGTAGGTCATGCCCATGGTGGATACTGGCGGTGAATCCTGCTTAAGGCTTGGACTGCTGCCTTTCTCATTTGGCCTTAAGGTTGGTTCCACATGTAGACTTGGAATAATAGGAAAGGCGGAGTGTCTAATGTCCAAAATAATGCAAGTTAGATGGTAGATTAGGAGGTGTTTATTGAGAATAGCAACAAGTATATAAAGCTGTGTTTCGGTAGAAAGGGATCTCCCTCCTTCAGGGCTGTTGCACACTATTAACCACTTTACCACCGGAGGATTTTCCTGCTAAAAGACCAGGGGTTATTTCGCGATTTTTTACTGCGTGACTTTAACGGACAATCGCGCGGTCGTGCGACGCTGTACCTAAGCGAATTTCACGTCCTTTTTTTCCCACAAACAGAGCTTTCTTTTGGTGGTATTTGATCACCTGTGCGATTTTTTGATCACGCGCTATAAACAAAAAAAGAGCGTAATTTTTGCAAAAACAACAATATTTTTCACTTTTTTTTATATGAAATTCCCCCAAAAAAAATGTAAAAATCAAAATTTTTTAAAATTTTCGGCCAATTTGTTTTACGCTACCTATGTTTGGTAAAAAAAATCGCAAAAAGCGTATTTTGATTGGTTTGCGCAAAAGTTATCGCGTTTACTAACAAAGGGAAAGATTTTTGTCATTTTTGGTGTTTTTTTTTTTTAACGAGTAATGGCGGCGATCTGCGATTTTTTTTGCGGTACTGCGACATTGCGGCGGACAGATCGGACCCTTGACTGACATTTTTGACACTTTTGGGGGTACCAGTGACATTACTGCAGTAATCAGTGCTATATATATGCACTGTTACTGCAAAAATGACACTGGCAGGGAAGGGGTTAACAGTATTGGACAGGGAGGGGTTAAGTGTGTCCTAGGGGCGTGATTCTAACTGTGTAGGGACAGGTCTACTAGTGTAAAAACAAAGATCAACAGTTCTACATAGTAGAACTGTTTGATCTTCACTTTTACACAGGGAGAACTGACAGGTGGCTTGTTTACACAAGCCGCTCTGTCTTTCTCCCGCTGTACCGGCGATCGTAGTGTGACCGGCGGACATCGGGTCCGCCAGTCACACTCCCGCACTCCTCCGTGAACGAGCCGAGGCGGGCACGCGCCTCGGCGGGCGCGCGCCCGCCCGCTATTGGCTCTGGAAGGAGTGACAGGCGAGCGACGTAGACCTACGTCACTCTGCCTGGCCGGGGCCGACTGCCGCAGTAAATATACTGTGCGCAGTCGGCAAGCGGTTAAATGGGAATGAGTTCCATGCTAGTTATATACTCACCAGCCACTTTACTAGGTACACCTGTTCAATTGCTTGGTAACACAAATTGCTGATCAGCTAATCACAGGGCGGCAACTCAATGCATTTAGGCATCGAGACATGGTGAAGATGACTTTCTGAAGTTCAAACTGAATGGGGAAGAGAGAGGATTTAAGTGACTTTGAACGTGGCATGGTTGTAGGTGGCAGACAGGCTGGTCTGAGTATTTCAATTACTGGGATTTTCACACACAACCATCTCCCGGGTTTACAAATTATGGTCCTAAAAAGAGAAAATATCCAGTGAGCATCAGTTGTGTAGAGGAAAATGCCTTGTTGATGTCAGAGGAGAATGGGCAGACTGATTCCAGATGATAGAAAGGCAACAGTAACTCAAATAACCACTTGTACGTTCAGAGATGGTATTCTGCAAACCTTGGTTGGAGCAACACATCGAATCTTGAAGCAGATGGGCATCAGCAGCAGAAGACCACACCGGGTCCCACTCCTGTCAGCTAAGAACAGGAAACTGAGACTACAATTAGGCACAGGCTCGCCAAAATTGGACAATAGAACATTGGAAAAATGTTGCCTGGTCTGAAGTCTCCATTTCAGCTTCGACATTCAGATGGTAGGGTCAGAATTTGGCCTGAAAGCATGGATCTATCCTGCCTTGTATCAACAATTCAGGCTGGTGGTGGTGATGTAATGGTGTGGGGGATATTTTCTTGGCACACTTTGGGCCCCTTAGAACCAATTAATCATGGTTTAAACACCACGGCCTACCTGAGTATTGTTGGTGACCATGTCCACCCCTTTATGACTACAGTGTCCCCATCTTCTGATGGCTCCTTCCAGCAGGATAATGCACCATGTCACAAAGCTCCAATCATCTCACCACTGGTTTCTTCACCATGACAATGAGGTCACTGTCCTCCAATGGCCTCCACACTCACCAGATCAGGTCACTGTACTCCAATGGACTCCACACTCACCACATCTCAATCCAATCGAGCACCTTCGGAATGTGGTGGAATGGGAGATTGGCATCATGGATGTGCAGCTTCAGCTCCCATCATGACTGCGCTTCTTCAGTCCAGTCCCGCCAGCCTCATCCTGCTTTTTTCTCTGTGCCACCTTGCCTGTTTTCGCTATCCTGGTTCCACTACATCTCCAGGGGCTACAGCGGTCCTGCCATCTGTCCTGAGAGACCAGCTGACAGCTATCCAGTTCCGCTGTCCTGCAAGCAGCTTCCAGCAGCTCTACCTAAACGCAACCTGTGCTTCTCTGAGCCTAGCACTTCCTGTTCTCATCTTCAGGGGTGCTTAGCACTTAACTGCAAGAGAAGCCCTCTCGTCAAACTGACCACAGACCAGGTTTGTGACACACAGGCTGTATGCTGCACCTTGGTGGATGAGCAATGACTGGAATATAACTGAATGGATGTAGCTGGCCTGTGTGCAGGAGCCCTATATGTGCATCCAGTTCCATTTTAACCACTTGCCGACCGCGCTATAGCTGAATGACTGCTAGAGCGCGGTCATCCAGTTCTGGGAGGGCATCTCTTGATGTCTTCTCAGAATCACGTGCCCACTGCAGCGCGCAGCTGGCGCGCTCTGTGATCGGGGTAAAGAGCTAGTCACAGCGGCTTTTTACCATGTGATCAGTTGTGTCTCATCACAGCTGATCACAATGTAAACACACTTCACGGTTATTGGCATTCCTTTCCTCATGCTGTCACAGGGCAAGGAACGAAGAGAGCCTGTAACCGACAAGTGTGAAAGGGGACATCTACACTGATCATCCGTGTCCTGATTATCGGTCCCGCATATCCGTGCCGCCTCATCAGCGCCCATCAGTGCAGCCTCATTAGCGCCTATTAGTGCAGCCTCATCAGCGCCCATTAGTGCAGCCTCCTCCACGCACATCAGTGCTGACTCATCAGTGCAGCCTCATCAGCGCCCATTAGTGCAGCCTCCTCCACGCACATCAGTGCTGACTCATCAGTGCAGCCTCATCAGCGCCCATTAGTGCAGCCTCCTCCACGCACATCAGTGCTGACTCATCAGTGCAGCCTCATCAGCGCCCATGAGTGCAGCCCCATTAGTGCAGCCTCATCAGCGCACATCAGTGCTGACTCATGAGTGCAGCCTCATCAGCGCACATCAGTGAAGGAGAAATATTACCCGTTTGCAAAATTTTATAACAGAAACTAAGACTTTTTTATTTCAAATTGTTCGCTCTTTTTTTTTTTTTCATTTATTTAGCAAAAAACAATGGTAATTTAAATGCCACTAAAATAAAGCTGTATTTGTGTGAAAAAAATTATAAAAAATTCACATAGGTACAACATTGCATGACCGGGCAATGGTCATTTAAAGTGTAACGGCACTGAAAGCTGAAAATCGGCCTGGGCAGGAAGGGGGTGAAAGTACCTGGTAGGCAAATGGTTAAGAAAAACTGAAATCCAGTTGGAAAGGGAACTGTATTCCCAGTAAGCGGATTATTGTATTTCGAGTCATTATTGTAAATGTAAAGCCATCCAATATTACTTTCCTGCCCTTTTATATTTCTGTTACCGCACCATATGTGAATATTTGTAGATTTGCCATCACAGGGCATTGCATTTACAAATTCTATGAATAACTGAGGTTGAAAAACCTAGAAAACGCATTGCATTGAATTATTTACAAGAAGCTGAGGTTTAAATACAGGGAATAGCACTGAGCAAAGAGAAATCTCACATTTTTGTACCTACCTTAAATTAATTTCATTATACTCCCAACAAAAATATGTACAGTATCTCACTAAAGTGAGTACACCCCTCACATTTTTGTAAATATTTTATTCTATCTTTTCATGTGACAACACTGAAGAAATGACACTTCGCTGCAATGTAAAGTAGTGAGTGCACAGCTTGTATAACAGTGTAAATTTGCTGTCCCCTCAAAATAACTCAACACACAGCCATTAATGTCTAAACCGCTGGCAACAAAAATGGGTACACCCCTAAGTGAAAATATCCAAATTGGGCCCAATTAGCCACTATCCCCGGTGTCATGTGACTCGTTAGTGTTACATGGTCTCAGGTGTGAATGGGGAGCAGGTGTGTTAAATTTGGTTGTTATCGCTCTCACTCTCTCATACTGGTCACTGTAAATTCAACATGGCACCTCGTGGCAAAGAACTCTCTGAGGATCTGAAAAAAAAACTGTTGCTCCACATAAATATGGCCTAAGCTATAAGAAGATTGCCAAGACCCCGAAACTGAGCTGCAGTACGGTGGCCATGAACAGGACTCGCCATGATCGACCAATGAAGTTGAGTGCACGTGCTCAGCGTCATATCCAGAGGTTGTCTTTGGGAAGTAGACATATGAGTGCTGTCAGCATTGCTGCAGAGGTTGAAGGGGTGGGGGGTCAGCCTGTCAGTGCTCAGACCATACGCCGCACACTGCATCAAATTGGCCTGCATAGCTGTCGTCCCAGAAGGAAGCCTCTTCTAAAGTTAATGCACAAGAAAGCCAGCAAACAGCTTGCTCATGACAAGCAAACTAAGGACTTGGATTACTGGAACCATGTCCTGTGGTCTGAGGAGACCGAGATAAATTTATTTGGCTCAGATAGTGTCAAGCGCTTGTGGCTGCAACCAGGTGAGGAGTACAAAGACAAGTGTGTCTTGCCTACAGTCAAGCATGGTGGTGGGAGTGTCATGGTCTGGGGCTGCATGAGTGCTGCCGGCACTGGGGAGCTACAGTTCATTGAGGGAACCATGAATGCCAACATGTACTGTGACATACTGAAGCAGAGCATGAACCCCTCCTTTTGGAGACTGGGCGGCAGGGCAGTATTCCAACATAACGACCCCAAACACACCTCCAAGACAACCACTGCCTTGCTAAAGAAGCTGAGGGTAAAGGTGATGGACTGGCCAAGCATGTCTCCAGACCTAAACCCTATTGAGCATCTTGAAACAGAAGGTGGAGGAGCGCAAGGTGTCTAACAACCACCAGCTCTGTGATGTCATCATGGAGGAGTGGAAGAGGACTCCAGTGGCAACCTGTGAAGCACTGGTGAACTCCATGCCCAAGAGAGTTAAGGCAGTGCTGGAAAACAATGGTAACCACTCAAAATATTGACACTTTGGGCCCAATTTGGACATTTTCACTTGTTGCCAGCGGTTTAGACATTAATGGCTGTGTGTTGAGTTATTTTGAGGGGACAGCAAATCTACACTGTTATACAAGCTGTACACTCACTACTTTACATAGTAGCAAAGTGTCATTTCTTCAGTGTTGTCACATGAAAAGATAGAATAAAATATTTACAAAAAATGTGAGGGGTGTACTCGCTTTTGTGAAATGTATATTTGGTAATGAAGAACTTCTACACAGCCTCCAACTAAAGATCTCTCCGATCAACCTTTTCCTGTATACCTCAGCGCCCACTGACGGAGAACATGCATTTGTGTGGCTAATCCTGACATGAGTACTTCTTGGTTCCCCAAGCCCTGAGGAAGCAACGTTAAGCGAAATGCATTGGCTTTTGAGGCGTCACTACTATAATACTTGCTATATAACCACAAACTATGCAATTTTATGTAATTGTGGATATGCTATGTGTATGGGAGAAGCATTAGCATCTATAATTTTACGTGAGTATAATCAATTTGGAATTTTATGCAATTTCTTGTATGCTCCTCTCTGGCCTATAAAATCTGAGATAAAAATGTTTTTCTTCTCAAGTAATAGTAAAGTTTATCCTTCACTGATGTGTGCTGATGAGGCTGCACTGATGGGCACTAATAGGCTGTGGTGGAAGGGCAGTGATGGGGTGGCTGGCACTGATGAGGAGGCACCTATATGCAGCACTGATGGGCACTAATAGGCAGCACTGAAGGGCAGTGATGGGGTGGCTGGCACTGATGAGGAGGCACCTATATGTAGCACTGATGGGCATTGATATGTGGCTCTGATATGCAGCACTGATAGGCGGCACTGAATGGCCTAATGGATGGGCACAGACTGGCGTCACCGATGGGCACTGTTGGGGCTGCATTGTAATGAAGAAACTAATTACCTTTACATGTAGTCCCTGTGAGGAGATGCCGCTTATCAGCCCTCCGCACCGTGTGCGAGAGGAAAAGCAGATAAAAGGTACTTCCTTGTTTACATGTGATTGGACACAGCCGATCACATGGGTAAAGAGCCACAGCTCTTTGCCGAGATTAGGGTCACGCCATGGCCCAAGGACACAGCACACCCCCGATCACGGCCTAACTGTGCACTGTCATATGACGACGTCCTAGAACGAAAGCCACATCGCTCTGCCGTTATTTCACAGCAGGCGGGCAGCAAGTGGTTGTAAAGGAACAAGGTTTTTTTTTTTTTTTTTTTTCAACCTTCATGCATTCTTTGAAGAAAGAAATGCTTGAAATAAATCACATATGAATTTCACTTTTTGAGTTGAATTACTGAAAAAAATTAACTTTTTGATGATATTCTAATTTTTTGAGATGCACCTGTACGCAAAGCCACATTCACAGCCGGCAATACAGGCGGTCCCCGGGTTACAAACACCCGACTTACAAACAACTCCTACTTACAAACGGAGGGAGACAACAGGAAGTGAGAAGAAATCTACCCCTAGGAAGGGAAAGTCACTCCTGGAAGAGTTATGGGGGAAAAGGTGTCTCCACTGAAGCTTTACCACCAATCCTTGTTTACACAACAACCCAAAATGTTCAAAATCCAATTGTCATAGGGACAGAAAGTGAGGGGAAATCTTCTGAACAGAGAGGGTACAGACAGCAAAACAAATGTTACAGGGGTGTTAACCCTTCCCTATGCTATCCAAAAAAACGTGAAAATTATTTTTTGGGCTGAAGCTACACTTAAAAAATGTACCTGTTCCTACTTCCAAACAAATTCAGCTTAAAGCGGAGTTCCACCCTAAAAAAAAAAAAAAAAAAAACTTTGCAGCATCAGGTAGAGTAAAAAAACCTGAAAAAGAATTGGATAATATATATTTTTTATTGTTTCACTTACCTGGTATTTAATGAAAATTAACTTCCCTTCCTTCCTCTTCCTCCTTATGAGGCTGCGGCCCCCGATGTCACTTCCTCCTTTGCATTGTGTCTTGGGAGATGTGCGTCATCAATCCCAGGATGCAATGGGAATGGCCGACCGCTACTCTGATTGCCGATCGCAATCTACAGCGCATGCGCGAGATTGCGATCGGCATTCATGGTAGCCAGAAATCCGGAAGAAGGACACAGCAGCTTCAGACGCCCACACCGGAGATGGCTCTGCAATCAATTTTAAAGGTAAGATTTTATCTATATTCATTTTTTCTACACTACTGTAATGTGGGGTTAGTGTTAGTGTAATTGGGGATAGCTTAGGATTAGGGGGTATTTTTAGGTTAAAAAAATGCTTTAAGAACAAACCTACAGTCCCTATCTTGTTTGTAACCCAAGTACCAAAGACAACAGAGGGGTGCAGCGCCAAAGACAAACGACAGTCATTCAATCATGCTGTCCTTAAAAATGCAGATGGTGATATGATCCGATTAAAGAATCCCTTAGAGAGATGGAAAAGTTCCCACGCCAGGCAGGGTGATGGTTTACGGAAAACACTTCACCACTGTGCTCCAGACAGATGAGCAGCTTACCAGAAGCATTTGACCTTCAAACTATAGAGTGGTCAAAAGCGTGTGTGATGTAAAATTCTATCATGAATCGGCAGCTGCAGGGACGATGATTAGGCCGGGTCACCCCCTTCTCCCAATGCCACGATCCAAAGAACATGAATGAATGAGCAAACCTTCAAAGAGAAAAGGCTCCAATCGCGTAGTATATCAAAACTTTTATTGCAGATAAAAACAAAGTGACACTCATATGCTAGTAGATCAAACCAGGCAGGGGTGTACCAAGATGGTCGCGGCGTGGCGTGCGTACTTGCGTCGTATCCTATGCGACTGACGCGTTTCGTCATCAAAAGGACATCAAAGTAACCCAAGGACCGCCTGTATGCCAGGACTTCTGCTTCCATTTGATAGAAAGGAGTTCACTGTCCTCAACCTGTACATAGTTTCTGTGTTTTGGAGTATCCCACTCAATTCCCTCAACCCTATCCAAGTTCACCAACAATAAAAACAACAAAAACTCCCCTTGACTGGTTATTGAGGAGAAGTGTGGCTGAGATCGTGTGCCTGGCTGTTGGGAGGTCCACAGCTGAAGAACCTGGGCAAAATCTCTAGTGGCTCCTACGGGAGTACGCGCTACACAAGGAACCCAGGTTAATCAATAACCAGATATGTTGTGCCATTGTAACGATAGGAGAGGGGACAATCCCCCCACCGGGGGCAGAGACATGATAGGGGGGTGACACCATGGAAGACGCCTCCCAGAATGGAGAAATCTGTTACTATTTAGTGCCACACATTCAGCTCAACGTTCAAAAGAAAATCCAATCTTGAAGATCCTGCGTTCGGTTTCTTACATTTCTGAACATTGATGGTAATAAAGCCCCCCCATTGCATTTAGAGGAGGGAGGGGGGAGCACAGACGATCTGCCAAATTCACAGAAGTCACATTAGAGGAGATGATTGTTGGGGGTGAACATAAACCGATTCTGATGAAGGATTACTTCAATAACAATGAATATTATATGTTATAGTGGGAATGGAGATACAGAAAGGCACAATAAATGTACAATTATATCACTTAACATAAATGAACTGTAATGAGATAATTGCAGAAAATCATGTCTTATTAGTTGGTGTATGGGGGGGGGGGGGGGAATTAGGGGCTCATTAACACCCACATTGCAATACACGGCTTTTCCCAAAATCTACTCATGATAAATAACATCACATTTCTGTTTTTTTCAAAGTAAATTGTTATTGCCTCATTTATTCAATAAAGGATATCTTCACTTATCTTTGTGCCCCCCCCCAACACCACCTTTTAGATGTTTCTTAACTTGATTTGGCAGCTGCCACCTGATCATTTATTGTGTACTGCACAGGAGCTTTCTATAGACCTCTTTAGCACCATCTCCAGCCTTGAGACACAGCCCTTTAGAAGTCTATGAGGAACTGTTCTAAAATTTTCTAAACATTGTAAACAAATGCAGGAGGGCACAGACCCCAAACTGAGAAAAATACACCCCTATGGATGGGGACAGTGGGGTAATATACACCGATCAGCCATAACTTTATGACCACCCACCCACCTTTTTTTTCTCGAAAAACTACTCGGAACCCCAAAACATTATAAATGTTTTTTTTTTTTGAAGAGACCCTAGGTAATAAAATGGCGGTTGTTGCGACTTTTTATGTCACACAGTATTTGGGCAGCAATCATTCAAATGGGGTATTTTGGGGGGGGAAACTGTTTCATGAATATAAAAATAAAAAATAGTTAGCCTGATTTTTTTTATATAATGTGAAAGATGATGTTACGCCGAGCAAATAGATACAGAACATGTCCTGCTTAAAAATTGCGTAAATTATGTAATTTACTGGCCCCTTCATTTTCTGAATGAGACAGTAAGTGAGTGGTACTGATTACTAACTGCGCTCATTTATACTGAAGCTTAGTAAACTGTGTTTGTGAATGAACAGGAAGCTGCTCAGTACAGAGCGCTTCCCGTTCATTCACTGTCCAGTGCAGCTGAGGCTGCAGAGAAAAGGACTGGGGAATCTCTGTCCTCAGTTCCTTTCTCTGTCTCCAAAGTGAGACATAATTTTGCACCAAAGCCCCCCAGCAGGGCTTCTAAAAAAAAAAAAAAAATGTGAAACAAAAACAACATTGAAAAAGCTAATAAAAAAAATAATAAAACTGTAAAAAAAAAAAAAACCTTTGACACTGTCCACTGCTCTATTGGCACCAACCTCTGCCCTAGTGACACCATCTGTTTGTGTGTGTGTGTGTGTGTATACAGTGCATTGCGAAAGTATTCGGCCCCCTTCAACTTTTCCACCTTTTGCCACATTTCAGGCTTCAAACATAAAGATATAAAGCTGTAATTTTTTTTTTTTTGAAGAATCAACAACAAGTGGGACACAATCATGAAGTGGAACGACATTTATTGAATATTTCAAACTTTGTTAACAAATAAAAAACTGAAAAATTGGGCGTGCAAAATTATTCAGCCCCTTTACTTTCAGTGCAGCAAACTCTCTCCAGAAGTTCAGTGAGGATCTCTGAATGATCCAATGTTGACCTAAATGACTAATGATGATAAATAGAATCCACCTGTGTGTAATCAAGTCTCTGTATAAATGCACCTGCACTGTGATAGTCTCAGAGGTCCGTTTAAAGCGCAGAGAGCATCATGAAGAACAAGGAACACACCAGGCAGATCCGAGATACTGTTGTGGAGAAGTTTAACCACTTAAGCCCCGGAGGATTTGGCTGCTAAACGACCAGGGGGTATTTTGCGATTCGGCACTGCGTGACTTTAACGGACAATTGCGCGGTCGTGCGACGCTGTACCTAAACGAATTTGGCGTCCTTTTTTTCCCACAAACAGAGCTTTCTTTTGGTGGTATTTGATCACCTGTGCGATTTTTTGATCACGCGCTATAAACAAAAAAAGAGCGTAAACTTTGCAAAAATAGCAATATTTTTCCCTTTTTTTTATATGAAATTCCCCCCAAAAAAAATGTAAAAATCAAAATTTTTTAACATTTTCGGCCAATTTGTTTTATGCTACCTATGTTTGGTAAAAAAAATCGCAAAAAGCGTATTTTGATTGGTTTGCGCAAAAGTTATTGCGTTTACTAACTAAGGGAAAGATTTTTGTCATTTTTGTTGGTATTTTTTTAACGCGTAATGGCGGCGATCTGCAATTTTTTTTGCGGTACTGTGACATTGTGGCGGACAGATCGGACCCTTGACTGACATTTTTGACACTTTTGGGGTTACCAGTGACATTTCAACAGTAATCAGTGCTATACATATGCACTGTTACTGTAACAATACACTGGTAGTGAAGGGGTTAACTTTATTTGAGAGGGAGGGGCTGTGTGTGTCCCTAGGGGCGTGATTCTAACTGTGATTGGCTGTGGCTTCAGCTGTATGCAGAGTGATCAATGGATCTACATAGTAGATCCATATGATCATCTCTCATACAGAGGGGAGAATGACTTTCTCCCTCTCCCCCGCCGATCGCACGCTGTCCGCCGGTCACACGCGCGGGGGGGTCCGTGACCACGCGGGAGCGGGAGCGTGCCTCCGGCGGCGCGCGCTCGCTCCCTAGACCCTCACAAGCTAGTGACGTAGCCCTACGTCACTTTGCCTGTGAGGGGCTGACCGCCGCCGTAGATAGTCGTGCGGCGGTCGGCAAGTGGTTAAAGCCAGATTTGGATACAAAAATATTTCCCAAGCTTTAAACATCCCAAGGAGCACTGTGCAAGCGATACTATTGAAATGGAAGGAGTATCAGACCACTGCAAATCTACGAAGACCTGGCCGTCCCTCTAAACTTTCAGCTCATACAAGGAGAAGACTGATCAGAGATGCAGCCAAGAGGCCCATGATCACTCTGGATGAACTGCAGAGATCTACAGCTGAGGTGGGAGACTCTGTCCATAGGACAACAATCAGTCGTATACTGCACAAATCTGGCCTTTATGGAAGAGTGGCAAGAAGAAAGCCATTTCTTAAAGATATCCATAAAAAGTGTTGTTTAAAGTTTGCCACAAGCCACCTGGGAGACACCAAACATGTGGAAGAAGGTGCTCCAGATGAAACCAAAATTGAACTTTTTGGCAACAATGCAAAACGTTATGTTTGGCGTAAAAGCAACACAGCTCATCGCCCTGAACACACCATCCCCACTGTCAAACATGGTGGTGGCAGCATCATGGTTTGGGCCTGCTTTTCTTCAGCAGGGACAGGGAAGATGGTTAAAATTGATGGGAAGATGGATGGAGCCAAATACAGGACCATTCTGGAAGAAAACCTGATGGAGTCTGCAAAATACCTGAGACTGGGATGGAGATTTGTCTTCCAACAAGACAATGATCCCAAACATAAAGAAAAATCTACAATGGAATGGTTCACAAATAAACATATCCAGGTGTTAGAATGGCCAAGTCAACGTCCAGACCTGAATCCAATCGAGAATCTGTAGAAAGAACTGAAAACTGCTGTTCACAAACGCTCTCCATCCAACCTCACTGAGCTCGAGCTGTTTTGCAAGGGGAAATGGGCAAAAATTTCAGTCTCTCGATGTGCAAAACTGATAGAGACATACCCCAAGTGACTTACAGCTGTAATCGCAGCAAAAGGTGGTGCTACAAAGTATTAACTTAAGGGGGCTGAATAATTTTCCACGCCCAATTTTTCTGTTTTTTATTTGTTAAAAAAGTTTGAAATATCCAATAAATTTCGTTCCACTTCATGATTGTGTCCCACTTGTTGATTCTTCACAAAAAATTACAGTTTTATATCTTTATGTTTGAAGCCTGAAATGTGGCAAAAGGTTGCAAAGTTCAAGGGGGCCGAATACTTTCTCAAGGCACTGTATGTCCTGGAAGAGGTTCTGATTCATCTCTAGCGTGTATTGTATTTTATAAGTGAAAAAAGGAGCCAAAAAGCTGGTTTTATCCAGTTCTAACAAAAGAATGGCTAGAAGACTATGAGACAATGTGACCATCTGTGAGGTCAGAAGGATCAGTGTATGCAGGAATGGCAGAGCCATTCAATATACAGAAATGTGTGTGTGTGTGTGTAGATAGATATAGATAGATATCGATAGATAGATATAGATAGATAGATAGATAGATAGATAGATAGATAGATAGATAGATAGATAGATAGATAGATAGATAGATA
This sequence comes from Pelophylax lessonae, assembly GCF_965119305.1. Classification (NCBI taxonomy): domain Eukaryota; kingdom Metazoa; phylum Chordata; class Amphibia; order Anura; family Ranidae; genus Pelophylax; species Pelophylax lessonae. Next base: position 21,609,590 of record NC_138776.1, read on the forward strand.
GATAGATAGATAGATAGATAGATAGATAGATAGATAGATAGATAGATAGATAGATAGATAGATAGATAGATAGATAGATAGATAGATAGATAGATAGATAGATAGATAGATAGATAGATAGATAAATACACGGAAGTGATGACCTTATTAACTATCATAGTTAATAACAACTAATACCAAGTTCTTTGTAAATCAAATATGAATACAGATCCGTACTACAGTGGTGAATTATCTAACAGAACTGCAGGGTTGCCATTATTTTTGGCCATGGCTGTATATATATACACACATAATTGTGTTTGAGCTTTGGGGTGCACGCCCTCATGCAATATGCTGAGCACACCTATGATAATAATGTTTTGCTTCAGGCTTGGAATGTGGGACCTTCTCTGTGAAGAGGACTTCTGTGTCATGCTGGCACCTGGTCCTGTTTGGTTATTTCAGGAATGAAGATCATCTCAAACATTTCATGAAATGTTTACATCTTGTCTGGGTCGCTGTGGTTTACCTTCTTCTCCAGTTGGGACTTTTCTGCCAGTAAATTCATTGGCCTTTCCTACGATGTTCTGAGTGAGGTCCTGCCTAAAGCAACATTTCCCCGCACAGCCTCATGGCCAGGAATGTCTTTGCCCATGGTGAATGGAACACATTCATAGGACTCTACGGAAAACACAACTCCACCTTTTACACCTCCAGAAAAAAAAAAAAAAGAAATTAGATGCTTCTCAAATGTTCACAACTTTTATTTGGCTTCATACCACTGCAGGCATCTAAAATGTTATTTCAGGATGTTTCTGCATCCACAGTTTCCCTTTTTCTTCATAATTCTCGGCATGCTCTGCTTTTCTCCTGAGACTGCTGTAAGCTGCACTGGGTGAGATGGAGCAAATTGTAATTCCAGAAACCCATCTTTGTACACCTGGGGCTTGTTTTTCAAAGTTTGGAACAGTGGAGGTTGCAGAAGGATACGCAGGACTGTGTCCACTGTTTCTACAACAGCAATGCTAGTCAGAGGGGTTACGGGAAGATGATATTAAGGCAATGTTTCTCAACCTTTTTTCAGTCAAGGCACCCTTTAACATTATGGATAGTCTCGAGGAACCCCATTCTAAAACGTAAAAAACTATTCTAATAATTTTACATATTGCAGCAACATCCACAAATAGGACACCCAATGTTAGAGGAAATGTATTCTTCCAAGTCCAATACACTTTTGCACATCAGTACTGACTAATATTCCAATGTTTCTCTTCTCCTTCAGTGTTTCTCCATCACTCAGCTTATGTGACCCTAGTGCTGACAGAGAGGGGTAGAGGAGAGTCAATGGTTGCTAGGACGCCCGCGGCTAGAAGGTCGTAATGGTGCACAATGAAAACCTGTGAGTTTGTGTAACTTATAGGCAGGCTTGATTCACTCGCTGGCTTGTATACAATTTGGGGGCAGTTTTTAGACATTTTGCCAAGGCACCCCTAAAGAAGCCTCAAGGCACCCCAGGGTGACTGGGCACCCCGGTTGAAAAAGGCTGTATTAAGGTATATTCATGCATTTTACTTCTTTTGTTACCTATGCTTTCTGTATGGGTTACCATACTTTAAAGCCTAAGTTTAGGGAAAAAAAGTTTTGAAAAAATCACCACAAGGAACATTACAACGAATCCCCTGTGTTCCTTGTGCTGCACTTGTAAGGGCTTTGTGGTTGGCTGGTTTTGGCCCCAAGAGTGTCAGGTCACCTGTGGCCAGGTGACAACTGCACCCTGTTGGAGGCAGGGGTGCACCGCAAGGTAGTGAACCCAATAGCAGACTGCTGAGGATGGACAGAAACGTGAGTCCAAGATTCCCCAGGGCGTGGAGTCTAAGACCCAGCAGGTGTTCACCAGAGCCTCTAGTGGTGAGGATGGACTTGGCTGCAGCTGGGCCCAGGTCGTGGCCCCTGGGGTCCCCCGGGTCACGCTCGGTAGGGAGAGAGGGGAAGCAGCCACTTAGGACACACGGAATGGTAAAGGAGTAAGCCGAGGTCAGGGTAACAGGCAGATGAGGGAAACCAAGGGACAGGCCAAAGATCAGGGTCACAGGCAAACAGGAGTAGTCAGAGACGAGCCAAAGTCGGTACACAGAAAGGTAGATCAAGCACACGGCAGACAGGAACACAACTAACAAACACTGTTGAACAGCATAGCAGACCTGCAGTGCACTGGTTAATATAGACTTCCTGGAATGGCCTGGGGTGGAGCCAAACAGGGAAGAGAGATGATAAAAGCAGCCAGAAGGAACAGTCTGGCCTCTAATGCAGATATGAGGAAAAGGTAAGCTACCAGACACTATTGCATGTCCATGACAAAGAGCACAAGTCCCTCCCCCCTGCTCCAGCCCTGCTAGAACACTGTCCTTCCTGCTGAGGACGAACCCTCCGCCATCTTGAGCCCTGCTCCTTGTCATAGGCCTCCACACGACATTCTCGGCCATAGATCTTTGGGTCTCCAAGGAATAAATGTCCACACAAGAAACTTTTTCGCTGCACTCACTTGGTGCATCTCAAAAATGTAAAATGTCACAAAAAGGTAATTTATTTCAGTGATTCTCATACTGTATATTTTATATAGATGGGTTACACACAGAGTGATATATTTCGAGCATTTCTTACTTTTTATTTTGATGATTATGGCTTACAGCTAGTGACACCCCAAATTTCAGTATCTCTGAAAATTAGAATATCACATAAGACCAATAAAAAAGGATTTTTAATACAGAAATGTTGTCTTAGTGAAAAGTCTGTCCATGTACAGTATAGCATGCACTCAATACTTGGTCGGGGCTCCTTTTGCATGAATTACTGCATCAATGCGGCGTGGCATGGAGGCAATCAGCCTGTGGCACTGCTGAGGTGTTATGGAAGCTCAGGTTGCTTTGATAGTGTGTGATAAAATTACTCGCGCCAAGATGTAAAAAGGTCAGATGTGGGAAAGCTGCAAGTATTCAAAGACACTAACTGAACAGGTAGTGATCTCAAAGTTGATAGGTGAATGGGTGTATATACTGCGCTAACCTTATGAAATTAAACCCAAAAAGTGCACGTGCTATGATGTGATTAACCTTCAGTGATAAATAAATATTAAATATTAAATAAATTATTAAATATAAACATTAGACTCCAAATATGATGTGTCTTCCACTAAATTACAAGTGCAAACTTGAGAAATAGTGCAAACATATGACTTAAAAATGAATGAAAAATAGACATAAAAAATTCCATGAAATTTTCAATAAATATACATCAGAGGATAGTCCGTGGAAAGTTCTTTAAAGTGCAATAAACGTGCTCAAAAACAGTCTCTATTGTGCTGGATGGGATCGTGCGTGCCGGTGATTCTTACAGGTTCTACCACTCTGTGCCGGGTGAAGTAAGGTATCGCATTTACCGGACGGTGTGGATTCCAATGGCGTACGCCTAATGGAATCTAATGCGCTTAATTGCTGCTGCTCCTCTATATGGATACCAAGGTGGACGTTCTCTTTATGGATGAAGGATGAAGGATGGATGCTCAGCATGGAAGAAAGAAAGATATGCAGCTCGCCTAGCCAGCCAATCAGAACATATACGGCAGCGAACTATACAGCGCTGCCGTATATGTTCTGATTGGCTGGCTAGGCGAGCTGCATATCTTTCTTTCTTCCATGCTGAGCATCCATCCTTCATCCATAAAGAGAACGTCCACCTTGGTATCCATATAGAGGAGCAGCAGCAATTAAGCGCATTAGATTCCATTAGGCGTACGCCATTGGAATCCACACCGTCCGGTAAGTGCGATACCTTACTTCACCCGGCACAGAGTGGTAGAACCTGTAAGAATCACCGGCACGCACGATCCCATCCAGCACAATAGAGACTGTTTTTGAGCACGTTTATTGCACTTTAAAGAACTTTCCACGGACTATCCTCTGATGTATATTTATTGAAAATTTCATGGAATTTTTTATGTCTATTTTTCATTCATTTTTAAGTCATATGTTTGCACTATTTCTCAAGTTTGCACTTGCTTTGATAGTGGCCTTCAGCTCATCTGCATTGTTGGGTCTGGTGTCTCATCTTCCTCTTGACAATACCCCACAGATTCTCTATGGGGTGTAGGTCAGGCGAGTTTGCTGTCCAATCAAGCACAGTGATACCATGATCATTAAACCAGGTTTTGGTAATTTTGGCAGTGCGGGCAGGTGCCAAGTCCTGCTGGAAAATAAAATCAGCATCTCCATAAAGCTGGTCAGCTAAGGGAAGCATGAAGTGCTGTAGAATTTCCTGGTAGAGGGCTCGACTTTGGACTTGATAAAACACAGTGGACCAACACCAGCCGATGACATTGTTCCCCAAATCATCACTGACTGTGGAAACTTTGCACTGGATCTCATGCAACTTGGATTCTGTGCCTCTCCACTCTTCCTCCAGACCCTGGGACCTTGATTTTCAAATGAAATGTAAAATTTACTTTCATCCAAAAAAAGGTCTGGACTGTTGCTCAGTGGTCCAAATTCCTCTTTTCAACTTAGCCCAGGTAAGACACTTATGACGTTGTCACTGGTACAGGAATGGCTTGACACAAGGAATGCGACAGTTGTAGCCTATGTCCTAGATACATATGTGTGTGGTGGCTCTTCAAGCACTGACACCAGCCGTAGTCCACTCCTTTGCTTGACAATCCTTTCAAGGCTGTGGTTATCCCTGTTGCTTGTGCACCTTTTTCTACCACACTTTTTCCTTCGACTCAACTTTCCATTTATATGCTTGGATACAGCACTCTGTGAACAGCCAGCTTCTTTAGCATTGACCTTTTGTAACTTACCCTCCTTGTGGAGGGTGTCAATGATTGTCTTCTGGACAACTGTCAAATCAGCAGTCTTTCTCATGATTGTGTAACCTACTGAACCAGACTCAGAGACCATTTATAGGCTCAGGAAACCTTTACAGGTATTTTGAGTTAATTAGCTGAGTAGAGTGTGACACCGTGAGTCTACAATATTGAACTTTTTCACAATATTCAAATTTTCTAAGATACTGAATTTTGGGTTTTCACTAGTTGTAAGTGATAATCATCAAAATTAAAAGAAATAAATGCTTGAATTATATCACTCTGTGTGTAATGAGTCTATATAATATGAACTTCACTTTTTACATTGAATTACTGAAATAAATAAACTTGTTGATGATATTCTCATTTTTTTGAGATGCACCTATAGTCACATCACTAGTATATACAATCCAGAGTCACTTGGATTTTCTGGTAGAGCGCAGAATTATTGGTTCCATCAATTATGGTAAGTCGTCTAATGCCCCGTACACACACGTCGAAAATTGTCAGGGAATTTTCGGCCAATGTCCGATCTGCCGATTTTCGGCTTGTTAGTATGATGCTTCCGACAACCAACTCCGACTTTTCGGCCGAAAAAAAATCTGGTGTGCAGGCTATAAAATTTTTGTTGGCCGTCAACACAACGGCCTTATTTTCGTGCAGTCAGTACAGATTTCGACAGGGAAAAATCTGATGAGCAAGTCTGGGCATGCTCAGAGAAGAAAGAACACAAGGAAAGAAAACCAACACATGACATCACTTCTGAAGTAGAATTTTGTTGGCCGAGAAAATTTGTGTGCAGTCTAGGCACATTCCAACCAACAAAACACAACTTGGACAAAAGTCGGACGATCGGTCGGCCGATAATCATTGCGTGTGTACGAGGCTTAAGTCCTGAAGCTGCAAAACAGCCCCAGACCATCACACTACCAACATCATGTGTGATTGTTGGTATGATGTTCTTTTTATAAAATGCTGTGTTAGTTTTTTTTAGTTTCAATGGTTTTTATTGAAAATTTTTAAGAAGGAACATCAAAGGTACAAAAATATAAACTGTATACATAGGCACATCAGTCCCAATTGTCCGCTGCATGCCAAAAAATAAAGAGAAAAAACAAGCATAATAAATGATCATGGTGCACTAACGTGTTGTGCATTTGGATCTGTTGCCCTGAGAAAATGGACAGTGTAACATTAATCAAGATCAAGTATTGGTTGATACAAGCAACAGGCTACAATGAGCTTTAATAGCGAGAAAGGAAGGGTGTAACAAGGATCCTCAGTATCAGCCATTTATTCAACTTACCCCCGTGTTACAGCTCCGGGGTAGCTAATGCAAGCACACATAGGCCCTGCAATTGGGAGTACCTAATTGGGCGCATGTTAGATAGCGATGACGCCAAAGAGATAGGAGTAAAGAAGAGTAATAGGAGAAAGGAAAGAAGTAGAAAAAAAGAGAAGGACCCGCCCCCTACCCCGCGCCCCACATCCCCGGAACCCAGGCGACTAGAGATCTCTTAATCACCACCAGTAAGGTAGCGGAGCCATGGATCCCACACTTTATCAAACTGTTTCATTCTATCGTTTAGCATAGCTGACATACGTTCATTGAGCATTATCCATGAAAGCTTTTGTCGGAGCTGCTCGAATGGCAGGATAGGGGACCTCCAAGACCGTGTGATCGTAATTTTCGCACCCGTGAAAATAAATGTAATGAGTCTTCTCTGGGCCCTCGTGGCTGTCTCCACCTTCAGGCCCAATAAGGCCTGTTGTGGGGATTTAGTCAGGTCAATTTGCATAAGAGTGTATATAAAATTGTATACCCGTATCCAAAAGCGGCGTACCTTGTGGCATTGCCACCAGATATGGAACATTGTTCCTTCCTGACCGCAGCCCCGGAAGCAGAAAGAAGACGCCCCAGGTACATATTTCGATATCCGCACTGGTACCATATACCAGCGCAGTAGTACTTTGTAGTTTGCTTCTATAATTGAAGTATTAATTAACGATCTGGAGGCATCCTGAGCCATGAGTCGCCAGTCAGCTTCCCACTGAACCATAGAAGACAACTTTACAGAAGAATCGGACAGCATATTATATAATGCGGATATATATCCATGCAGCTTGTCGTATTTCTGACACAAATATTCCATAGGGGTCATGGTTGTGATGTCTGAGAGCTGGGATAAAGTGCGTAGATAATGTGCAATTTTAGTAAATCGATAGTATTCTGACACAGGCAAGGTGTATTTCTCAATCAATTTCTGCTTCGTCAGAATACCCCTATGGTCACAAAAATCTGCTATGCGTATGAGCCCTTTATTTGTCCACCACATGAAAGTTCTGGGGGAGAGACCAGGGGGGTAACCTGCTATTATTGAGCACAGGAGCCAAGGGGGTGTGGAGTGATTTAAAGTTATGAGCTTTAGACAGTCTGTCCCAAATGGCCATTGAATGGGACAGGGCCGGGCATAATATGGGGGGGCGTTCCTTAGGTGGTTGCCACATAATATGAGAAATCGGCTTGTCCGGAACAGAGCGCGCCTCCAGCTGCATCCAGATGGTAGGGGAGCAGGTCGAGTGAAACTTCCCTAGTTGGGCCAGTTGTGCAGCATAATAATACTTCATCAAATCTGGCACCGCCAGGCCGCCTCTGCTTCTAGGAGTAAATAGCGTCCGTCTGTTTACCCTAGGTCTCTTGTTCCCCCAGATAAAGGACAACACTTTACCCTGAAACTTCTGTAAATCAGTTCTATGCAAAGCAATAGGCAATGTGCGAAAAACAAATATAACACTCTTGGTAGGATATTCATCTTTACTGAGTGTAGTCTGCCAAACCACGACGGGGGGGGGGGGGGGGGGGGTGGATCAGCCACCGGCCCATGTCAGCCAGTAGACGAGTAAAGAGGGGTGGATAATTGCTAGCATATAGCGTATGTAAGGAAATGCTGTGTTAGTTTTAAACTGACAGGGCGCATACCTTCCAAAAAGTTTTGTTTGTCTGATCAGTCTCCAGAATATTTGCCCAAAAGTCTTGGGGAAAATCAAGATGTTTTTTGGCAAATGTTAGACGAGTCTGTGTGTTGGTCAGCAATGGCTTTCGCCTTGGAACTCTCCCATGGACGCCATTTTTGCCCAGTCTTTCTTATTGTTGAATCATAAACAGTGACCTTACCTGAGGCAAGTGAGGCCTGCAATTCTTTAGATGCACTTCTGGGTTTTTGATGACCTCCTGAATCAGTTGTTGTGCTCTTGGAGTAATTTTGGCGGCCTGCCACTCCTGGGAAGGTTCATCACTGGTCCAAGTTTTCTGCATTTGCGGATAATGACTCTCACTGTAGTTCACTGGACTCCCGAAGCCTTAGAGCTGGATTTGTAGCCCTTTCCAGACTGATTCCAATGGCAATGCTGCAATTGTTGCCTGACGAATCACTGTAAAATCGCGGGATGCCTGTCGCCCAAAAGAAGTAAAGAACTTACCGGGGACGCCAATATGTGGACGGAGCCTTAGATTGCAGCATTATGTATTACTATTTGAGATCTGTTAGCATGCTTTACTTTGTCAGGCAGCTTCTATTTAAGTGATTTCTTGATTCAACAGGTCTGGCAATAAGCAGGCCTGGGCATGGCAAGTTTTTTAACTCTGCTTTCCAAAAGAAAGTGGTTAATCACAGTTCAATCATGGTCTAGCAAGGAGGGGGGGGGGGGGGTGTCAGCAATTATTTTTTCACACAGGGCTAGGCAGGTTTGGACAGATTTTTTTTTCCCTTAATAAATTAAATCATCATTTAACCACTTACATACCACCCACTGTACAGTCACTGCGGCAGGGCAGCCGCTGTGTGCCAGGTCATGTACCCAGTACATGACCTGACATTTCCGGGTCTGGGGCATGTGTGCATGCCGCCGGGGACCTGCTCCCACTGTGATCACACACAGCAGGAGCCCAGCGGCAGGTACTGTGCACTTGATGTCCGCTGGCACCCTCTGATTACACAGGCAGAACAACAATCTGCCTATGTAAACAAGGCAGATTGTCATTCTGTCAAAAGGGAAGGCATTGATCCTGTGTTTCTTCAAAGCAGGAACACGGATCTTTGCCTTCCCCACAGTAAGTAAGCACAGGCTAGGCACACAATTAACCCTTTGATCGACCCTTATGTTAACCCCTTCCCAGTCATTATCATTAATACAATGACAGTGCATATTTTTAGCAATGATCACTGAATTTGTATCATTGGTCCCCAAAAAGTGTTGAAAGTGTCAGTCAGGTGTACGATATATTCACCGCAATATCGCAGTTCCGCTATGAGTTGCTAATCGCTGCCATTACTAGTAAAAAAAAATGTAACAAATAAAAATATCCCATAGTCTGTAGATGTTATATCCAAAGAGTGAACAAGTACACAGTACATACGGCGCTCCTAGGAAAAGTGCATAGTCCCTTGGTCCACTGGAACTTTCATCTGTATCTTTAGACCAGGGATATGCAAACTGTGGCCCTCCAGCTGTTGTAAAACTACAAGTCCCATCATGCCTCTGCCTCTGGGTGTTATGCTTGTGGCTGTCAGAGTCTTACAATGCCTCATGGGACTTGTAGTTCTGCAACATCTGGAGGGCCACAGTTTGCATATCCCTGCTGTAGACCATCAACAGGGTAGAGGTATGGATGAGGTAACTGGATGGATGGATGAAAAGGAGAAGGGACCAAGACTGGAACCTCTGCAGCTCTCGCAGAAGATCTGGGTAGGATCACCTCATTGTGAAAGAAAACGAATAGCAGGGCGCTGAGGTCAATATCAAAATAAAAACACTTTATTAAAATAAGCAGTACACTTACATAGAAGTTAGCATGGATAGGGAATGCCTGGGACCAAGCAGCTATAATCAGTGTGAGGCTGTAGACATCACTGTGCAAAACAGAGACTGAGGATGACAGTCAGCCAGCTCCAAGTATGGGTATTGGCAGCGGCATTTTGGCTGCACACAAAGATGACAGCTGTCAAAATGCCTGGTGGATGTCGGGAGAGGGGGTGTGCATGACGCATTTCCAGGGACTTGCCCTCTTCTTCAAATGCATGGCTTTGCATTTGAAGAAGAGGGCAAGTCCCTGGAAATGCCTCATGCACATCCCCTCTCCCGACATCCACCAAGCATTTTGACAGCTGTCATCCTCGTTTGCATCCAAGAACGCCGCTGCCAAAACCCATACTTAGAGCTGGCTGACTGCCTGTCATCCTCAGTCTCTGTTTTGCTCAGTGATGTCTACAGCCTCACACTGATTATAGCTGCTTGGTCCCAGGTGTTCCTTATCCATGTTGTTTCATGCTAACTTCTATGTAAGTGTGCTGCTTATTTTAATAAAGTGTTTTTGTAGATGTTATAACTTTTGCGCAAAGCATTCGATTTACGCTTATTGGGATTTTTGTTACCAAAAATATGTAGCAGAATACATATTGGCCTAAATTGATGAAGAAATAAATTTTTTAAAATGTTTTTATTGGGTTTGTTTTTTAGCAGAAAATAAAAAAATATTTATTTTTTTCAAAATTGTCTGTGGTTTTTTTTTTGTTTAGAGCGCAAAAAATAAAAACCGCAGCTGGGATCAAATATCACCAAAAGAAAGCTCTATTTGTGGAGAAAAAAAAAATGACAAACTTTTTTGGGGTACAGCTTTACATGACCGTGCAATTGTTGAGATAAAGGTGATTGAATTCCGGTACGTGCCACATCCCTAAAATTCGACACACAGAAAAAACGAGGGTTCCCCTATTTGTGGGACTTTCAAGGCACTGATTTGGTATCAGGTGAAAACATAATAGTGAATTTCATAAAAACATTGATTTTATCAATACATCACTGAATAAAAAACACAAGAGCAACATGGTATGAACAGCCTTTTGAATACACCAACTGTGAGAGTGATATTGATGCAGTATGACTTCCTCACCCGACGCGTTTCAGAGATTGAATATCTCCTTCATCAGGGGTGCGAGATGTATATTTCATATCCAAACAAAAGGTGCTATAGATGAACATTCCGTGTTTCGATAAAAACACAGTCTTATAGTTCTGCGGGTCCGCTCAATCATCCAGGTAATACATGTCAATGGAAGGCCAAAGGTGGAGCAAGAAAGCGACAGAGAGCACTGTACCCAAAAGAGGCAAATAAGAAGCACTGAGGCCTGAACGACTCGATCCAGATTTTGAATGGCCGAAAAGAGATGCTGTGTCACTTATGGGTGTACAGCAGATTGTCAGTTAAAGTAACGCAGTGCCCTATTGCAAAAAATGGCCTGGTCATGAAGGGGGTAAATCTTCTGGAGGTCAAGTGGTTAAAAACTGCATTGTTTTTATTTACTTGGGTAATCTTTGTGTATAGTTTGATGATCTGAATCATATAAAGTTTTTGTAAAGTCAGAAGGTTTTTTTTTTTTATCTTTAAAGTGGAAGTAAACCCTCCTATGGTTATCAGCCAAGGAAGCTGCCATCCTGGCCTCTGTTTAATCTTTAGCTGCCATGATGCTGCACATGTGATCAGTTTTGAAGCCAGTCATTGGATGGTTTGACAGTTTGGTTGACAGCACTACCAATGTGACAGTTAGCATGTAACTGTTTTTTGAAACTGTTAAATCGATGGGTTCCGATTTAATGAATTCTATGCATTAGGATAAAAAGCCTTCTGTCTGCAGAAGCTCCCCTCAGCGCCCCTAATACTTAGCTGAGGTCCCTCTCGATCCAGCGATGTCCACAAGTGCCTTAGCCGTCTGGTGTTGAGACGCAGCAGCGGCGCAATTGGCTCCCGCTCCTGTCAATCGAAGCCAGTTAGCCAATCAGGAGAGGGAGGGGGCAGGGCCAAACAGCAGCTCAGTGTCTGAATGGACACATGGAGCTGGGGCTCGGCTCGGGTGCCCCCATAGCAAGTCACTTGCTGTGGGGGAAACTCAACAGGAGGGAGGGGCTAGGAGCTCCAGCCAGGAACCCGAGAAGAGGAGGATCCAGGCTGCCCTATGCAAAACCAACTGCACAGAGGAGGTAAGTATAACATGTTTGGTATTTTATTAGGAAAATAATGAGACTTTACAATCACTTTAAGTTTGACAAATATGCAAAATAAATAAATCAGGAAGGGGCCAATACTTTTTCACAACACTGTAGTTAGCAGAAATCTAGAGTCTATGAAGGCTTCACTCAGAGACGTTCACTTTGTCCACCTTTGATAGGAGTCAGACAATGCGTAAAACTAATCCTGAGCCCATTACCAGTTTTCCAATCTTTCCTGTATTCGTAGGTCAGTTTCTCCAAACTGCTTCATTACTTTGGATTCAGCAATCCTACATTCCTGTCGTCTGGCCCAAGGTGTACAGATCCAGAGTTCTGTTTGCTTTGCTTGTTTATATTGAATTACACAGCCAACACCGACCCTGCAGAAGGTAAAATATTCAGACTGTAAACTAACTCTAGAGCTAGTAGGGAAAGGTTTTTATAGTTATTGTGACCACAAATGTACATATCATAAAACTATAAAATGTCAGTTTAGCTTGCGCTTGTTTTTATCTGATGTTATTAAAGGAGAACTCACCTATTTATTGTGCAAACAGCATCATCAATACACCATCTAAACTGCTGCTCTCCTTTTTGTCTGTACACCACCGCAATGCACCTGCTTCAACTTCCTGATCACATGACGTAATACCCTGATCAGGGTAAAAATGCCCAAAAAAAACGCCTGCTGCAAAAACACACCTGGACGTTTTTATAGCTGGCGTTTTTTTGGGCATTTTTTTGGGGTCTTTGGAGGCAGGCAGGCAAAACATCTGAACTTCTGTATAGGGGTATATATACACACACACTTATATGTATTTATACACATACACACATATAGGTGTTATAGGAGCGGAGACATATGCCTGTTAATTATTTCATTAGCGCAAGCATAGTGTTCTGCTATTTTCACACCTATATATGTGTATATATACATATAAGTGTGTGTGTATATATACCCCTACACAGAAGTTCTGATGTTATGCCTGCCTCCAAAGACCCCCAAAAAATGCCCAAAAAAACGCTTGCTACAAAACCGGCAAGGTGTGAAAATAGCGGAGCCATATCCCTGTTCTATATTAATTCTAAGACAAACAATCTTTTTTTTTTCTGGACATGCTACAGAGCTGAAACTTCACAGGTACACTTTTTAGACCCCCCCATACACTAAATCCAAAGAAATCTCTTTTTTTTTTTTTTTTTCAATAATTTTTTCAATAATTGGCTCTCTATCAAAAATGACAATTTTTAAGAACTTTTTTTTGTGTGATTCATAGTTAATGGGGCATGACCCAGAACCCTAGGCACTTTTTAGGGGCATTTATTGGGTTTTAGGACTTCAAAATTGTGTTTTTTGATTCCAGAAGTTCGGGTCCCATTGATTTAATAGGGTTCTGAAATCTGAACCGAACTTTCAGGAAATTCGGGTGTTCTGGTCGAACCGAACTTTTCAAAAGTTCGATCATCCCTAACCATAACCAAGGATTGGGATCAAAGTCTGAGCAACGCCTTAGGAAATGTTTTATGTGACTATACCTTTCCAAGAAAGACAGCTATCCCCTATAAACATCTAAAAAAGTGCAGTGCATGTACAGTATCTCACAAAAGTGAGTACGCCCCTCACATTTTTGTAAATATTTTATTATATCTTTTCATGTGACAACACTGAAGAAATTACACTTTGCTACAATGTAAAGTAGTGAGTGTACAGCTTGTATAACAGTGTAAATTTGCTGTCCCCTCAACATAACTCAACACACAGACATTAATGTCTAAACCGCTGGCAACAAAAGTGAGTACACCCTTAAGTGAAAATGTCCAAATTGGGCCCAAAGTGTCACTATTTTTTGTGGCCACCATTATTTTCCAGCACTGCCTTAACCCTCTTGGGCATGGAGTTCACCAGAGCTTCACAGGTTGCCACTGGAGTCCTCTTCCACTCCTCCATGATGACATCACAGAGCTGGTGGATTTTAGAGACCTTGCGCTCCTCCACCTTCCATTTGAGGATGCCCCACAGATGCTCAATAGGGTTTAGGTCTGGAGACATGCTTGGCCAGTCCATCACCTTTACCCTCAGCTTCTTTAGCAAGGCAATGGTCGTCTTGGAGGTGTGTTTGGGGTCATTATCATGTTAGAATACTGCCCTGAGGCCCAGTCTCCGAAGGGAGGGGATCATGCTCTGCTTCAGTATGTCACAGTAAATGTTGGCATTCATGGTTCCCTCAATGAACTGTAGCTCCCCAGTGCGGACAGCACTCATTCAGTCCCAGAACATGACACTCCCACTGCCATGTTTGACTGTAGGCAAGACACACTTGTCTTTGTACTCCTCACCTGGTTGCCGCCACACACGATTGACACCATCTGAACCAAATACGTTTATCTTGGTCTCATCAGACCACAGGAGATGGTTGCAGTAATTAGTGTCCTTAGTCTGCTTGCCTTCAGCAAACTGTTTGCGGGCTTGTGCATCATCTTTAGAAGAGGCTTCCTTCTGGGCTGACAGCCATGCAGACCAATTTGATGCAGTGTGCAGTGTATAGTCTGAGCACTGACAAGCTGACACCCCAGCTCTTCAACCTCTGCAGCAATGCTGGCAGCACTCATATGTCTAAAGCTCTGGATATGATGCTGAGCATGTTTATTTAACTTCCTTGGTCAACCATGGCGAGGCCTGTTCTGAGTGGAACCTGTCCTGTTAAACTGCTGTATGGTCTTGACCACCGTGCTGCAGCTCAGTTTCAGGGACTTGGCAATATTCTTATAGCCTAGGCCATCTTTATAGAGGAGCAACAATTCTTTTTTTCAGATCCTCAGAGAGTTCTTTGCCATGAGGTGTCATGTTGAACTTCCAGTGACCAGTATGAGAGAGTGAGAGCGATATCACCAATCTTAACACATCTGCTCCCTATTCACACCTGAGACCTTGTAACACTAACAAGTCACATGACACTGGGGAGGGAAAATGGCAAATCGGGCCCAATTTGGACTCTTTCACTTAGGGGTGTACTCACTTTTGTGGCCAGCGGTTTAGACATTAATGGCTGTGTATTGAGTTATTTTGAGGGGACAGCAAATTTACACTGTTATACAAGCTGTACACTCACTACTTTACATTGTAGCAAAGTGTCATTTCTTCAGTGTTGTCACATGAAAAGATATAATAATATATTTATTAAAATGTGAGGGGTGTTCTTACATTTGTGAGATACTGTATACTAAAAGCAGAGTACCACCCAAAAGTGGAAGCTGCGCTTATCTGTCTCCTCCCCCCTCCGATGCCACATTTGGCACCTTTCGGGGGGTGGAGTGGGTACCTGTTTTTGACAGGTACCCGTCCCAATTTCTGAAGGACCTCGCAGCAGTGAGGTCGTCAGAAGTTCAGCCCCCTCTTCCTTCCTCGCTGCTGGGCCATCCAGAAAGCGCAGTGCACTTTGCGCATGCGCAGTAGGGAATTGGCTGTGAGGCCACAAGGCTTAACTGCCGGTCTCCCTTAAAGGCTATGGCGGCGGAAGCACCCAAAGGCCGATGAAAACATCCGCCGGGGTGCCAACGTCTCTGGATTCCAGGACAGGTAAGTGTCCTAATATTAAAAGTCAGCAGCTACAGTATGTGTAGCTGCTGACTTTAACTTTTTCCGTGGGGGGGAAGGAGCATTGCTTCAACTCAGGGGTGGGGAACCTGCGGCCCGCATGATCGTTACGTCCGGCCTGCACAATCGTTGCATTCGCCTCGAGCCCGCCCATTTGTGTGACAATAGCGAATGAAAATTCGCTATTGTCTCACAGATCCTCCTCCTCCTTGGCCAATTTGGCCGAGGAGGAGGCGGGACGCGGGAGGACTTGAAGAGACGCGGGGACTGAAGAGAGGAAGCCACCGCTACAACAGGTAAGTCAAGTGCACTGGTCTGGGGGGCTTGGCATGCTGTTCACTCTGCATTGAAGGGAGCACGATGATCTCTGCATTGTGGTCAGTCTGCATTGAAGGGGGCACGATGATCTCTGCATTGTGGTCAGTCTGCATTGAAGGGGGCACGATGGTCTCTGCATTGTGGTTAGTCTGCATTGTAAGGGGGCACAATGATCTCTGTATTGTGGTCAGTCTGCATTGAAGGGGGCACAATGATCTCTGCATTGTGGTCAGTCTGCCTTGTAAGGGGGCACGCTGTTATCAGTCTGCCTTGTAAGGGGGCACGCTGTGGTCAGTCTGCATTGAAAGGGGGCACGCTGTGGTCTCTGCATTTAAAGGGGGCACGCTGTGGTCAGTGTGCATTTAAAGGGGGCATGCTGTGGTCAGTCTGCATTAAACTGGGGCACGCCGTGGTCAGTCTGCATTGAAAGGGGGCACGCTGTGGTCAGTCTGCATTAAAAGTGGGCACGCTGTGGTCAGTCTGCATTGAAAGGGGGCACACTGTGGTCTCTCTGCAATGAAAGGGGGCACGCTGTGGTCAGTCTGCATTAAAAGGGGGCACGCTGTGGTCAGTCTGCATTGAAAGGGGGCACGCTGTGGTCAGTCTGCATTGAAAGGGGGCACACTGTGGTCTCTCTGCATTGAAAGGGGGCACGCTGTGGTCTCTCTGCATTGAAAGGGGGCACGCTGTGGTCAGTCTGCATTGAAAGGGGGCATGCCGTGGTCAGTCTGCATTAAAATTGGGCACGCTGTGGTCAGTCTGCATTGAAAGGGGGCACGCTGTGGTCAGTCTGCATTGAAAGGGGGCACGCTGTGGTCAGTCTGCATTGAAAGGGGGCATGCCGTGGTCAGTCTGCATTAAAATTGGGCACGCTGTGGTCAGTCTGCATTGAAAGGGGGCACGCTGTGGTCAGTCTGCATTGAAAGGGGGCATGCTGTGGTCAGTCTGCATTGATGGGGGCACGCTGTGGTCACTCTGCATTGAAAGGGGGCACGCTGTGGTCAGTCTGCATTGAAAGGGGGCACGCTGTGGTCACTCTGCATTGAAAAGGGGCACGCTGGGATCAGTCTGCATTGAAAGGGGGGCACGCTGTGGTCAGTCTGTATTGAAAGGGGGCACACTATATCTTGATTACTGAAGGCCCCTTTCACACTTTTGTGACCTCAAAGTCACGCAATTTTTTACAGAGTTTTTTGCTGCAAAGCAATGCCTATTACATTTATGCATACATTTTGTACGGCCCCCGAATGATGTTACAAAAATCCAAATGGCCCTTGGCAGAAAAAGGTTCCCCATCCCTGCTTTAACTGCACCCAGTGGCGTAGCGTGGGGGGTGCAGGGGGGGCCGGCGGCACCGGGCGCAACATTTAGGGGGGCGAAATCTCACGCCCGTGTGTCACTCCTGCCTATTCTCTTAATTTTATTACAGTGTCCCCAGACAGCCATGTTACGTTGCGCCCTGTTATTGGGCGAATAGGGTCATGTGCAGCAGGGGGGGGAGGGGGGGGCTGGCCTGTCAGTGATCAGGTGGCACATGCGCACGGGAGTCCTGCCTCGGCGCCTCTAGCATCTTCTCCCTCTCCTCTCCTCCTCTCCTCCGGGTGGCACATATGGCGCGCATAGGAGTCCCGCTTCCGGCTTACTGTGAACTTCCACCACACAATCTTCTCCTCCTCCTCTGCTGGATCTCAGGTACGTCCCGTTTATAGTCTAGCAGTGTGTCAGAGCCAGAGGCAGCAGCCAGAGAGATAGACAGACAGAGTGAGTTAGGGTCAGAGTTAAGGTGAGTTAGGACAGAGCAGTTGGGGTCACGATGTGTAGTCATTAGTATAGGAATACGGTAGGTAGGACAGTGTAGTGTAGTTGTTAGTGTACTGGACAGTGTATTGGGTAGTGTAGCGTAGTGTGTAGTGTAGTGGGTAGTGTAGTGTAGCGTAGTGGGTAGTGTAGCATAGTGGGTAGTGTAGTGTGGCGTAGTGGGTAGTGTAGTGTAGTGGATAGTGTAGTGAGTAGTGTAGCGTAGTGGGTAGTGTAGTGAGAAGTGTAGTGTAGTGGGTAGTGTAGTGTAGTGAGTAGTGTAATATACTGGGTAGTGTAGTTTAGTGAGTAGTATAGTGTAGTAGGTAGTGTAGTGTAGTGGTTAGTGTAGTGTAGTGACCAGTGTAGTGGTCAGGGTAGTGTAGTGGACAGTGTAGTGTAGTGGGTAGTGTAGTGTAGTGGTCAGTGAAGTGTAGTGTAGTGTAGTGTAGTGGACAGTGTAGTGGTCAGTGTAGTGTAGTACTACACTGACCACTACACTACACTGTCCACTACGCTACACTGACCCCTACACTACACTGATCACTACACTACACTCACCACTACACTACATTGATCACTACACTGTCCACTACACTACACTGACCCCTACACTACACTGATCACTACACTACACTCACCACTACACTACACTGATCACTACACTACACTGATCACTACACTACACCGTCCACTACGCTACACTGATCACTACGCTACACTGACCACTACACTACACTGACCCCTACACTACACTGACCCCTACACTACACTGACCCCTACACTACACTGACCACTACACTACACTGACCACTACACTACACTGATCACTACACTACACTACACCGTCCACTACACTACACTGATCACTACGCTACACTGACCCCTACACTACACTCACCACTGCCCTACACTGACCACTGCACTACACTGACCACTATACTACACTGTCCACTACACTACACTGACCACTACACAACACTGACCAGCCTGGACAGTGTAGTGTAGTGGTCAGTGTAGTGTAGTGGACAGGTAGGTCAGTTTAGAAATCAGGTAGGTTCCTGTTGTGGCCAGTTTAGGAATCAGGTAGGTCAGTGCAGTGGTCAGTGTAGTGGACAGAGTAGGAATCTGGTAGATTAGTGTAGTGGACAGGTTGGTCAGTGCAGTGGACAGGTAGGTCAGTGCAGTGGTCATTGTAGTGGACAGTGTAGAAATCAGGTAGGTCAGTCAGTGTAGAGGTCAGTGCAGTTGCCAGTATAGGAATCCGGTAGGTTAGTGAAGTGGACAGGTAGGTCAGTGTAGGAATCAGGTAGGTTAGTGTAGTGGTCAGTGTAGGAATCAGGTAGGTTAGTGTAGTGGTCAGTGTAGGAATCAGGTAGGTTAGTGTAGTGGTCAGTGTAGGAATCGGGCTGGTCATTACTATTGTAGGAAGCGACTCAGGGAATGCTAAAAGTCCACAGGTTAGGGGGCGCAAATTACTTGCCTTGCCCTGGGCGCTGACAACCCACGCTACGCCACTGACTGCACCTTTAAATAATACACAAAATAAATGAAATAAATTGTGACAAAAAAAAAGTAGTGATGAATACACAATAAATAATGTCCATAAATAGTCCAAAGACAAAAATGTGAAAAATTATTATGAACTTCCAAAATAAAATAGGAAAAATAAAAGTCCCAAAAACTCTGTGATGAGACTGGAAACTCTGTGATTAGACTGGAAAGGAATCCAGGGATAGACAAGATGACACCAAAAGATGCCCTCAGTAGAGGCTTACCAGAATGCCAGTGACCCCCTTACCTTGAGTAGGGTAAGTATGCGCTCAACTAAGCAGTAGAGATGGACCCCATGGCAGGAAAAGAGACATCAGCATAGATCACGATAGATTGTGGAATATGCAAAGTAAAAGGCTCCACATAGTGTCATAATGTAAACATACGTGATATAATAAAACAAATGACACTTACAATTGGGTAGATACTGTAATGAACAACATGTAAAAAACACCATGGACAGGAAACAGGTCTTCCTCCAGTAACAAAGATGACTGACACTCGGCTGAGCATGCGTGGTAGCGTGTGTGCGTGTCTCCTCCCTACGCGTTTCATCAGATGAGTAAATGGAGGAGCACTGAGAAGAGTTTCTGAGTGGATTGATGGACTTTACATACAGTATTTACTTGCTCTGAAGCCACTTAATTAGGTACACCTTTTCAATTGTTTGGTAACATAAATTGTTAATCAGCCAATCACATGGCAGCATCTCCATACATTTAAGCATCTAGACGGGGTGAAGATGACTTTCTGAGGTTCAAACCGAGCATCAGAATGGGGAAGAAAGGAGATTTAAGTGACTTTGAACGTGGCACGGTTGTTGGTGCCAGATGGGCTGGCCTGAGTATTTCAAAAACTTCTGATCTACTGGGATTTTCACGCACAACCATCTCCTGGGTTTACAGAGAATGGTCCGAGAACATTTCCAGTAAGCGACAAGTTGCGTGAACAAAAATGCCTTGTTAATGTCAGGGGAGAATAGACAGACTGGTTCGAGATGATAGAAAGGTGACAGTAACTCAAATAACCACTCCTAACAACTAATATATGCAGAATAC
This sequence comes from Pelophylax lessonae, assembly GCF_965119305.1. Classification (NCBI taxonomy): domain Eukaryota; kingdom Metazoa; phylum Chordata; class Amphibia; order Anura; family Ranidae; genus Pelophylax; species Pelophylax lessonae. Next base: position 21,629,793 of record NC_138776.1, read on the forward strand.
CATCTCTGAATGCACGACACATCAAACATTAAAGCAGTTGGGCTACAGCAGCAGAAGACCACACAGGGTGGCACTCCTGTCAGCTAAGAACAGGAAACTAAAGGCTACAATTCACACAGGCTCACCAAAATTGGACAATAGAAGATTGGAAAAACGTTGCCTGGTCTGATGAGTCCCGATTTCAGCTGCGACATTCAAATGGTAGGGTCAGAATTTGGTGTAAACAACATGAAAGCATGGATCCATCCTGCCTTGTATCAACGGTTTAGACTGGTGGTGGTGGTGTAATGGTGTGGAGGATATTTTCTTGGCACACTTTGGGCCCCTTAGTACCAATTGAGCATCGTTCATACGTCACGGCCTACCTGAGTATTGTTGCTGACCATGTCCATCCCTTTATGACTGTGGCAAACACAGCCACTGTATATTGTCCTTTGTGTATGCATTATGTGTATTGCATGTGTATACCTTTAAGAACCAAGTGTTTGTAGTGTGGGTTGTGTGGAGAGAGTGAGAACTCTCTCACTTGGGACTATCATATGTCTGAGCAGTGTCCCTCAGGAGATGAGTAGGGGTTTGTTAGTGTTAAATACCTGCCTCCTATTGTCCTATTGTTTCTGTCTGGCAGAGTAAGGTATTATGGGATGTTCAGCTGTGTGTGTGGAATGTCTCGAAGAGGGAGGGGTTTTGGCTGAGTGTAGATCCCTGTGTTTTTCAATAAAAAAAGCAGTCTAGTTTTGACCTTCAAGCCATGTGTCGTCTGGTTATTGGAGGGTTGGGAATATTATACGCTACCAGGATTATTGTATGCTGTGCATGACTACCAGTGGAGATATCGTGGATCATACTGCTACTCCGCTACAATGACTACAGTGTCCCCATCTTCTGATGGCTCCTTCCAGCAGGATAATGCACCATGTCACAAAGCCCCAATCATCTCACCACTGGTTTCTTCACCATGACAATGAGGTCACTGTCCTCCAATGGCCTACACACTCACCACATCTCATCCAATAGAGCACCTTTGAGGTGTTGTGGAACGGGATCATGGCTGTGCAGCCGACAAATCTGCAGCAACTGTGTGACGCTATCATGTCACTAAGGAGCAAAATCTCTGAGGAATGTTTCCAACACCTTGTTGAATCTATGCCACGAAGAATGAAGGCAGTTCTGAAGGCAAAAGGGGGTAAAACCCGGTACTAGCAAGGTGTATCTAATAAAGTGGCCGGTGAGTGTATAGACTGTGGTTTGTCACATATATGTGGTGAGGGGTTGTAAAGTGTTCAGTGTTACACTGAGAATAATATTTGTTATAGACTGACAGACTGCATATAGGCTGCGGAGATCCTGTAGCAAATCCTGCCCATGCCCGTTCGTCGTGTGCCCGGCCGTTCACACAAGCTTTAGCTGCAATGCCTCTAGAATTCGAGCTGTGTCCTGGCCGCAAGGTGGGGGGAGATGAGCCATGCTTTATCATAGCCGAGATCGGGCAGAATCACCAGGGAGACCTGGAGATCGCCAAGAAGATCATTCGCATGGCAAAGGATTGTGGTGCAGACTGTGCAAAGTTCCAGAAAAGTGAACTAGAGCACAAATTCAACAAAAAAGCCTTGGAAAGGGCATACATGTCTCCACACTCCTGGGGAAAGACATACGGAGAACACAAGCGTCACCTGGAGTTCAGCCATGATCAATATCAGGAACTACAAAAGTTTGCAAAGGAGGTAGGCATTTATTTCACAGCCTCTGGAATGGATGAGATGGCAGTGGAATTTCTACACGAACTGGGAGTTCCATTCTTTAAAGTTGGATCAGGGGACACAAATAATCTGATCTATTTAAAAAAGACAGCCCAGAAAGGTTGACCTATGGTAATTTCAAGTGGCATGCAGTCAATGGATACCATGCGCCGAGTTTATGAACTTGTAAAACCAATCAATCCAAACTTCTGTATACTCCAGTGTACTAGTGCATATCCCCTTCTTCCAGAGGATGTCAATCTACGTGTAATACAGGGGTACCAGAAAGCCTTCCCAGATATCCCTATTGGATACTCCAGTCATGAAACTGATATTGCCATTACAGTTGCAGCTGTTGCCATGGGTGCCAAAGTAGTTGAACGCCATGTAACTCTAGATAAGACCTGGAAAGGAAATGACCATCAGGCTTCATTGGAGCCAAGTGAACTGGCTGAGCTGGTCAGAGCTATTAGGACTGTGGAGAAAGCCATGGGGTCTGTTGACAAACGGCTTTTGCCTTGTGAAATGGCTTGTCAGGACAAGCTTGGTAAATCTGTTGTGGCAAAGACCAAAATTCCCGCAGGGTCTGTGATCACTCTCAACATGTTGACGGTAAAGGTAGCGGATCCACGTGGCTTCCCCCCAGAGGAGATTCTTAACCTTGAAGGCAAGACTGTTCAGAGAGATATAGAGGAAGATGAATCTCTCACAGAAGAGGCAATTGAGAACTACAACACAAGAACTAAATGTTAACTAAACAGAGTGACACCCATCAGAATTTTATTCTCCTGTACTCGCTTACCTTACCAATACATGTTATAAGGATATGTTTTATAACAAAGTTGGAAATATTGGGTTTTTGTTCAAAATTTTTCAGTCTTGTTTATATTGCAAAAAAAAAAAAAAAAAAAAATTAAACCAGTGCTGATCAAAAAAAAAAAATATTTGTTATAAACTAGAATTTGCTATCAGGTGGATCTGATTTGTATTATGATTATTATTAGTATGAATATTGGTGTTATCATCAGTAGTGGGTGCGGTGGGAGTTTAGTTGCGGCCCAGACATTTTTTCTGTTACTGGTATTTCCTGTTAAGTTTTAAAATCTTCATTCACCTACTATCTTATCACACTTGTCTGTTAGCTACCTGTTAACCATCTTCTCACATGCAACCCCTCAGTTTACTTTTTGCTGCAGACATCATCTTAGCTGTACAGGACGCCGGGGTTGGGTCCAGGATGGGAGATCTCTGTCTCCGTTGTTTGCGTTGTGGTCCCTCTAGGAGTGTGGAATACTCAGGGATTCTCAGCTGTGTGGGTATGGGTTTTTGGAGTATTCAGTTGAGAAAGGAGAAGGCTGATTCACAGTCTTCCCAGGAAAGTCCTGCTATGGGTCCCAGAATTCAAAGGCTCAGAGAGATCTTGAGTGGGAAACAGCCTCTGACCCTGGCTACAAGTAATTTGGCCCTGAAAGGGTTAACCCACCCGTGGGAGAGGGCTGGAAAGGGCAGGTAGCAGCCAGCAAGTGTCCATGAGGTTTTGAATGGAACAACAGGATTGTGAGAGGGCTGTGAGTTGTATGCTGCTGGGTTCTTGTGACTTTTGTGGACTCTTGCAGCAGATGGGGACTTTAAACCCCGTAGTGGGGCACGATTATGCTGAAGGTGAGCCAAAGTTTTGTTTTTTATGTACCAAAGTTATGGACTATTTTATTTCATATAGAAAAGAAGCTGTTTTCATTTGCCCTTTTACCTATATGCAGCTGGCTAGTGAGCCAAACCCCCAAATAAATTATCATGCGTAGCCAATTAGTTGTAGCTTGTTCATACCAGCTCATTGTGGTAACTTTCCCTGCCTGTATTAGTGCATTCTGATTCCCTTCTTCAATAACGCATTCCAGTGGCGGCTTGTGCTCGGTAATTTGGGGGGGGGGGGTTGTGGGCGCAAACCAATGCCCACCCCATCCCCCTCCCATTTGGTCGGGTCAGTCAGTCAGGTGACACATTTCCCCCCGTCTGCCTCCTTACCTCCTCCTTACCTCCTGTCCGAGCCGGGGAGTGCTGGATGGCTGAGCCGCTGTCCTCCTCCAGCCGTGTCTCTTCTGCCTGTTCCTGGCCACTGGCCAGTAAGATTGCTGCTCCTTTTCAGCCAATTGGGAAAGGGGACTCACGACCTGCTTCCTGATTGGCTGGGAGGAGAGTCAGTGTGATAATAGCGAATATTCATTTGCTATTGTCACACAACTGGGTGGGCTCAGGGCGCAGTGCTCTGCGCCCCGAGCCCACCCTCTTTTGAAACATATCAGAGTCTCTGGCTCTAATCACGTGTTTTAAAAAAAAAAAATCTCCCATTGGAATCTATGCGTCCAGCACCCTGCATGTAGATTAGGGGGCCGGGCGCATGGATGGGGGGGGGGGGGCGGCGCCCCTGCGCCCCCAATGGACGGGGCTGTGTCTGACGCATTCTATGTGATGCACTACCATGTGCTGCGGCATATTACCAAGAATGCTGAAAGTCCAACTATTACTCCATTGGGATATGGGCTTCACCAACCTTTGCTGCCATTGATTTTGGTGTCGGTGGACAACTTGTTGAAGTCGGTGTAACTGAGATATAACTGGTCATGGAACTCTTTTTTTCTAGTGTGGAATCTTTAGACCGGGGCTGCAGCAGTAATGATAATTGTACACACTGCCCACCCCCAGTCAAGAAACATGAGATTCCTATTTTGTAGTGGATGACTTTTTAAAATAATATTAAAGTATAACCAAAGGAAAAAGCTTTTTTAGTTTTGAATAGAGTGGAGAGGGATTAGACCCCCTATCAAGTTTTTTTGCTGTCCGTGGAAGATTGACCCTCTTGTCCTGTTTGCTATTATCACAAAGAAAGTCCCAAATTTTGTGTTGTTACCATGTAGGCAAGTGCAATCTACTTTCTCCACTGCAGGTGGTCACTTTACTGCTGGGGCATTGCAGAGGGAGAGGAAGTTAAGAGGGAACCTGGTTCCTCTATGGTTTCCTGGGTCACAAGGGGCAGCTAATCGATTAGATGCTGGTTGCCCATGTGACTCTGGAAGCCATCTTGGGCCAGGCAGAGCCTTTTAAGAGGTGTGGCGTGCATTTTGCATGTGAATAGAGTAGGGACAGGTTTCCCGTCTGTCAGGGACAGTGTTTAGCGTCAGGTAAGGGTTCCATCCTTCCTGGAAGCCTCCCCACAGGCCAAACAAGCCGCATTTCGCCCCCTCAAGACAGATGCTGTCGGGACACCCAAGACTTACTGCTAATTCTCTTCACCGTGGCATCCTGTGAGTGTTCTCGGTCGAGTTGCTTTCCTGACAGGTTTGTTGTGTATTTCTGAACTTTAAATTCAATACAGTTCTGCTTCCTGCATCTGGTCTCCAAGTGTTCTCTTCCACCACACCACACTGCACCTCTCCACAACCAGAACAGAGTGGGGTGCCTTGAGACTTCCATAATTTTAAAGGGTGCCTTGAGATTGTCTATAATTTTAAAGGGTGCTCTAACTAAAATAAAGTTGAGAAACACTGGAATAGAACATGGCCAAAAAATTCCCTTTTAAATGGCTTTATTGCTCCACAGTGTCTGCAGCTACAGAGGTAAGTGGGGGCTTCTTTTAAATCGTATTTATTGCTTTTTAAGAATATGTGAATAGGTGAATGAGCACAGCCATTCCTAGAGTTTTAAACTCCAAACATGTCCTCAGATATCAGTCTTGGTGAACTTACTTAATATAGGGGGTCCTCAAGAACAGCTTCTGACCTCACTGAATGGCTACACATATTATTCTATAAATGTGATACTTCCTTGAACTGTCAGACTGCAGTAATGCAATACTAAATATTCAAAGATTACAAACACGCTAAAGAAGTTGTTGGAAACTGGGGACAATATTTAGCAGACAGTCATGGACTGGAGGCCTGTAACATGAGACCGCTAGAGATCACGGCTATTACAGCCCCTGTGGAAGTCCATGCTTACATAATTGTGTTCCCTATTGCCCATTTAAAAATGACTTGTGCTACAGCAAGATCCATTAAAGGGCCTCATGCACACAGAGTGTTTGCCCAGCTCTCCTAAACGCCTTTGCTCCTGGCAGCAGCGTTTTGGTGCGTCAAGTGCTTGGGTGTTTAATTTCATAATAATTTATTCTGAGCATTGAAATTAATTCATGTTCTAGTCAGTGGAGTAACTAGAACCTTTAGGGCCCCAGTGCAAGAAACCTTTAAGTGACCCCTGGCCAGGGCCCTTCCCCATGAGCTCGGTGGCGGAACACCAGGGCCTGTCGCAAGTGTGATCTTTGTGACCCTGGTAGTTCTGCCACTGGTATCAGTAGTTTTTCTATTTTTGTTATTTTATTTTTTTATTATTATTATTATTTTTATTTTGTACAATTATTTCTAGGAGCCCCGTTGGGGGGTTTGGTGAGATATTAGGTTTCTAAACAGACCTCTGATTTTCCACCTTTGAGACTGAGAAAGGAGATTGAGGCCCTCCCTTTGAGTAGCCTCCAGGTCATTCACAAACTGAAGTATAGGAAACACAATTTACAATGTTTCAGTTATGAATGGACAGTCAGTAATCAGTATAGATCACTGACTCTCCATTCAGAAAAGGAAGAGGCTGGTAAATGACACATTTACCGCCTCCTTTCCCGCTCTCCAGTGGCGGCTGGTGCTCACTATTTTTGGGGGAGGGGGGCGGCAGACCAACGACAAACACCTCTCCCCCCACGGGAGACGGACAGGACGACGAAGTTCAGAGGCATCTTTACCTTAGGAGGCTGATGACAAGGATCTGGTGTACGGCTGCTGCTCCGTGCTCCAGATACTCCTTTTCCTGTGGCCGTTGCTTTTCCTCTCTGCCGAATAGGAAATGGTTCCTGAGACCTGATTGACCGAGAGTCCTAAGACTCCCTGGCCAATCAGGTCTCAGGACCCGCTTCCTGATTGGCCAGGAGGAGAATCAGGAAGACAGTAGCGAATATTAATTCGCTATTGTCACACAACTGGGTGGGTTCAGGGCGCAGTGCTCTGCACCCTGAGCCCACCCTTTTTTTAAGCCAATTAGAGCCTCAGGCTCTAATCATGTGCCTAAAAAAAAAAAAAAAACATTAAAATCCATGCGTCCAGCATACTGCATGTAGATTAGGGGCTAGGTGCAGTGATTTAGGGGGCGGTGCCCCTCAAGCCAATATGGACGGGCTGCCAATGCCACTCTCTATCCCGCCAGACCCCCTGCAGCAGTCAGCTGAAGAGGGGAAGGGGGGGGCAGGAGGGAGCACAGGGGGGCTGGGAAAGAGCACAGGGGGCTGGAGAACACACGGGACAGCAGAAAAAAGCTGAATAGGAGGAGCGACAGGGGTGGCTGCATATAGAGGAACTAATCTCTCCATTTTCCTCCTGCAACCGCTGAAAGCCTGTTTCCCCTCTTCCCCCTCCCAAAGACATTCAGTGGCTGCAAGAGAAAAATTGATAGATCAGTTCCTCTATAATATGCTGCCGCTCCTCCTATCCAGGAATACACGCCCCTGGTTCAAGTACTTGACGCACCTAGCCTTAACACACATTTAAACTGGCCAAGTGTTTCTTCTGCCAAAACACTGCTGCTCCTGGACATACTGGCAGTGCATTTTTCTGGCTCTAATTGCCTATGTGTGCATGGAAGCGTAGGCTAACATAGAGCGGCATTTATAGGGCATGCCAGGCACCCCCAAAAGATCAGAGGAAAAAAATATAGAAAAAGAAGAGGGGTGGGCAGTGCAGAAAAAGGTTAGATACTGTGAAAAAACAAATTTAAATGCTGGACCCCAGTCATAGGACCTGGGTTACCTGCTAGTGGCACCGTGGTTTCTGGAGTAGAAGGTTTTAGTTCTGGTGTTCACCAGCAAGTGTCTCCCAGCAGCCAGTAGATCTCAGCAATCAGATGCTGATTGCTGGGAAGGTATTCAGTCCCTTCTCTACTATTGCACGTTGCTTCAGTGTTTTGCCTGATAGCCCGATATTGCGGGCTAACTTATCCTGACTTTCCGTGCTAACTTATAATGATGATGAAATGTCTAACTAACAAATAAACTATATACAATATATATAAAATGGGGAACACAGAAAAGCAGGGAAAAGGGGTGCAAATAACATTTGGGAAGGGGGAACCAAGACTGTGATCAGGAGCAAATGTAAGCAGGTAAGAGGCAGCAGGGTACAGGATGCAGGGCAGAAGCAAGATCAGGAACTAGGTTTAGGATAAGTTAGCACGCAAAATTGGGCTATCAGGCAAAACACTGAAGCAAAGTGTAATAGTAGAGGAGGGACTGAATACCCTTTCCAGCAGTCAGCATCTGATTGCTGAGATCTGCTGGCTGCTGGGAGAGTATTCAGTCCCTCCTCTACTATTACAGTTTGCTTCAGTGTTTTGCCTGATAGCCCAATTTTGCATGCTAACTTATCCTGAACCTAGCTCCTGATCTTGCTTCTGCCCTGCATCCTGTACACTGCTGCCTCTTACCTGCTTCCCCTTGTTCCTGATCACAGTCTTGGTTCCCCCTTCCCAAATGTTCTTTGCACCCCCAGCTTTTCCCTGCTTTTCTGTGTTCCCCATTTTGTATATATTGTATATAGTTTATTTGTTAGTTAGACATTTCGTCATTTGGTTTGGGTTCACTTATATCTTCCCGTTTGCTGTTTGCTGGTGTTGGATGGATGTAAATAAATCCTAATACTTAAAGCATATATAGTCTGGTCCCAGTTTCCTGAATGTAGCCACACAGATCTGGCCATCCCTGCTGCTGATTACTGACACTTGGTCTACAGAACAATTGTCCTTCGCTGAGGGAGCACCTAGGTATGGCTGCCTCCTGTCTGCTACACAATAAGTGCCAAAGGAGCACAAGCTGAGCACCATCTTGTAAAACCAGTTATAACAGAGAAATATGAGACAGCACAGATGACATCATGAAACCGTGTCTTATTCACTTTAACTTAATTATATTTGTAAATATCACTTTCAGAGCAGATTTCCCAATCAAATGTCCAATCCTGTGTGTGGGTGGTTTTCTCCTCCTTTAGAAGAGCTGCCATGTAAACAAAGTCAGTTTATATTCCATGTGTTGGCTGAAGACCTGAGATTGACGTTTTTCCAGTTGTGACTTGTTTGAACCTCATCTGAACCTGGGCTGGAGTCTGGAGCAGTATCTGGCATGAATAAGTCCATGAGATGTCCCGGAAGCACCAGAGGGCTACACCAGGTTGTTGGAGAGTCTTTGCTGATTCTCAAACTCTTCTTCCAGATCTGCGCTGTATGCATCACCTGAGGAGAGACAGAGACTGCCTTAAATGGGGAGACCTTCACTGGGGTGATAATCTCACATTATGTAACATTATGATACAACTTATAAATTGATACGATACATTATTAGTATTAAATGAGACACATATCACTAATTAAAGCAACCTTAAAATGCATCTGAGCACCACAAACTGAAAATGCATTTTTAATTCTCAAAGCAAACTTCTTCATCCATCCATGTCTTCATCCAAGTCCATGTCTCCATGCTTTATTTTGCTGAAAAATCAATTTCAACCCCCCCCCCCCCTCTAGCATTTCTAGCCTTGGCCATCTTGAGTAAGGGCAGATGATTCATGTAGCTCTAGCACCCTCTAGCTAGTGTGCTAGTGTATATAGTTAGCTGTTAGTGTAGGTAAATTGGCCTGGGTTGAATCTGGGTCAGGGTTAAGTGAGTCATGGAGGCTGGATGACTCAGCAAACAGCATCTCTGGTGCCTCCCTCTGTTTGAGAAGTTTCCAGATGTAGTGGGTGGAGTCTAGGAGAAGGAGCTGCTTGGCATATTTATGAGGGCCCCAGCCAATGCCCAGCAAAAAGGGGCTGGAAAAGGGTAAACACCTCATAAATAGGCATGGGTCAGGCCAGCAGGGGCAGACGGGTGGAAGATGGAGTGCTTAGGAGGCTGTCGGTGGCAATTTAGGGCCCCCCTAGTCTGGGGGGGGGGGGTGACTTTGGGCCTGGGGCTCGGGTGCTTGAAGGGCCCTCTACAACACATGAAGGAATCCTTTCCTGGAGGCACAGGAGCAAGGAGAGGACAGCAGAAGCAAGTCAGCATATCCAGGAGATCTCCTGAGAAGTCAGCCAGATGGGCTGGTGAGTGTCAGTCTGGAGGACTGTGGAGAAGTTAACCAGGAGGGCTAGTGAAAGGGACAGCTGCAGCCAGGCGGGTTGGCAGGGCCTGAAGAGGTGGTGCTGGGCTCAATGACCATGGGAGGAAGTGCTGGAAATGTGTTAGCTGTGTCACTCCAACGTTCTACAAGTATAGGGGTTGCGAGTCCCTGCCTGTTATGGGCCATTGCTACAAATCATTTTAGAGTGACACAGCTGGGAGTTCTGCATTGAGTTCTGGAGGAAGCAGAAGAGTGTACTGTACATAGCCTTTACTTTAATGGAATCCATCTGCCCTTAGCTTAGGCACGCAGACAGGAAGGTGTGTGTAGCTGAGTAAGCCCCTCTACCCACAAAGACTGCTGGGATGTACAACATCATTTTAGCCTAGGCCAGAAACCAGGAAAAACGAAAGAAATGAAAAAAAAAAAAAAAAGTGTAAAACACCTTCTTTTCTATTTAACCACTTGCCGACCGTCGCAAGACTATTTACTGCGGCTAGATCTACGTTGCTCGCCCAGGAACCTGTGGGTGGCAAGCGTGCGCCTCCGCCCCCGCTCGTTCATGGACATCCCCGCGCGTGTGATCGGCGGCTCCGATATCCGCCGGTCACTCGCGATCTCCCGCAGGAGAGGGAGAAGGACGGACGGCTGATGTAAACACAGCTGTCTGTCATTCTCCCTGATGTAAGTGCAGAGGCTATGCGATCCTGCTATGTAGGATCGTACGTCTCTGTAGTTACATCACAAGCCACGCCCCCCAGTTAGAATCACGCCCCTAGGGATACATTTAACCCACTGATCACCAATAAAGTTAACCCCTTCCCTGCCAGTGTCATTTTTACTGTAACAGTGCATATTTATAGTACTGATTACTGTAGTAATGTCACTGGTCCCCTCAAAAGTGTCAAAAATGTCAGTCAGGGGTCCGATCTGTCCGCAGCAATGTCACAGTCCCGCAAAAAAAAAAAAAAAAACACAGATCGCCGCCATTACTAGTTAAAAAAAAAACAATAAAAATGACAAAAATCTTTTCCTTAGTTAGTAAACGCGATAACTTTTGCGCAAACGCTTATTGTGATTTTTTTTTTTTTACCTAAAATATGTAGCAGAAAACAAATTGGCCTAAAATGTTAAAAAATTTGGATTTTTACTGTTTTTTTTGAGAATTTCATATAAAAAAAATGTGAAAAATATCTTTTTTTGTTTATAGCGCAAAAAATAAAAATCACACAGGTGATCAAATACCACCAAAAGAAAGCTCTGTTTGTGGGGAAAAAAAGGATGTCAATTTCATTTGGGTACAGCTTTGCACCACCGCGCAATTGTCCGTTAAAGTCATGCAGTGCAGAATCGCAAAATAGAGCCTGGTCTTTGAGCAGCCAAATCCTCTGGGGCTTAAGTGGGTAACAATACTAGCAGCATAAGGATTAAACCTAGTTCATGGTAATTGAGAGAGTTTATTTTGGTTTTGTAGACAGGTAGATAAATCTGGGGCATGCAGTGAGTGTGGAGTTGCACTGAGACCAGAACTTACCTACATACCTACACCCCACCCTTCGTACCCGGGGGGGAAGGGGTCCTGATGGGGATTTTAACAGATACTAGTCCCAAACACAAACACTATAACTTTTGTGCAAACTAATCAATATATATTTATTGGGTGTTTAGGTTGGCAGCACTGGATGTAAGTGTTTTTTTTATGCACTACAAGTTGCACTTTATTGGACCTTTGTTCTTAATCTTATCGCCAGTTTTTTTTCCTGCACAAGGTTTCTGGCATTTGGTGATTGAAACTATGTTTCTTTTATCTCTTTCAATTTTGTTTTTACTTTTAATAAATGCTACACTATGAATATTTTTTTTTTGGCATTTGATGATTTACCCGGGGCGGCTGGCTGAGACATCCCTTTTTTTATCCCCATTTTGATGTTTGAGAGATCCATCACAGTCTGACAGTGGCATTCAGAGAGGAAAGATATCACTGTAAGCCATAATTGCTGTCCTATAATTTGGACAGCAATTCGTTTTGGGGAGTTTGCATTTCAGCTATCCAATGGAGTCTAATATTGCACGACTGATATATGACATTTTCTACACTTGGCAACAGAGCACTTTCCTCCTTTGCACTTGGATTTTTCTGGACACCTTCATATGATCAAGGACACCTTTGTATGACCAAGGCCTCCTGCGCACATGTGTGGGAGTGACGTCACTGAGGCCCCGGCCATTCACACAGCCAGAGCCCGCGAATCCTGAAGGAACTCCTGGTGAAGATGGCAGCGCCGGGGATCCGCTTTAACGTTTTGCGATGCAAACTAGTACATTATGACTTAACCCCTGCAAGGGAGCCCACTTTATTTTTATTTCAATGGCACTTTCCTACAGTTTTAACAACCAATGACAGGGAAATAAGGCAGCAAATATGTTGTTCTGCTACTCTGCATACAGGGACGGGCACTCTGTCTGTCTCTGTACTCCACCTTACACTTTGTCTTAAGCACTTGCCAACCGCCCACCTAAGATATACTCAGTGGCGGCTGGTGCCCATGGGCCGGGGGGGGGGGGGTATAGACGGGCCACACCAGCTTCAGCTCCAGCCCGCACACCATACCCCCCCAGGACCGCACCAGCTCCAGTCCGCACACCATACCAGCCCCCCGGACCACACCAGCTCCAGCCCACACACCATACCCCCCCCCCGGTTGCCGGCGGCTCACTCACCTTGGACTGACATGTGGAGGACAGGCAGTGGCGGCAGCGGCGGCTTCCCCCTCAGTCTCCTCCGTGGGTCGGGCTTCCCCTGCGTATCCTCCCTCCTCCTTCACCAATAGGATGGCTTCTCCTTTCGGCCATTTGGGAAACGGGTCTCAGGACCCGTTTCCTGATTGGCCAGGAGGAGAATCAGTGTGATAAAAGTGAATATTCATTTACTATTGTCACACAACTGGGTGGGCTCAGGGCGTAGTGCTCTGCGCCCCGAGCCCTCCCTTTTTTGAAGCCTATTAGAGCCTTTGGCTCATTTTATTTGGGTACAGCATCACACGGCCGCGCAATTGTCAGTTAAAGTAACGCAGTGCCGAATCGCAAAAAATGGCCTGGTTATTAAGGGGAAAATCTTCCGGTCCAGAAGTGGTTAACTACCTCCAGTTTTGTTATCTATGAACTGGAGGTATTTTATTTTTATTTAATTTGGTGCATTATTAGCAGCATTTAGAAAAAAAAACAAACGGCACTATTAGGAACTATCTGAATCTGCGCCACCAAAACGGGCGATGGGAATTCTTTGTGCCATTTTAAAGGGCCATACCCCCAACAAACTGTTGGTAGTTCTTTATTGAATTCCTTTGATTGTTGGTGCCTCTTGTTCTGAGAGCAGACGCAATCAGCTAAGACACAGGTTGTATCCCTTCCTCTAATAGCAAGTTATCAGGGGGTGGCAGTGCATTGCCATCCATCGAACAAAAGATGAAACACGGCATTGATGATCCGGTATCAAGAGTGTCGCTGTGATGTCAATGTGCCAAAAAGTGATTACAGGGAACCCGCCATGGGAGAAATACTTCAGCTGTCACTGTAAAGCTCCTGGGGTTGGAAAACATTTCCAGTCTATGTACAGCCTATAATTTTCACAAGGGTCGGTACAAAGTGAACGTCACATTTAAAATTGGCTTCAGTTTTATACAGAATAATCTGAAATTACAGCTGAATGCAAGCAAAAAAAATAAATAAATACATAATTGTAAGCTGTTTTACCAGCCAAAGAATTTGTATTTTTGTCTGACTTTGATACAGATCAGGAGAGGAGACCGGATTACTCTCTGCTGCAGTTCAGTAACACTTACAAGTTTGTCCCTCCCCCAGCCTGTGATTGGACAGTGAAAGGAGAAGCAGCAGACTGATGAGCCCATCTCTCTGTTAGTCTATGTTCACACTGAGGCCGCTTTGAATTCCTGCAAGTTCAGCTGAATTCACACGATTTCAAGCCAGCATTTCAGTCCAACTTCTTGGGCGATTTCACAGACATCTGTGTGGGTTCCTGCACACATGTCTATTAAAATCGCCCCCCGAAGTCACCAAAAGTAGAACAGAAACTACTTTTGGGAATGCCGTATCGGACGGTGCAATTGCCGGCAATTGGCTCCGCCAAAGCGCATGTCAAATAGGACCAATGTGAACGTGGACTTACTCTATTTTCTACTCCGATCAGCAGGGGCAGACTGACCGGTCGGGCCCGCCAGTGCCACCTGCTGGAACTCTTGGGGGTCGGTCCAGGGAGTGGGACAAAAAACTTGCGGCCTGCAACAATCTTTTTCGGGCCCGGCTCGGCTAGAAGAAGCCAGCGGAGGAGCACTGGGCCTGCAAACCTTCGGACTCCTCCTGAGCTAGTGGGCTGGCTTCTTCTAGTTCTACCCGAATATCAGTAGGGCAAAGCCTACTGCCCCTCACATTGGGAAACCGTGCAATGGAACGGCGAGGTCGAGGACACAGCCACAGCAGGGCCAGGGACCAGGGTGCCAGCCAGCCACCCACAGCAGGGCCAGGGACCAGGGTGCCAGCCAGCCACCCACAGCAGGACCAGGGTGCCAGCAAGCCAGCCACCCATGATGAGTCAGTGACCCACCTACAGCAAAGCCAGGTTGCCAGCTAATCACAGTGACCCACCCACAGCAGGGCAAGGGTGCCAGCCAGCTACCCACGGTGACCCACCCACAGCAGAGCCAGGATGCTAGCCAGCCAACCATGGTCATCCACCTACAGCAGAGCCAGGATGCTAGCCAGCCACCCATGGTGACCCACCCACAGCAGAGCCAGGGTGCCAGCCAGCCACCCACAGCAGGGCCAGGGTGCCAGCCAGCCACCTACGGTGACCCACCCATAGCAGATCCAAGGTGCCAGCCAGCCACCCACGGTGAGTCAGTGACCCACCCACAGAAGAGCCAGGGTACCAGCCAGCCAGCCACTCATGGTCACCCACCCACAGCAGGGCCAGACACATTTTAACAGATTCTCTATTGTACTTTGTGCAAAATGTAGGGGTGGGGTCAGAGGCAGGTCAAGGGTGGGACCAGGGGTGGGTCATGGGCGGAGCCTTACAGAGGGCCTTTATTTTTTGGTCCGGGGGCCCTGAGTGTTGTCAGTCTGCCCCTGTCAATCAGCATATCTGTTATTAGCACATGAGCACCGCTCATGTTCCAGCTGATTGGCTTCCTGTGCTGCTTTTCTTCTCTCATTCTGAGGTCTGGTGTTGAGAGGATTGCATGAGGCCGATACTAAGTCACATTTAGGTACTTACACTTCTTGCATTTAAAACAGCATACATTTACACCACCAAGTATTAGAAGTTGAACAAGGCCCGCACACTGTTAACCACCATAAGCGAAATCCACACACTGGCTTTAGCTCAATCTCCTTCCTATGAATACACCCCTCTAATGGACTTTTTTTGAAAGGGCTTAGTCATGGACCTCTATGACTAAGCCATTTCAGGTGAATCTCTATGACTAAGCCCTTTCGGGTGTCTCTTGGGGGAAGATTGAGCTGAAGCCAGTCTGTGGCTTTCCCTTACGGTGGTTCCAGTGTCCCTGCCGGTAAGTATCTCCGTTCCAGGCTGGTTGGCCATCAGTTGGAGGATCCTCCACACCCCTTCCCCCTGTGACTTCTGATCTTGTAGTCAGATCTCTGACACAAAGACAGACTCTGCATCATCTCCAGGAGCCCTACAACCTGCTCCTGCGTTTTTTGTTAGTGAATGGATTTGCAGCTGCAGAATTATTGCACTCAGTAGTCATGTAGAGAATGTGTTGAACAACATATCCAACTCTCAGGACTTCATCACTGTGTACAGCCTGTTATGCAAATATACATACACTCAATATGATGATCCTGGAGTGATAGAATGTATATGATATTATAGAGGTGAGAGACAGGCAATAGAATGGTGAGCACTTAGTAGTAGTATTCAGGAGAGTGGTAGGTGATGATAGTATGCAGATAGGTTTTAGCAATCATGTATAGTAACAGGTGGTAGGGGACAGCAGATGAAGTATGCAAGAGAGAGTAACCTAGTGCAATGATAGATGATGGTAGTCCCAAGAGCTGGCAATCTATGCAGATGATAGAAATAGCTTAGATAGTAATAGTCCCTTTAGTATGCACTAATAGATAGTGAAGGTTAGGTTTAGTAAGAAATCCCCTGCGGGGTACTTATCACTAGATGGGTTAGTAGTAGCAAGGTCCAAGACTCAGAGTAATGGAGTAATCCGGTAGCGAGATACGGGATCGGTAGCGAGGTTCCGGTCTTGTTCAGGCAAGGGGAATAGCTTGAAGCTCCGGCAGCATTGGACAAGACAAGGCAACATGCGGTTTGAACGAGCAATGAGTGAGAGAAAGCCGGCGATTGAAATAGCCGCTCATAGCGGCGCCCGGCGATGACGTCATTGCCCTTAAAGGTGTATGCGTTCCATTTGGATAGCAAGATGGGACGCAATATTAAGAGAGAAATGTGGAAATAAGGGTACCAGAGGTACCAGAACATTACACAACTGGACTTTGCTACAAAATTCATCTGGAGGTAGCTCTATTAATAACTATATATATACCCGGATATATGTGCACCATTCCACCAGGACTTCTATCCGGTATTTTGCTGATAATATCTGTTTGAACATTGGATGTATGTTCTGTTATTAATCTCTTCTTATATAAAGCTTGTATTATTTATATACTGGTGTACATCTATATGCTTATGATAATGTTATCTGCTGGTTGTCGTAGATGTTCTGCTCCCAATGACTTTGATTTCATTGATGTCAGTGGGAGGAATAGTAACCCATCATTGGTATTAGTGGGAGAAATAGTACCCCATCATTGGTGTCGATGGGAGGAATAGTTCCCCAGCATTTGTATCAGTGGAAGGAATAGTCCCCCATCATTGGTATTAGTGGTAGGAATAGTGCCCCATCATTCATGTCAGTGGTATGAATAGTGCCCCATCATTGGTATTAGTGGGAGGAATAGTGCCCCATCATTGATGTCAGTGGGAGGATTTGTACCCCATCATTGGTATCAGTGGGAGGAATAGTTCCCCACCATTGGTATCAGTGGGAGGAATAGTGCCCCACCATTGGTGTCATTGGGAGGAATCATACCCTATCATTGGTATCAGTGGGAGGAATAGTACCCCATCATTGGTATTAGTGGGAGGAATAGTGCCCCATCATTGGTGTCAGTGGAAGGAATAGTGCCCCATCATTGGTATTAGTCGGAGGAATAGTGCCCCATCATTGGTATTAGTGGGAGGAATAGTGCCCCATCAACTGTTATTTCTCTTCCAATCACATTCCTAGCTGGGAGTTGTCCTCACCTGTGTGACAGCTGTGCATCCAGATCTTCTTCCCGTCATACTTACACCGACACCTCATCACATTGTTCCTGAAATCCGATTCTGCCACTTCAAATTTTGGGTTCAGAATGACCTATATATATAATATAAGGAATAGATAGGAGAAATACATTATTCATTTTACAACTTCTGAAAGCTGCCAGAACATAAAATTCCAAAAGTCTAATAGACTCTATAGAGCTTTCATTCACACAATCTGCTGGATGCACCGAATGAGCTAATAAGACTGTAAACCTTCGACCCAAGGTCAGCGTGTACAGCATTCCGCTAATGTGGCAGTTATATATCAAACAGCCGCGCCATGAATTGTATCTTTACCCCGGTGACATTGCAGGTAATGACTATAGATTTATGAAGAGTTATGTGCTGCTGGGGACTCGGCCGGTAAAATAAGGTTTTGGTCATATTTATTTGATCTAACTTGCAAACTAACAGAAAAAAAAAACGCTACATCGTCATAAAATTGGATGATTTATCGGTGTATTGGGAAATAGGTAAAATGTTGGATCTGGACTCCGAGTCCAGATGTGCAGAATGGATTTTACAAAATGCGTCCTATATATTAATACTTGACTTGTATTCTCTCTTTTTTTTATATATAATTTATTGCAAAGGTCTCCCAATCGTCCTCCAATAAAATTGTCCTTTTTTTTTTTTAAAGTCAAGTTTGTAAAGCAAACGGCGATTGTGCTGAAAAAGCTTGGACTGTTGTCTGATTATTTGTGCATATGTACAGTATATGAATGGAACACTTCAAACTATGGCCCTCCAGCTCTTCAGGAACTACAATTCCCATTATGCCTAGTCATGTCTGTGAAGGTCAGAGTTTTACAATGCCTCATGGGATGTGTAGTTCCACAACAGCTGGAGGGCCGTAGTTTGAGGATCCCTGCTCTAGATCAAAGATGTCAAACACAATGTCTGGGGGCTAATTCTGGCTTGTCAGGCATTGTCCTGTGGTGCAAGATGCAAGGAAGCTTTGGGAGGGGAAGAAGGGGTTGCACACAGCTCACCCCTGAACCCTGCACTCTGTACACAGCCTACCTCTGGACCCTGCACTCTCTACGAAGAACACCCCTGGACCCAGAACTCTGTATGTAGCACACTCCTGGACCCTGCACTCTGTACGTAGCGTTCCCCTGAACCCTGGACTCTGCAATTTTAACACGGCACACCCCTAAACCCTGCACTCTGTACGTAGCGCACCCCTGGACATTGCCCTTTGTAGATAGCACACCCCTGGGCCCTGCATTCTGTACGTAGCACACCCCTGGATCCAGCACTCCGTACCTAGCGCACACCTGGACCCAGCACTCTGTACATAGCGCACCTCTGGACCCAGCACTCTGTATGTAGCACACTCCTGGACTCTGAACTCTGTATGTAGCACACTCCTGGACCCTGAACTCTGTATGTAGCACACTCCTGGACCCTGCACTCTGTATGTAGCACACTCCTGGACCCAGCACTCTGTACCCAGTGAACCCCTGGACCCAGCACTCTGTATGTAGCGCACCCCTGGACCCAGCACTCTTTACGTAGCACACATCTGGACCTAGCACTCTGTACATAGCACACCCCTGAACCCAGCACTCTGTATGTAGCACACCCCTGGACCCTGCACTCTGTACATAGCACACCCCTGGACCCTCTACTTTGTACGTAGCGCACCCCTTGGCTCTGCACTCTGTACGTAGCACACCCCTGGACCCAGAACTCTGTACGTAGCACACCTCTGGACCCTTGCACTCTGTACATAGCGCACACCTGGACCCAGAACTCTGTACGTAGCACACCTCTGTACCCTGCACTCTGTACATAGCGCACCCCTGGACCCAGCACTCTGTACATAGCGCACCTCTGGACCCAGCACTCTGTATGTAGCACACTCCTGGACCCTGCACTCTGTATGTAGCACACTCCTGGACCCAGCACTCTATAGGTAGCACACTCCTGAACCCTGAACTCTGTACGTAGCACACTCCTGGACCCTGCACTCTGTACCTAGTGAACCCCTGGACCCAGCACTCTGTATGTAGCGCACCCCTGGACCTAGCACTCTTTACTTAGCACACTTTTGGACCTAGCACTCGGTACTTAGCACACCCCTGAACCCAGCACTCTGTACGTAGCGCACCCCTTGGCTCTGCACTGTGTACGTAGCACACCTCTGGACCCTGCACTCTGTATGTAGTGCACCCCTGTACCCTGCACTCTGTACGTAGCGCACCCCTGGACCCTGCACTCTGTATGTAGCACACCCGTGGACCCTGCACTCTGTACGTAGCGCACCCCTGGACCCTGCACTCTGTACGTAGTGCACCCCTGGACCCTGCACTCCGTACGTAGCGCACCCCTAGACCCTGCACTCTGTACGTAGCGTACCCCTGAACCCTTCACTCTGTATGTAGCGCACCCCTTGACTCTGCACTCTGTATGTAGCGCACCTCTTGACTCTGAACTCTGCATGTAGCGCACCCCTGGGCCCTGCACTCTGTACATAGTGTATCCCTGGACCCTGCACTCTGTAGCACACCCCTGAACCCAGCCCTTTGTACGTAGTGCACCCCTGGGCCTGGCTCACAGACTCCCCTTTAATTCATCCCAAAGGTGTTCTATCGGGTTGAGGTCAGGAATGAGTTTGGGGTACACTGTACCCCTACTCGTTTACTAAAATAGTGTTACATTGAAAAAAAACAAAGACAGTTTTTGACAATTCCTTTATTAAAAATAAAAAAGCAATGTCCCCTGATGTAGATCCATTGTCAATCAAGAGGCCCACCACACCACCGGACCCGAAAAATAATTAATAGAAAGCTCTGCACTCGTCGAAAGGCTAACCGCCGTCTGCCCGCTCCTCTGTCTTAAGTTCTTAAGTAGGTAAGGGGCAGGGCCAGCCAGTGGTGACACCTGATGGCCTCCCTCCATGTGACATCACCGACTGGTGCATGCTGGGTCGGTGATGCCACAAGGGGGCGGGGTCACCAAGTGATGTCACTGGTTGGCCCTGCCCCTTACCTATTTAAAAACTGTCAGACAGAGGAGCGGGCAGACGGCGGTTAGCCTTCAATGTCTGCAACAGCTGGAGGGCCACTAGTTTGAGACCTCTGGTCTATGGGAAAGTTTAACCCTTCTTCCACTAGCGCATTTGTGAGGTCAGGCACTGATGTGGACGAGAAGGCCTGCCTTGCAGTCTCTGCTCTCATTCATCCCAAAGGTGTTCTATCGGGTTGAGGTCAGGACTTGAGTTCCTCCACCCCAAAATTGTTCATCCACGTCTTTATGGACCTTGCTTTGTGCGCTGGTCCAAATCATTTGGTGGAGGGGGGATTATGGTGTGGGGTTGTTTTTCAGGGGTTTGGCTTGGCCCCTTAGTTCCAGTGAAGGGAACTCTTAAAGCGGAGTTCCACCCTGTATTCTTTTTTTTTTTTTAATACCCCCGGGACAATCAGGGCTAGTGCATTCCACAATGGCTAGCCTCTGATCTGTCCCGGGTTGCACTTACCTGTTAGGACAAATACTTACCTTGCAAACGTCTTGTCCAGCGCTGCCATCTCAGATGTGGGCAGCTTGAAGCCAGCGAGATCCCCTTCGGCGTCTTCTTCCGCCTTCTTTGGTCCCACGATGCTCTGCGCCGGCCCTGACGTCACTTCCGGGTCGCGCGCGTCATCCCTCTACAGCTTCTGGGCATGCCCAGAAGCTGTTTAGAAGGGGATGACGCGCGCGACCCGGAACTGACGTCGGGGCCGGTGCAGGCGCAATGATTCCTGGGAGCTATGACGTTCAGCTCCCAGGAATCATTGCAGAGCCAGGAAGTGACGATGGGCCGTGGCCGAGGAAGGAGGAAGAAGGAAGTAAGGTAAGTATTTTTTCTTCGCTACGAGGTAAGTAAAAAAAAAAAAATATGCGATTATCCATTTCTTTTTCAGGTGACCCGGAGCGAGAAGATGGAGGTAAGTATTAAATTAGGGTGGAACTCCACTTTAAGGCGTCAGCATACCAAGACATTTTGGACAATATAATGCTCCCATCTTTGTGGGAACAGTTAGGGGATGGCCCTTAGTGCCAGGACAAGGTCATCCAGCACTCAGGGCAAAGATGCCAAACTGCTTTGCCCCTCATTTACGGTTAGGGTCAGGGCGTCCTTATCCCTGCAATAAACAATTGTGCCCAGGGCAGCCGCCCTTCCTGCCCACCCCCGACCCAGGCCTAATGGTCCCTTTCTGTTCCAACATGACTGCTCACCATTGCCTACAGCCCCCCCCCCCCCCCCACACACACACACACACACACACATTCCATGTATCCATGTTCTGCTACAATATTGAAACAAAAGAAAACATTTCTGGGGGCCCAAAACACTTCTAGCCCTGCACATTCACCATAAACTCATGCAGCATTCTCTTTGGTAGAAGTTCTTTAGGCTTTTTCCCACCTGGAAAATATAGTCCCCGGGACCGACGTCTGTGATATCTATCCACTGGCAGTCGATGTCATGGCGGTAGGTGTCCCAGCAGCCAACTGTTATTCCTTGTTCCCCAAAGTTGGCGCACTCATAGCGCTTCTGGATTCCTGCACATTGAACATCGTTACTTGGAAACATAATTTAAAAAGGGTACAATCACTTTTTTAGTTACACTGCATTGTATTATGACATATTGTATACATATGATGACATTTGTTACATCTTTACATTGTATGATGACATATTGACGGGGATTTACTAAAACTGCAGCACATAGAATCTGGTGCAGCTGTGCATAGTAGGAACCAATCAACTTCCAGGTTTTATTGTCAAAGCTTAACCACTTCCGCCTCGGACGATTTACCCCCCTTAATGACCATGCGATACAGCACTGCGTTATTTTAACTGACAATTGCGCCGTCGTGCGACGGTGTACCCATATAAAATATTTGTCTTTTTTACCCTACAAACAGTGCTTTCATTTGGTGGTATTTGATGTACTTTTTTTTTGCGCTATAACCAAAAAAAGACTGACAATGTTGAAAAAACAAAACAAAAAAAAAAAAAAACAATAGTTTTTACTTTCTGCTTTAAAACCACTAAGCCCCCGTTCACACTAAGGCGACCTGTGAGGTGACCTGGTCGCCTCACAGGTCGCTGTAGGTCGCCTCCCATAGGGAAGCTGCGGACCCGTTCTAATAGGAGCGACACAAGTCGCTCCGACTTAAAAAAAGGGTCCGGAGCTTCTTTGGGGCGACCCGGAGCGACCTGCATAGACTTCAATGTTATGAAGTCCATGGCGGCCGCTCCGAGGTCACGGTGCGCTGCTCGCACCGCGACCTCGGAGGTCGCCCCGGCAAGTAGCGTCGCCTGCATGTGAACGGGGGCTTAAGCCTCAGCCCTATTTCGGACACTTTCTGTTTACAAGTTAAAATCAGTATTTTTTTCCTGGAAAACTACTTAGAACCCCCAAACATTATATATATTTTTTTAGCAAAGACTCTGGAGAATAAAATGGCGGTTATTGCAATATCTTTTGTCACGCGGTATTTGTGCAGCGGTCTTTAAAACGCCATTTTTTTGGAAAAATCACATTTCCCTACATTTAAAAATACTAAACAGTAAGGTTAGCCCATTTTTTTGTATATTGTGAAAGATGATGTCATGCCAAGTAAATAGATACCCAACATGTTATGGTTTAAAATCCCCCGTGGGATGGCGACAAACTACGGTCAATAGAGATCTCAATAGGCGACGCTTTAAATTTTTTTAACGGTTACCAGTTTAGAGTTGGAGTGTAGCTCTTTTTCTTAATTATTGATCATGCTCTGGCGATCGCGGCGATACCTCACATGTGTGGTTTTAACAGCGATTTAATTCGCGGCTCGACTTCCGTATACGTATTTTTTTTGTGCGCGAGCTAACGGTGACGGGAATTTTTTTTTTTTTTCCTATTTATTTTATTTTTTTTAACTTTATTACAGGTTTTTAAAAAAAAAATAAAAATCTGATCACTTTTATTGCTGTCACAAGCAATGTAAACATCCCTTGTGACACCAATATGCAGTGACAGG
The DNA here is from genome assembly GCF_965119305.1 of Pelophylax lessonae. Taxonomy (NCBI): domain Eukaryota; kingdom Metazoa; phylum Chordata; class Amphibia; order Anura; family Ranidae; genus Pelophylax; species Pelophylax lessonae. Next base: position 21,653,159 of record NC_138776.1, read on the forward strand.
TACTCTTTATGGAGGGATCGAGGGTCTAAAAGACCCCAAACCCCTCTACTGCACTTCCCTGTATGCAAAACGCCGAAAACAACGTTTTTGCATACAGCCGTTTTTTAAATCTGCCGCCTTTTGCAGCACAGTAACCTGGAAGTGACGTCATGGACGCCGCCTCCGGGTTACGTCATCAGAGACCCGATCAAAGCCATTTCCGGCATTCATCGGGACTCCATCCAGCCGACGGGCGTGCCGCATCGGTCATTCCTGATAGAAAGCCGACCTTCGGCTGTAAACCACGGTACCGGGATGGTGCCTCTAGCTAAAGGCATCACCCCGGTATACTACCGCAAAGTTTGCCGACGTACCCCTACATCACTTTGCGGTAAGTGGTTAACCACTTCAGCCCCAGAAGGATTTGCCCCCTTAATGACCAGGCCATTTTTTGCAATTTGGTACTGTGTTATTTTTAACTGACAATTGCGCGGTAGTGCAACGATGTACCCAAACAAAATAAAGCTTTCTTTTGGTGGTATTTGATCACCTCTGCGATTTTTATTTATTGCGCTATAAACAAAAACAGCGACAATTCTGAAAAAAAAAAAAAAAACAATATTTTTCACTTTCTGCTATATAACATTCCCAATATAAAAAAAAAAAAATGTAAAAATCTAATTTTTTCATCCTTTTAGGTCAATTTGTTTTCTGCTACATATTTTTGGTAAAAAAAAAATCACAATAAGCGTATTTTTATTGGCTTGCACAAAAGTTATTGCGTCTACAAACTAGGGGAAATATGTCTTTTTTTTTTTTTACTAGTAACGGCGGAAATCAGCGATTTTTAACGGGATTGCGGCAGACAGATCGGACCCCTAACTGACATTTTTTACACTTTTGGGGGGGACCAGTGACATTACTACAGTAATCATTCATAAACATATGCACTGTTACTGTACTAATGACACTGGCAGGGAAGTGGTTAACCCAGGAGCAATCAAAGGGTTAAGTGTAAGCCTAGGGGGTGTTTTCTAACTGTATGGGACTTGTGGAATCAACACAGAGACCTGTGATCCTAAATAGGAGGATCACAGGCGTTCTGTGTTCATTCCAGAGAGAACAACAGTCTGCTGTGTTTGGGGGGAGGACTCTGTGCAGGCCAGTGAAGTTCCTCCACCCCAAACTCGCTCATCCACATTATCTTGCCAAAGTATTGGGCCACCCCTCCAAATCATTTGGTGGAGGGGGGAGGGGGGGGGGGATTATGGTGTGGGGTTGTTTTTCAGGGTTTAGGTTTGGCCCTTCTTACCAGTGAAGGGAACTCTTAAGGCGTCAGAATACCAAGACATTTTGGACAATTTCATGCTCCCAACTTTGTGGAAACAGTTTGGGGATGGCCCCTTCCTGTTCCAATATGACTGCTAACCAGTGCACAAACCAAGGTCTAGTTAGGGTGGAGGGACTTGGCTGGCTTGCACAGAGTTCTGACCTCAACCCGATGAATTAGAGCAGAGACTGAGAGCCAGGCCTTCTCCTCCAACATCAGTGCCTGACCTCACAAATGGCTCTATTGGAAGAATGGTCAAACATTCCCATAGACACTCCTAAACCTTGTGGACAGCCTTCCCAGAAGAGCTGAAGCTGTTATAGCTGCAAAGGGTGGGCCAACTCAATATTGGCCCTTCCGGACTAAGACTAAGAAGAGTCGAATCACCGCAGAGGTGATCAAATACCACCAAAAGAAAGCTCTATTTGTGGATGAAAACAGGAATTCCCAAATGATCCAATCAGAGAACGGAAGGGCACCGTGGTGACCCTGTATGATCATTCCCTTCCGTTCTCTGATTGATCATTTGGGAATTTTTGGACTTACTATGAAATGGATATATGAATGGTTCACACCCAACGCATATTAATTTATTGAGGACATTATTCTAATATATTTATTAATTCTATCCTTCCTTATATATGAATTGGTTGATTGTAACACTCTAGTATAATTGTATGTAGTTGATTGTTTGTAACATCCCTTGATATATTATCTCAACATATATCTACATCACAATCTATATTGATTATTGCAAGAGCAAAAAACGTGGGAGGTTATATACAGAGTTGTATAAAGTACTCGAAACCCATACTTGAGTAAAAGTACAAGTGCTCGATCAAAAAGTGACTTGAGTAGAAGTGGAAGTGCTCGATCAAAAAGTGACTTGAGTAGAAGTACTGAAGTATTCAACATTTTTTGTATTTAAAGCGGAGTTCCGGGCACAAAAACGAGATTTTGTTTTTGTGCCCCTCCGCTAGGTATGCCTCCCCTGAAAAGGAATTGGATAGTTATTTTTTTTTTGTTTACTTACCTTGCAATTGAAGATCGAAGATACTCACCTCAGAGTACTTCCTCCCTCGGAGCCGCGGCTCACCCCGTCACTTCCTGCCTCGCTATGATTCCTGGGAGCTGAACGTCACAGCTCCCAGGAATCAATGCGACGGCACCGGCCCCGCTCGTCATTTCCGGGCGACGCCGCATTCCCCTGCTAAACAGCTTCTGGGCATGCCCAGAAGCTGTGGAGGAATGCGGCGTCGCGCCGGAAGTGACGAGAGGGGCCGGTGCGGCGCATTCTGGGACAAGAAGACACAGAAGAGGACCGCACCGGCTTCAGCTGCCCACAAGAGAGATGGAAACGCTGTGGAAGAAATTTTATAAGTAAGTATTTCTTCTAAAAGGTAAGTGCGAACCGGGACAGATCAGAGGCTAGCCATTGTGGAATGTGCTAGCCCTGACTGTCCCGGGGGTATGTTTATTAAAAAATGACATCTGTGCCCGGAACTCCGCTTTAAGTATTGCAAGTCGTTTTTTAAAAAATGTTGCTACTCAAGTACTGAAAGTAAAAGTACAAGTACTGTGTTATGTAGTTATTAAAGAAAGAAGTCAAAAGTTTGAACATCATATTGTTTTTTATTATTTCAAATACAGCTTTTATTTATACATACAGTAGCATTTATTTCCGTATGCGCTGATAATACACATGTTTTGAGCTTCATGAAACCTCCCATCTACTGTTCTGGCAGTGGTAATTTTTATAATTGTAACGAGTAACTATGCAGCACAAAAAAAAAATATCGGAGTAGAAGTATTGAAATCATTGAAAAAATGTAGTGAAGTAAAAGTGGAAGTAGGAGAAAAAAATTCTACTCCAGGAAAGTACAGATACCGTCTTTCCGTACTTAACCACTTTACGTCTGCTCACAGTAATACTACTGCGGCAGAGTGGTTCGTTATCGTCTGACGACGTAGTATTAACGTCGTCACACACTCCCCCTTCTGGGCGGCGCTTGCGCGCCGCCGGAGGCTCGCTCCCGCTGTTTTCATTCACAGCGGGAGTCGGGCCAGGGGAGGAGCAGCGGCTATCGCTATCGTCATAGTGACAGGGAGTGACAGATCGGACTGTTCAGCATAGCTGGACATCCGATCTGTCCATGACTCGCTCAGTCACCTCCCCCCCTACACGTCAGTAAGCACCAGGCATACATTAACCCCTCCCTCTCCAATAAAATTAACCCCTTCCCTGCCAGTGTAATTTTTACAGTAACAGTGCATATATATAGCACTGATTACTGCAGTAATGTCACTGGTACCCCCAAAAGTGTCAAAAATGTCAGTCAAGGGTCCGATCTGTCCGCTGCAATGTCGCAGTCCCGCAAAAAAAATTGCGGATCGCCGCCATTACTCGTTAAAAAAAAAAACACCAAAAATGACAGAAATCTTTCCCTTTGTTAGTAAACGCGATAACTTTTGCGCAAACCAATCAAAATACGCTTATTGCGATTTTTTTTTACCAAACATAGGTAGCAGAAAACAAATTGGCCAAAAAATTTTTAAAAAATTGGTTTTTACATCTTTTTTGGGGGGAATTTCATATAAAAAAATGTTAAAAATATTGTTATTTTTTCAAAATAAACGCTCTTTTTTTGTTTATAGCGCAAAAAGTAAAAATCGCACAGGTGATCAAATACCACCAAAAGAAAGCTCTGTTTGTGGGAAAAAAAGGACGTAAATTTCGTTTGGGTATGGCATCGCACGACCGCGCAATTGTCAGTTGAAGTCGCACAGCGCCGAATCGCAAAAAGTGGCCTGGACAGAAGACAGCAAAATCCTCCGGTGGTAAAGTGGTTAAGTACAGTAGTGAAGTAGCTCTACTTAGTTATTATACATCTCTGGTTATATATACCCCCCTCTTTCTTTCTATTTGTGGGAAAAAAAGGACGTCAATTTTATTTGGGTACAGCGTCACACGACTGCGCAATTGTCAGTTAAAATAACGCAGTGCCGTATTGCAAAAAATGGCCTGGTCATTAAGGGGGTAAATCCTTCCCGTCTAGAAGTGGTTAAATCACATTGCTAATTGAATATTGTACTTGTTTTGTAGCCTAAATACTGAAATTTGCACCTAAAACTGTAATTTTCTAACTTTTGGAAATGCCAGCAAAAGCTTGGCTATGCCAGTAAATGTTGGGTGTTGTGTCAGTAAATTCCAATCTGGTAGGTTGGCAACACTGCTTCCTTTACTTCAATTTTCCGTGTAATGGGCATGATGTGCATTGTAAACCTTTTACAGGTTCAGGGACATTCATTTACCTTTTCCGCAACGTGTGTCTTCCAGGCAGAAGCTGGCTTTGTGTCCTTCAGCAACTTTGGAGCCGTTCATATTGAGGAGGTCATAGTGGGTGAAGACTTCAATGCTGTGGTAATGTCTGAGCAGGGAAAGAATAGAACAAAATGATAACTTACAAGGACCATGATGATGGTGGCTTCACGTAGTCATGTATGGAAAGAGACACTGCGGTGAGCCTATAAGAGGGACGAAAAAACACATAATTGAAGCTCTTCTTCTGCAATGTATGTGCTAATTACTGGGCGATTCCAGGATATCACTTTACAAGGATCTGTGCTGGGGGGGGGGTTTAAAGGAACAACCAAGGAAATGTAAAGACACCACCCCATAGCTCTGAAATATTTCATCATGTCTATCTATTCCTACTCTCTATACCAGGGATCCTCAAACTTCGGCCCTCCAGCTGTTGTGGAGCTACACAACCCATGAGGCATTGTAAAACTCTGAACTGACATGACTAAGCATGATGGGAATTGTAGTTCCTGAACAACTGGAGGGCCATAGTTTGAAGACCCCTGTTCTATACATTCATTCCGCTCATGCAAAATACCACAAGAAACCAGCAGCAGTAGAAACGTTAACAACCCTTAAAGTTATACTAAACACAATTTTGATAGGACTTTTTAGGTGCAAAAAAATTTCAAGAAAACATTTTTACAAAAAAATATACAAATAATTTTATTTAACTATTACAAAGTTAGAAATACATTAAAATCATTTGAGATGTTCAAATGCCACTTATATGGGTATCTGCTCTACATGTTTCGCCATTTGTCGTGGCTTCTTCAGGAGGTTATGAATCCTTGTGCCCAGGGGCAGACTGGCAACCTTCGGCCCAGGAGGCAAGTACAAACCAGAGGCCCATGGTGGACTGGCCCCACTCCCACTCTCCCTCTTCCTGTCCTCCTTCTGACCCCCAATCCAGGCTGAAGCCCTGCTCCAAGTACTCTCCACTCACTGGCTGAATCCGGGTTCCCGACCTGGCAAGCAGGGGGCTGTTGGGGGGAGCTGGGACAGCTTGGTTGGGGCTGGCCAGGGAAAGAGTCTCCAGTGGGGCATTAAACTGGCCACTGCTCAGACACAGTTTACTTTACACCATCCATGCTGGGGGGGGGGGTTCATGCGCTCTGTCCTTGTCTTCAACCCGCACTCAGTAGGTCAGTGGTGGAGACTTTTTACTTCTCTTCACCAGGAATCCTTTAGGCATGTCTGTGGCAGAAGCGGTGCAGTCTTTTTATGGGGCATCAGAGCGACCCAGGGGGCAATTGCTCTCCTGCCCCCTAGCCCAGTTCTTCCCTGCTTGTGCCCAAGGGTTTTCTACATAAAGAAAAATACAGTAATGTACATAAATATATATATATGGACATTATGAAAGTACATACAATATTAAAGTGCAACATATGCACAACTATATATGCAGCAAAAAATTGCTTCCACCCATACATGTAGATATTCACAATCCCTCATCATTAATTAATACAAGTAATCACATAAATGGACATAAATGTATTCATACCCATAGAAACCCCCCCTACATTTATGTCCATTTATGTGATTACTTGTATTCATTTATGATGAGGGATTGTGAATATCTACATGTATGGGTGGAAGCAATTTTTTGCTGCATATATAGTTGTGTATATGTGACACTTTAATATTTTATGTACTTTCATAATGTCTATATAATTACTGTATATACATTACTGTCTTTTTCTTTACGTAGAAAACCCTTAGGCACAAGGATTCATAATTCTCCTGAAGAAGCCACGACAAGGGGCGAAACATGTAGAGCAGATACCCATATAAGTGCCATTTGAACATTTCAAATGATTTTAATGTATTTCTAACTTTGTAATAGTTAAATAAAAATTATTGGTATATATATATTTTTTTTTTGAAAATGTTTTCTTGAAATTCTTTTTTTGGACCTAAAAAGTCCCATCAAAATTCTCTATTCAAATATTGTATTTTTTATACAGGATGCGGTGCTATTCAAATTGACCCTCTATCCTCCAGCAAAGCCCCCCTTTTTGTATTATCCTAAACACACACTGTGTCATTTACATTGTCCCTTCTTTAGGGTTTTTTTTTTTTTTTTTAGCGGGAAAAAAGGGGAAGGCAGCTCCGGCAACTCCAGCACTGAATGTATGTAATGGCAAGGGGTGCTGGGGTGTGCTGAAGGGTCTATTGATCACCAGTGCTGCCAGCATTGCTGCAGAGGTTGAAGGGGTGGGGGGTCAGCCTGCCAGTGCTCACACCATACGCCGCACACTGCATCAAATTGGTCTGCATGGCTGTCGTCCCAGAAGGAAGCTTCTTCTAAAGATGATGCACAAGAAAGCCCACAAACAGTTTGCTGAAGACAAGCAGACTAAGGACATGGATTACTGGAACCATGTCCTGTGGTCTGATGAGACCAAGATAAACTTATTTGGTTCAGATGGTGTCAAGCGTGTGTGGCAGCAACCAGGTGAGAAGTGCAAAGACAAGTGTGTCTTGCCTACAGTCAAGCATGGTGGTGGGAGTGTCATGGTCTGGGGGTGCATGAGTGCTGCCGGCACTGGGGAGCTACAGTTCATTGAGGGAACCATGAATGCCAACATGTACTGTGACATACTGAAGCAGAGCATGATCCGCTCCCTTCAGAGACTGGGCCACAGGCCAACATAACGACCCCAAACACTCCTCCAAGAAGACCACTGCCTTGCTAAAGAAGCTGAGGGTAAAGGTGATGGACTGGCCAAGCATGTCTCCAGACCTAAACCCTATTGAGCATCTGTGGGGAGCACAGAAGGTGGAGGAGTGCAAGGTCTCTAACATCCACCAGCTCCATGATGTCGTCATGGAGGAGTGGAAGAGGATTCCAGTGGCAACCTGTGAAGCTCCGGTGAACTCCATGCCCAAGAGGGTTAAGGCAGTGCTGGAAAATAAATGGTGACCATCAAAAATATTGACACTTTTTTTTTTATCAAAGGCATGTAACAGAATTCAAGCAAACAATTCAGCCAATTCAGAGAGCGTGCCGCTCTCCTCAGGCAGGGAACTCCAACATAAGCACATAAAAGGAAAGAAAAGGAGGCGCAAACACCTAATGCATTACCCGTGGTCACCATAAAAAATATTTTATTAAAATGCCAAAAACATACTCACAGACATGAAGAGTAAAATTGCATTACAAGACTCCACCACACATGGAATGGAACATGTCCCTGTAGATAGGACCGCTAACGCATTTCGGGAGTCAAGCTCCCTTCATCAGAGCTTTTTTAATATTTGGTCTTTTTTGGTTTATATTGCAAAAAAAAAAAAAAAAAACGCTTTGTGTGAAAAAAAAAAAATATAAATTGAATTGTCATCTTTCAGGTTGTCAGTAAAAAATGTGTTTTGTCACTAAATTTCCCATGTTTTGCCAGTAAAAAATGCCAGGGGAGCTTGGCAACCCTGCTTTCATGCAAACCAATCAATATACAATGATTGGGAATTTTTTTTTTTTTTTTTTTTTATCATAGGCATGTAACAGAATTATTTAAGCCAAAATGTTTGTTTTTATGTTTTCATTTTTTATTGGATATGTTTTATAGTAGAAAGTAAAAATGATCTAAAATTGAATTGTAATGTTTCAGGTTGTCAGTAAAAAATGTGTTCCTGATAGAACTCCATGGCAGCACACGTATGGGTAGGCTCCGCCTCCTCTCCTACCCTATAGGACCCCACTCCCATAAATTTTTGCTCCAAGCCAGGAGCCGTGTTCCTTTTTTGTCCTCCTTCCGCAAGAGAAGTCTTACCTTATAGGATGCGTTTTCTTACATACCTGGTGGCGTGTGGCTTTCCTGGATGATGCCTTTCTACCTTAGTCCAGCAATCTCAGTACTACTGGGTGGACCCGGGCAATTTGAAATGATGCCGGAAGATGCCATAAATCCTGAATGAGAGGTGGGCTGCATCGCTTGGCCAAACGTCCTTGCTACTAGCGGGAGGCCCTTATGCCCTGACGCACACGCTAGTCTCCGGTTGAGGAGCGTTCCAGGTCCTTCTGTCGGTATTGGTGGTAATGTATTGCTTACTTTATACTTTATATCGTTTTGCTTCCTGGCTAGTATGGCGGCTGGAGCGCTCCTGCGTTCCAGGCCGTCGCTCTCGGCTCCTCCCCCTGCCTCCTGATTCCCAGTTGGGTGTTCATTGCGAGGCTTGGTTCCTAAGTGGTCTGCGCATGTGCGCACGCCACTTCCGGTCCTCCATGACGCGGTGGCGTCGGGGGGGGCGTGGCTTTACGGCTCCCGGGAAATTTAAACAGCTGATGGAGCTGTCATTCTTGGGATGTCTGTGGGCTTTTGCGGCGGCCTCCCCACGCTGTGTCTCTGCCTGTGTTTGGTAAGTCCTGTGCTGGGTCAGTCCTGCTTGAATGGGGGAGGGGAAAGGCGGCTATGGGAAGGTAAGATTGAGTTCTTACATCCTTCCTATTGCAGGTTATCTCGCTGTGATTTGCAATGGATGCCTCACCGCCCCCCGGTGGCCAGTCCCTGCGCAACAGGTGAGCTTTAGCTTTTAACTCTCGCTTGTCTGCCAGCTGGCTTACTGTAGCCTGAGCTTTTCTTTCCTTTGTTTTCAGCCCTTTTAGGTCTGACCAACGTCCTGCATCGGGATCAAAGGATAGATCACCTTCAGGCCATCACCATGCATCATCCAAATCCAGGCACCATAGATCCAGGTCTAGGTCTCGGCGCCATGATGATTGTCCAAGCCGGTCTTCCCGACATGCTGACCGCCCCGCACACAAATCTTGCTGGGGTTGTAGGGCTGTAGTCCCTGAGGATAGATCCTTGTGTGATGCCTGCTATTCTCGGGCAATCAAGGAAAAACAAGTCCCAGATCCACCAGTGGAAACCCTGGTCAGGCGGATCGTGCAAGAATCCTTAAGGGATTGGGATTCCAACCGGCTGTCTGGTCATACAACTGATACTCCAGTTCTCCCTCAGAGGGAAGACGTAGAGCCAGGCACTTCCCAGCCGAGTCGCTTCTCGGATTCCTCTGAAAGTGAGGATGACCTAGAAGACCAAAGTTCAGGTTTTGATTTTGCCATGATCTCTCCGCTAGTAAGAGCGGTAAAAGAGGCGTTAAAATGGGAAGAGCCAGCAGACTCCCCAGCAAAACAGAAGAAATACTTTAAACATCTCAAGAAAGAACGGGATCATTTCCCTTTTCTGAATGAGCTGGGGGAAATCATTACAGACGAATGGCATGGAGTTGAAAGAAAGAATTCCTTATCGTCCAAATTTTCCAGGTTATATCCTTTTAAGACCGACAAAGTGAAGCATCTTGATTCTGCACCTACAATAGACGCAGCCTTGATGAGGCTAGTCAAACACGTTACCCTACCTTTGGAAGATTCCGTCTCATTTAAAGATGGTCTGGATAGACGAATTGATACGGATCTCAAAAAGATCTATCTGTTAGCTGGTATGACCTGCAAGCCAGCCCTAGCCCTTGCAGCCACATCCAAAGCTATGGAGGCTTGGGTAGATAACGTGGAGACCACACTGAAAGGTGTCTCAGAAGAAGCAGCCAGAAGCTCGGCTGTGTATGAACTAAGGTTAGCAACGGCCTTTTTGGGAGAGGCTTCCATTGATATCATTCGCCTGGTGGCGCGGGTCATGCTCTCTTCTGTCACGGCCAAACGTGCTTTATGGTTACGTCCCTGGCTGGCCGATCCTGCTTCCAAACAAGCCTGGTGCAGGATTCCGTTTGAGGGTGCGTCCCTTTTTGGCAACAAGCTGGACAGTGCCATTACCCGTGCCACTGGTGGTAAATCAGGTTTCCTCCCTCAGGATCGCCGTTTGTTTGACCGCAGAAGATTTCAGCACAAACCAAGTTCGGATCGATCCAGAGAAGCTCGATCTTACAGGCCTGGACGTGAGTTCAGAAAGAATTGGAAAAGATCTCAACCTACAGGTCAGAAGTTCAACAAGGGAACACCTTCTAGTGGTCGGGAGACCACAAAGTCTTTTTGATATCAGGCCTGCTCAAGCGTTGCGAGTAGGCGCTCGTCTACGTCAGTTTGCGCACGTTTGGGCAGCCTCGATTACGGACCAGTGGACCGTCAAGACTGTGTCTCATGGTCACGTTTGGTCTTTCGAAGAAACTCCAATTCTGCGGTTCATTCCTACGGCTCTACCTCGCGTGGAAGAAAAGAAGTCAATTCTTCTGTCATACGTAGATTCCCTGATCTCTCAAGGTGCTGTCATCCCAGTTCCGGCCGAAGAAAGGTTTCAAGGCCTTTATTCACCTCTATTCATGGTGCTAAAGAAAAACGGTTCTTGGAGACCGGTCATAGACCTGACTCATCTGAACTCTTTCATAAAGAAAGAGAGGTTCAGGATGGAGACACTCTTCACTATCCGCCAAGTGGTGCAACCAGAAGATTGGATGATCTCCATAGATCTAAAAGATGCCTATTTCCATGTCCCAGTGGCAGCAGAACTACAAAAGTTTCTTCGCTTTGCCGTGGGTCAAGTGCATCTCCAGTTTACCTGTCTCCCTTTCGGGCTTACCACCTCACCTTGAGTCTTTTCAAAGATCTTACTGGCTATTGTAGCTCTGATCAGATCGAAAGGGATCCGACTGTTTCACTACTTAGACGATCTGCTTCTTCTTTCTCAAGACCAAGCACAGATTCTGCAACACAGATCTCAGGTAATCTCCACCCTTCAAGAATTCGGGTGGCTCTTGAATCTGGAGAAAAGCCATCTGGATCCGTCAAAATCCTTGATCTTCCTGGGGGCACTCTTCAACACCTCCAGAGGCACCATCTCTCTTCCAGTGGAGAAGATTCCGGTGATCCGCAGCAGAATACAACCGGCAATGTCAACTCCTTATCTTCGGGCATCACAGTGTCTGAAAATAATAGGGACCATGGTCTCCACGGCCCCCATGGTCAAGTGGGCACAGTGGAGGATGAGGCCCTTTCAAATCGGTTTCCTCCGCCAATGGAGCTCTGGGAATCCAGACACTCCTGTACGGATAACATCCTCTACGAGGGCGAGTCTGTCTTGGTGGCTACAACGGGAAAATCTCCTGAATTGTCATTCGATCGTTCCCGTTCCTTGGATCGTTGTGACATCGGATGCCAGCCAGACGGGCTGGGGTGCGCACTGCCTGTCAGAGGTGGCCCAGGGCAGGTGGGACTTTCCCACCCTCGGGTTGGTCTCAAATGTCCTGGAGCTTCGGGCAGCTTTTCGTGCCATCATGGCTTTCCGTCACTTGGTGAAAGGGTCCTCGGTCCTTCTACGGCTAGACAATACGACGGCAGTCGCATATATCAAGAGGCAAGGGGGCACCCGCAGTTCCTCCCTTCTGGAAGAAGTGAAACCGATCATGGCATGGGCCCAACGGAATCTTGCCAATCTATCAGCTGCTTATCTTCCAGGAGTCCAGAACGTTCAGGCAGATTTTCTGTCAAGAACCAATCTAGACAACAACGAATGGTCTCTTCATCCAGAAACCTTCAAGTGGGTCATCTCTCTGGGGATTCTTCCGGAAGTAGACCTGTTTGCCTCTCCAAACAATGCCAAACTGACGAAATTCTACTCGAGATGGCGTTACCCCCAAGCCTACGGGGTAGATGCTCTGACGGACCACTGGAAGTTCCACAAAGCATATGCTTTTCCCCCGGTCCCAGTGATATTCAAGTTCCTGCAGAGACTCAGGAGAGAGAGGGTAGAAATCATAGCAATTCTTCCGTTTTGGCCAAGGAGGCCCTGGTTTCCTCTGCTGCTCCAACTGAGCTTTCGGGATCCTGTTCCCCTGCCATTCAGGTCGGACCTTCTATCTCAGGGTCCAGTGCTGCATCCATGCCCAGCGCAGTTACATCTCATGGCATGGTCCTTGAGAGGGAAAGACTAAAAGCTCTTGGCTGTCCAAGTGCGGCAATGTCCACAATGATGAGTGCCAGGAGACCGGGCACCAACAAAGTCTACGAGAGGATCTGGTCTAAGTTTGAGGATTACATGTCTAATGAGTCCGATTTCATCACTAATCCTAAGATCCATCACATTCTGGGGTTCCTCCAGACAGGCTTAGACCTATCTCTGGCTGTTGGCTCTCTCAGAGTACAGATCTCAGCAATCTCTGCCTTCACGGGGACCTCATGGGCAAAACATCCTCTGGTCCGGCAGTTTTTCAGAGGTGCGTCAAGAATGAGACCTCCCAGGAAACCCAGGTTCCCCAAATGGGACCTTCCACTAGTCCTTGAGTTTCTCTCAACAACAGTTTTGGAACATGGAGATTCCTTCTTCCTTAAGAATCTGTCTATGAAGACGGCCTTTTTAGTAGCCATCACATCGGCTAAACGTGTCTCTGAAATTAGTGACCTAGGTTGCAAAGAACCTTTTCTGACATTTTTTCCTGATCGGGTTGTCCTGGTCCCTATGCTAGGGTCCAATCCGAAGGTAAATTCAGTTTTTCATGTCAACCAAGAGATTGTTTTACCTACATTCAAGTCTCAAGATGACCAGAGTACCCATCCGTTGGATGTGGGCGAAGTCCTTCAAACATACTTGAAGTTCACAGCTTCCTTTCGCAAGTCAGACTATCTATTTGTTCTCTTTTATGGAAAGAACAGAGGCAAGAGGGCTTCTTCCAGAACAATTTCTAGCTGGATAGTTCAGACCATCCAGTGGGCATATAGAGCCAAGGGACTGGCTCCTCCGGAAGTGGTGACGGCTCATTCCACCAGAGGGATTTCTACGTCTTGGGCGGCTTCCCTTCATGTTGCACCAGATGTCATTTGCAGAGCGGCCTCATGGTCCTCAATTAACACTTTCATGTCACACTATTGTGTTGAACCTGCTTCTTTATCCTCAGTTGATTTTGGTTCAAAAATTTTGTCTGTTGACGGTGCAAATTAAACCTATTTCTGTTTGACCAGCAGTTGCCCACCCGGGTGTGTATGGCTAGTTATTTCCCATACGTGTGCTGCCATGGAGTCTGTCAGGAAAACGGAAAATTTATATCAATACTTACCGTAATTTTCCTTTCCTGATAGAACTCCATGGCAGCAGGAGTTCCCTCCCATCTGCTGGAGTAGTCTATATATGGAACACGGCTCCTGGCTTGGAGCAAAAAATTATGGGAGTGGGGTCCTATAGGGTAGGAGAGGAGGCGGAGCCTACCCATACGTGTGCTGCCATGGAGTTCTATCAGGAAAGGAAAATTACGGTAAGTATTGATATAAATTTTCCGTTTTTTGTCAGTAAATTTCAGTAATATACACTAATTGAGATTTTTTTTTTTTTTTTTTATCAAAGGCATGTAACAGAATGACAGTAAACAGGGCCCTCTAATTCCTCCTGTATTGAATTGTACTGTAACTGTATTGTCTTCCCTCACATTGTAAAGCACTGCACAAACTGTTGGCACTATATAAATCCTGTATAATAATAATAATAATAATAATAACTTTAGCCAAAATTTAATGTGTGATCTGATGGGTGTCGTGGCTTATTTCGTAAATGTTAGAAATCATGATTTTGATGCGTTTCTCTAACTCTAACCCCCAACTCTAACCCTAACTCTAACCCTAACCCCCAACTCAAACCCTAACTCTAACCCCAACTCTAACCCTAACCCCCAACTCTAACTCTAACCCTAACCCCCAACTCTAACCCAAACTCTAAACCTAACCCCCAACTCTAACCCTAACTCTAACCCTAACCCCAACTCTAACCCTAACTCTAACCCCAACTCTAACCCTAACCCCCAACTCTAACCCTAACCCCCAACTCTAACTCTAACCCCCAACTCTAACCCTAGCCCCCAACTCTAACCCTAACCCTAACCCCCATCTCTAACCCCAACTCTAACCCTAACCCCCAACTCTAACCCCAACTCTAACCCTAACCCCCAACTCTAACTCTAACCCCCAACTCTAACCCTAACTCCAACCCTAACCCCCAACTCTAACTCTAACCCTAACCCCTAACTCTAACCCTAACTCTAACCCCCAACTCTAACTCTAACCCCAACTCTAATCCTAACTCTAACTGTAACCCTAACCCCCAACTCTAACCCTAACTCCAACGCTAACCCCCAACTCTAACTCTAACCCTAACCCCTAACTCTAACCCTAACTCTAACCCCCAACTCTAACCCCAACTCTAATCCTAACTCTAACCCTAACCCCCACCTCTAACTCTAACCCTAACCCCCAACTCTAACCCTAACTCTAACCCTAACCCCCGACTCTAACCCTAGCCCCCAACTCTAACTCTAACCCTAGCCCCCAACTCTAACCCTAACTCTAACCCTAACCCCCAACTCTAACCCTAACTCTAACCCTAACCCCCAACTCTAACCCTAACCCCCAACCCTAACTCTAACCCCCAACTCTAACTCTAACCCCAACTCTAATCCTAACTCTAACTGTAACCCTAACCCCCAACTCTAACCTCCAACTCTAACTCTGACCCCCAACTCTAACCCTAACTATAACTCTCAACTCTAACCCTAACTGTAACCCCAACCCCCAACTCTAACCCTAACCCCCAACTCTAACCCCCAACTCCAACCTTAACTCTAACTCCCAACTCTAACCCCAACTCTAACCCTAGCCCCCAACTCTAACCCTAACTCTACCCCCGACTCTAACCCCCCAACTGTAACCCTAACCCCAACACTAACCCTAACCCCCAACTCCAACACTAACCCTAACCCCCAACTCTAACCCTAACTCTAACCCCAACTCTAACCCTAAATCTAACTTTAACCCCAACTCTAACCCTAAATCTAACCCTAACCCCAACTCTAACCCCCAACTCTAACCCCCAACTCTTTCCCTAACACTTACTCTAACTTTAACCTTAACTTTAACCCTAACTCTAACCCTAACTCTGACTCTAACCCTAACAATTACCGCTAACCCTTACTGTAATGCTAACTCTAAACATAACACCTAACCCTAACATGCAACTTTGGACACATGAAGGTTCCTGCACTACTTTGATGCAACTTGAGTGCCAGAGAGTGCAAAGTCCCATTAAAGTTGCACTCCATTAACAGAATTGTCATACTTTCCTATTAGGAAAAAAAATTGAGATGAGTTTTTTTTTTTTTGGCTAATAGGAAAGTATTACAGTTCTGTTCATGAGTGCGACTTTGAGGCAACTTTACACTCTCACTCAACTCATATCAAAGTCAATTTAAAGTTGTCTAAAGTTGCATTTTAGGGTTAGAAAGAAGGGCGAGGGTTAGGGTTAAATGTTAGGGATAAATTCTAAGCCCAACCCTAACTCTAAAATGTAACCATAACCCTAACATTTATCCCTAGCTCTAATCCTAACTCTAACATTTACCCTAACTCTAACATTTAGCCCTAACCCTAACATTTAACCCTAACCCTAACATTTAACCCTAACCCTAACTGTAACTCTAACATTTAACCCTAACCCTAATATGTAACCCTAACTCTAACATTTAACCCTAACCCTAATATGTAACCCTAACCCTAACATTAAACCCTAACTCTAACATTTAACCCTAACGCTAATATTTAACCCTAACGCTAACTCAAACATTTACCCTACCTCTAGCAGGTAACCCTAACTCAAACGTTTAACCCTAACCCTAACATTTACACTAACTCTAACATGCAAAGCTAACCCTAACTCTAACATTTAACCCTAACACTAACTCTAACTCTTACCAAAGATCTAACCCTAACTCTAATCCCAACTCTAACACTAATTCTAACCCTAATTCTAAATCTAACTGTAACCCTAACTCTAACCCTAACATTTAACCATAACCCTAACTCTAACCCTAACCCTTACCCTAACTCTTATCCTACTTTTAACTCTAACCCTAAGTCTAACCCTAACTCTTACCCGAAATCTTACTCTAACCCTAACCTTAACTCTTACTCTAACTCTAACCCTAACTCTAACCTTAACTCTAACCCTAACCTTAACTCTAACCTTAACCTTAACTCAAACCATAACCCTAACCTTAACCCTAACTCTAACCCTAACTCAAACTCTAACTCTAATTCTAACTTTAACCCTTACCCTAACTAACCCTACCTCAAACTCTAACCCTAACTGTAACCCTAACCCTAATTCTAACCCTAACTCTAATCCCATCTCTAACACTAACCCTATCTCTAACTCTAACCCTAACCTTAACTCTGACACTAGCCCTACGTTGACATGTATGACAAGGGTCTTCTGTCTTTGAGAACGCTCCTTGTGGGAGATGTAGATTACGTTTCCTCAGTGACGTCACGTCCGGCTGACTTGGGAACGCAGGTTGGAACGCACGCGGAGAGCGGAAACCACGCCGGTCCCCAGACTAGTTGAACACCCGGGATCCCCACTGGACCAATAACAATGGCTGTGATCACTATAAGAATAGAAGAGCCTTTAGCCTGGTGTTCTGCCAAAAACTCCAACTTGCCGAGAAGTCCAACAACATTACTTCCGGTGACCACTTATTCATAGAATGGCGGCAGCCTTTACACTCCGGTACACGCTATAATGAGTGGATATTGTTAGTCGGAGTTGGAGTTTTCGGCACAACACTGGCTAATGAACACTGTCACCTTCAGGCTGCAATGGCATCTACAACGTGACATGTTTTATCATTGTAATTGTCAGCTGCAATTACAGTACTAATATGTAAAAATAAAAGAAAAAGGAAAACCGTTTTTAAATCAGTTTTTACATTTTTGTGCTTTTGTCAGTCAGTTTTTTTTTTTTTTTCTTTAACAGTGCATTAAATAAAAAGCCGTGTATGTTCTTATAAGGAAAGGGGGAGCGGGGGGAGGGGGGGGGGGCTCAAAGGAATAAGTCAGCGGAATCACACTAGGGAAGAATGTTCATTATTCTCACAGAGAAAAAAAAAACAAGACGAGGACTTCTTTTTATTTCTAAAGCTCAAATTGGAGACATGGAATTATCTGCCGAGGGGCTCGGTCTAATCAGCTTCCTATTCATGATCTATTTTTAAAAGAAAATCGCAGGTATTGTAATAGATCCACAAACATCCTATTGAATGGGTTGTGAATATCTCCGGCCGTACAACCGATGAGACCAGAACCCGACTCTCTGTATTCTTGTCTGTCCAGCAAGGACAGACGGGGGACAATCCAGCAGAGATCCGGAGTTCCCATTTTCCAGCTGTATATGGATGATGTTCATGGAGAACAATGGCGGACATGTTTGACACTGAGCACTTCTACGCGGTGCCGGGAGAAAATCATCCAATGCCCAGGGCTAAGATAGGAACCTGCACACCCCCCCCCCCTGCACCCCCACAACCTCCCGCCGATTGGACACCCCAAACCCCCTTCCACCGATAGGTGGAGGAGGGGCAGGGCCAATTGCAGCGCATGCCAGAATGTTGATGATGTTTGAGGTACACTGCAGCAAACTGAAACATTTAAGATCAGTGCACAAATATTGGGCTACCAGCGGGGAAGGAAAAAAATATCCCTGGGTCTTTGGTGTCAGGAAAAAAAATGCCCCTGCATCGATGGTGTCACAAAAAGGAAAAATGCCCGAGTCAGTGGTGTCACCAGAAGGAAAAATAATCCCTGGGTCTGTGGAATCATAATAAGAAAAAAATGTCCCTGAAAAGGAAAAAAATGCCATATTCAGTGGTGTCGCCAGAAGAAACAATGTCCCTGGGTCTGTGGTGTCACAGACAAAATGTCCCTGCATTGGTTGTGTCACCGGAAGGAAAAAATGCCTGACTTCCTGAGTCAGTGGTATCACCAGAAGAAAAATGTCTATGGGTCTGGTGTCACCGTAGGAAAAATTGTCCCAACATTGGTGATGTCACTGAAAGGAAAAAATGTCTAAGTCAGGGGTGTCACCTAAAGAAACAATGTCCCGGGGTCTGTGGTGTAACTGTTAGACAAAATGTCACTGCATTGGTGGTTTCACAAAAAGGAAAATAATGCCTGAGTCAATGGTGTCACCGGAAGGAAAATAATCCCTGGGTCTGTGGAATCATCATAAGAAAAAAAAAGTCCCTTAAAAATAAAAAATGCCTTAGTCAGTGGTGTCTACTAAAGAAACAATGTCCCTGGGTCTGTGGTGTCACTGTTAGACAAAATGTCCCTGTATCAGTGGTGTCACTGAAAGGAAAAAACACCTAAGTCAGTGGTGTCACCAGAAAGAAAAATATCCCTGGGTCGGTGGTGTCACTAAAAGAAAAAAATGTCCTTGAAAAGAAAAAAAGCCAGAGTTAGTGGTGACACCAGAAGAAACAATGTCCCTGGGTCTGTGGTGTCACTGTAAGACAAAATGCCACTGCATTAGTGGTGTCACAATAAGGAAAAAAATGCCCGAGTCAGTGGTGTCTCCAGAAGGAAAAATATCCCTGGGTCTGTGGAATCATCAGAAGAAAAAAAAAAGTCCCTTAAAAAGAAAAAATGCCTAAGTCAGTGGTGTCACCTAAAGAAACAATGTCCCTGGATCTGTGGTGTCACTGTAAGACAAAATGTCCCTGCATTGATGCTGTCACTGAAAGATCAAAATGTCAGAGTCAGTGGTGTCATAGTAAGAAAATATGTCCCTGTATCAGTGGTGTCACTGAAAGGAAAAAACGCCTACGTCAGTGGTGTCACCAGAAAGAAAAATATCCCTGGGTCGGTGGTGTCACTGAGAGAAAAAAATGTCCTTGAAAAGAAAAAAAGCCAGAGTCAGTGGTGTCACCAGAAGAAACAATGTCCCTGGGTCTGTGGTGTCACCATAGGGAAAATATCCCTAGGTCTGTGGTGTCACTGTAGGACAAAATGTCCCTGCATCAGTGGTGTCACAAAAAGAAAAAAATGCCCGAGTCAGTGGAGTCTCCAGAAGAAAAAATGTCCCTGGGTCTGTGGAATCATCATAAGAAAAAAATGTCCCTAAAAAGAAAAAATGCCCAAGTCAGTGGTGTCACCAGAAGAAACAATGTCCCTGGGTCTGTGGTGTCACCAGAAGAAACAATGTCCCTGGGTCTGTGGTGTCACCAGAAGAAAAAATGTCCCTGGGTCTGTGGTGTCACCAGAAGAAAAAATGTCCCTGGGTCTGTGGTGTCACCAGAAGAAAAAATGTCCCTGGGTCTGTGGAATCATCATAAGAAAAAAATGTCCCTAAAAAGAAAAAATGCCCAAGTCAGTGGTGTCACCAGAAGAAACAATGTCCCTGGGTCTGTGGTGTCACCAGAAGAAACAATGTCCCTGGGTCTGTGGTGTCACCAGAAGAAACAATGTCCCTGGGTCTGTGGTGTCACCAGAAGAAAAAATGTCCCTGGGTCTGTGGTGTCACCAGAAGAAAAAATGTCCCTGGGTCTGTGGTGTCACCAGAAGAAAAAATGTCCCTGGGTCTGTGGTGTCACCATAGGGAAATGTCCCTGCATTGGTGGTGTCACTGTAAGACAAAATGTCCCTGCATCAGTGGTGTCACAAAAAGGAAAAAAATGCCCGAGTCAGTGGTGTCTCCAGAAGAAAAAATGTCCCTGGGTCTGTGGTGTCACCAGAAGAAAAAATGTCCCTGGGTCTGTGGAATCATCACAAGAAAAAAATAACCCTCAAAAGAAAAAATGCCCAAGTCAGTGGTGTCACCAGAAGAAATGTCCCTAGGTCTGTGGTGTCACCAGAAGAAACAATGCCCCTGGGTCTGTGGTGTCACCAGAAGAAACAATGTCCCTGGGTCTGTGGTGTCACCAGAAGAAATGTCCTTGGGTCTGTGGTGTCACCAGAAGAAACAATGTCCCTGGGTCTGTGGTGTCACCAGAAGAAACAATGTCCTTGGGTCTGTGGTGTCACCAGAAGAAACAATGTCCCTGGGTCTGTGGTGTCACCAGAAGAAACAATGCCCCTGGGTCTGTGGTGTCACCAGAAGAAACAATGCCCCTGGGTCTGTGGTGTCACCAGAAGAAACAATGTCCTTGGGTCTGTGGTGTCACCAGAAGAAACAATGTCCTTGGGTCTGTGGTGTCACCAGAAGAAACAATGTCCTTGGGTCTGTGGTGTCACCAGAAGAAATGTCCTTGGGTCTGTGGTGTCACCAGAAGAAACAATGTCCTTGGGTCTGTGGTGTCACCAGAAGAAACAATGTCCCTGGGTCTGTGGTGTCACCATAGGGAAAATGTCCCTAGGTCTGTGGTGTCACTGTAAGACAAAATGTCCCTCTATCAGTGGTGTCACAAAAAGGAAAAAATGCCAGAGTCAGTGGTGTCTCCAGAAGAAAAAATGTCCCTGGGTTTGCGGTGTCACCAAAATAATAAAATGTCCCTGCGTCGGTGGTGTCACTGTCGTGCTCCCCCCTGTGAACAGGCTCTCGGGGTTTACATCCACTTTGCAGCTAAACTTCCAGAGTTGTGCGTTTAGAAGAGATTGGCTTTTGTACAATGAAAATGAAAGAAATAAATAAAATCGAAGTAAAATAAATAAATAAAAAAAATGTTTTCCTTCGCTGCCCTAACTGTACTGAGCCAATCAGGATCCGGCGCTAGGATCAGCGCTGTCTCCCCTAACGCAGATTCCTCCTCGCCGGCAGTTGTGTTTGTTCAGTAATTAGCGCATATTTTATGGCGCCCCTCCGGGAATACGCGATTCTCCCATTCTGTTATTTATGAGATTACGGCTTTATTATATTTTTTAGATTTTTTTTTTTTTTTTGTAGAGAAATATCTCTTGGATTAACCCTTTATAGGTTTATTTGGGTTCAATAGAACATACAAAGAATGAAGATTTATGACTCGCGGATGTCTAATACCAGCAGGGATGAAGGAACCGAATTGGATCCCAATTGTGGGTCAGCAAATCTGAACAAATTGCCGCAATTTCTATACTGCGGCAGGTCGGCTCTGTCCCGCGAAACAGCATAACTGTGTGTCACTTCGCAGGACTGTGAGCGGGGGCGCGTGTGCCCTGTGCCTCCGGAAGCGCACGTGGGCACCCATTCGCCACAGGGATAGCTGATCTGCGGGTCCAGCCGGCACCGGCGATCTCTCCCCGTGGAGACAGAACGGCGATCTACCGTTGTAAACACGGCAGACCGCTGTTCTGTCAGTGCTGAACACAGGGATCCTGTTTTCCTCTTATTTAGGAACACAGGTCCCTGTGTTCATTCCAGAAGCCCATCCCCCCACACAGTTAAAAAACACTCCCCTAGGCTCACATTTAACCCTTTGATAACAACCAATGACTGTGTGGCCTCTAACGTCCTAGCAACCAGTTATGTAATCGGTTGCTAGCCTGCACAGTGTCCTTGGTTGCTAGGTATCTGGTGGCTGCTAGCATCCTAGCAACCCACAAGGAGGGGGGTGAAGTCCCTGAGCAGGAAACTGTCACTGTTACCAGTGGTAGTAATGCTGAATGCATGATGACTTCCTGCACCAACAGAGGTTCGCTTCTGCGGGCGAACAGATTATTTGTTTCAGCAAACAGCGACGATCCAGAGTTCATGGTCATCACAATCTACAACCCATCCCTAGCTGTTAGGAGGAAGCAGTAGTTCCATCCATCATTATGTTGATGGTAGTCTTCCATACATGAAGTATTGCACATCTGTAGCCAGGTCCTACCTGTGACATTCATGCCAGACCCAGGTGTGCCTCCCGTTTCTTGGGGTGAAGTCAGACCTCCCAATATTGTGTATCTCTGATGAGAAGCGGAGCAGTCTCCGATGTCCGTACGGCCACTGCATGTCATCTGCTGATTTGGACAGACACTCCTCTTCATGGGCACATTCCAGCATGTGAAGGGGACGGTCCTCCAGGTAGGCTGACTCCTGAGCAAGCTGTGCATTCAGTATGAGGTCTGGAGCATCTAGAACAGGACAGGACCCAGTTAGGTATGAAATTGGTATTAAAGACATGAGCACGTGTCCACCAATCACCTGTTTTTGCACAATTACACCCTAAATAAAGAGCCATTTATACAAACATGTGTAGCACCCTCCTAGGTAGGTGCTAGGAAAAAGCATCTAATTGCTCCTTCTGCTTATCAGGGGAGCTGATCTGTTAGGTTGCCTGTTACATGTTTCCAGGTGTGATTCACTGGGTCTGAGGGAGTGTCCCCACTGCATCCAATGAGGGAGCTTGTTGGACAGTGGAGGAAACCCGGCCAGTGGCACACCAGGTTTTATGGCAGTCCAAGTGGGAAGGCACCACCTGGGATTGACCATAAGTACTGAGGGGACATATGACAGGGCGTCTTTGGCGGGAAGCAGAGTCCCAGGAGGAGGTGGATGGTTGTCTCTCCTCCTGCAGAGTGTGAGGAAGGTGGTCTTAGGCGGTCGGCCTAGTGAACCAGGTGTGGAGCTGAGCTGCAGAGGATCCAGTGAAGCTGACAGCGGAGCTGCTGGAAGAGTCACTCGGGAAAAACAGTGTCCGTGAGTACCAGAAGATTTGCCAAAGGGTCTGCCCAGGAAGGGGACCACTCCAGTCAGGGCGGTCTTTAATATTGATTGGACCCTGGGCAAACATTTTCTTGGGTTCACTTATAAACTATTTGCAGACAGTGCGGGCTCAAGGGGCAGCTGCTTCTGGCCCCACAACATTGACTGGGCCCGGGGCAGCTGCCCCTTTTGCCCTGTGTTAAAGACAGCCCTGACTCCAGTGAAGTCAGGGGATCAAGGAGCTAGCTCACACAGAGAGTGTTACAGTAAAGGGGGTGCCGTGTAGAGAACCCTGAAGCATAGGAACAAAGGGGGTGCCAGGAAGGGCCCTGAAGAGTGTTCTGCAGTACAGTACAGCTTATCTAAAACAGTTCATTAATTACTTCTTCACTGCTAGTGACAAGGTGAAGCAGCGGCCTTGCCGCACTCAGCAGTATCTAGTCGTCCCAGCAAATTGTGCATAGTACATTCAAGTTGGAGTGTCCCACTTATCCCCTTCTCCTATCCAAGTTCTCAATAAAACCAAAACTCCTAGACTGTTTCCTGACTGAGCCAAAGCACTTTGAAAATGTTGAACTGTCATTTTGTTGCTAAGGGTAACCCAGGGGAACCTGTATCCAGCAGCTCCCAAGGGAGTAGTGCTACACATGGCTACAGCTGTGTCAGCTTCATAGTGAAGGATGAGGAACCCAAACCCCGGCCATGATGGGTTAGGGTTGGTATTCAGGACTTACGGTCTGTACAGCTAACACCTGCCGATCGATGACCCCCTCCTCGAGGACAATGAACAACACTGTGGTGACGACACTGCTGAATCGACAGCTCTGTGCCAGAGCAACGCACGCCACTCATGACCACATCCTCTGCGCCCTGAGTACCCCGCCAATACCACGTCTCCTGCAGAACAGAAATAATGTGATGCAGTTTGGATTCTTTATTGGTAGTCATACAGATTCAGAATATATTATTTAATTAAATAATCAACAACGTAGAAGTAGGGGGCTAATAATTGGCTGATAATTGCTACTAGAACAACAACCCTCCTGCTCAAGGTTTGAACCCTCCGCCATCTTGTGCCCATCTCCATGCCAGAGGCCTCCTCACGACATTTGTGGCCATATCCAGGGAAAGGAATGTCCACACAGAAAGTTAGGATTGCTGCACTTTACTGATATTATTTAAGATGGAATTACGGTCACATCACTTTGACATACTAACGGGGTCACTTAACAACATTTTATCAATCAGATATAGCGGACAAACTGCAGCTGTCACATGTGAAAGCAGCACACGGTACATTTTAGTATGCCATCTTCCCTACTGTCTCTCTCTATTCCCGGGGTCATCAGGTAAAAAAACAAGAAAAGAAGCTTGACTATAGAAAATGAATGCAGCCACCAGACCAAGGACCAGGGAGTACCTACAGGGGTCGCAATTGTGACCCAGCCCCATGCTGCAGGGAGCCGCTGCAGCCCCCCTATACACCCGGACAGGAGGACAATGGGGGCAGCTCTATATAGAGGAACTGATCTCTCTATTTTCCTCCTGCTGAATACCCGCTTCTCCTCCTTTCCCTTCCGCAGGCATTCAGCCTGGAGGAAAATGGAGAGAATGGTTCCTCTATATGCAGCCACCCCCTATGCTCCTCCTATCCAGGTTCTTTCTGCTGCACCCCCTCCCCCCGTCCCCATACTCCGCAGCACTGCCGGGTTCCCCCCTCCCATCTCCCGCCGGCTGCTGCCATACCGATCACTGACTATGTCCATTCATAACTGCAGCGTAATAAACTGTTTCCTATGCTTCAGTTTGTGAATGAACAGGAAGCCTCTGTACAGAACTATTCCTGTACATCCCTTCTGTGCAGCTGAAGCTGCAGAGAAGGAAACCGAGGGCTGTGTCCTCAATCACCTTTAAAAGGTAAGATGTTAGGGGTCTGTTTAGACCCCGATATTTCACCAAAGCCCCCCAACGGAGCTCCTAAAAAAAAAATTGTAAAAAAATAAAATGGTAAATATAATGGTAAAAAATTGAAAAAATAAAATAACAAAAATAAAAAACCACTGACACCAGTAGCGGAACTACCAGGATCATAAAGGTTGCACGTGCTCACAGGGAAGGGCCCTGGCCGGAGGTCAAGGGGGCCCTTCATGGTTTCTTGCGCTGGAGCTCTGAAGGTTCCAGTGACGCCACTGCCAAGGACTAAGTATTCTGCATTACAGGCCGTTTTTGGTTTGGGTTTAGATAAACTTTAATACCTGTATCGCATGATTGGCAAAGCCGAGCCCCAGCTGTCGACAAGCGACCATGGCTTCATTCATACCCCAGAGCTCTCCGCACACCGCTCCCCACTTCTTCACACCTTTAATGACCATCTGTACTTCCACCTTCCCCTCTTCACTTGACCTTCCTCCAACCAGCCGAATCTGAAACAGAAGAAGGACAAAGCCCGTCTTACACAGGAGTTCTCATTTTAGCCAAAAGCTAATTATTCTCTTGTGTGAGCTCTTCTCCTGATCACCGCCAATCATTATCGCATTATTCAAGCAATCAGAGAAGGTTGAGGCCGACCGGCTATCACTTTCTGATTAAATACATTCTCATATACTGTATGCTGTATCGTGTTTCATCATTACTTGCTGAATATCATCATCATCTGTAGAATTCTGCGCCATTACTTTAATTATCAGTGATATATATATATATATACTGTATATATGGAACTGTACTCAATACCTTGGCTTTCTGTGAAATTTGACAGGGGTTATAATTATAACATATAATAATATATTTAAAAAATATAATGTAATAAAATATAATACACTTTATGTTTTTATTTACATATTAACATCATTTCAATTATTACAAGCATTATCGTGGTTATTTGTCTTCCTTTATTACTGTAGAATTAAAAGCAAAGGTTTTTTTTTTTTTGTTTTTTTTTTTTTGTTTTTTTTTTTTTTTTTGGTGTTTTTTGTTAGAGTAAGGAAGAGTTATAAGTATACTATATAAAAAAAAATTATTCCATTTATATAAAAAATATATAATAATAAAATTATAATATACAATATAATATAATATACTATAATATAATACATTTTATGTTTTTATTTACATATTAACTTCATCTCAATTAAAAGCATTATCATAGTCATTTGTCTTCCTTTATTACTGTAGAATTAAAATCAAAGGTTTTTTTTTTTTTTTTTTTTTTTTTTTTTAGAGTAAGGGAGAGTTATAAGTATACCATATAAAAAAAAATAATAATAATTATACAATATTTTAAAATAATATATGTATATTTAAATTATATAATATAATACATTTTATGTTTTTATTTACGTATTAACCTCATTTCAATTGTTAAAAGCATTATTATGGTTATTTTTCTTCCTTTATTACTGTAGAGTTAAAAAGCAAAGGTTTTGCTTTTTTTTTTTTTTTTTTTTTGTTAGAGTAAGGGAGAGTTATAAGTATACCATCTAAAAAAAAAAAATTATACCGCATATAAAAAAAATATAATATTAAAATTATAATATATAATTTCAATTGTTAAAAGCATTATTATGGTTATTTTTCTTCCTTTATTACTGTAGAGTTAAAAAGCAAAGGTTTTGCTTTTTTTTTTTGTTAAGAGTAAGGGAGAGTAATAAGTATACCATCTAAAAAAAAAAAATAATTATACCGCATATAAAAAAAATATAATATTAAAATTATAATATATAATATAATATCATATAATACACTTTATGTTTTTATTTACATATTAACCTAATTTCAATTATTAAAAGAATTATCATGGTCATTTGTCTTCCTTTATTACTGTAGAATTAAAAGCAAAGGTTTTTTTTTTTTTGTTAGAGTAAGAGAGAGTTATAAGTATACCATATAAAAAAAAATATACCATATATAAAAAAAATAATATTAAAATTATAATATATAATATAATATAATATAATATAATATAATATAATATAATACATTTTCCTTTTATATACACAATAACAGCATTTCAATTACTATTATATTGCAGGGGTTAAAATGGCCTATTGTCATCCTTTCCTAAATTTGAACAAAAGACAAAACTTTTTACCATTTTGGATGCATAGAAAAGAGAAGCAAGCAGGTGTTGGGAATAATTGCACTTAGCCACATCCGCATCCCAGTAACAGAGAACACTACTAAAATGAGGGGGGGGGGGGGGGGGATTATTCCAAGAGTCCAACCGGGCTATATGGAAATTAACCCCACTCAATAAAAAGAGGGACTTTTGAGGGTGTGGA
Source organism: Pelophylax lessonae (assembly GCF_965119305.1). Taxonomy (NCBI): domain Eukaryota; kingdom Metazoa; phylum Chordata; class Amphibia; order Anura; family Ranidae; genus Pelophylax; species Pelophylax lessonae. Next base: position 21,680,477 of record NC_138776.1, read on the forward strand.
CTGTGCAATGGTGAGCATAAATTAGAAAAAAGAAGAAAAATAAATTTTAAAATTCAATTTATTGTATATACTACATTAAAACAACATAGAACATCAATTGCATATATATAGCATTGCAATTACATATCCGCCAAAGAGAGGACATCTGGCCAGTAGATGTAAATTGCCTGCTGGTGATCCAAACGAAGATGATATGGGACTAACGCGTTTCGCTGAACTATATCTTTAAAAAGTGCTTCATCAGAGACCCTTACAGTTCTTGGCAGACACATAACATGCACATATGAGACCAGATATGTCTTCAATGGCTAGGGTAGAGGGTGCCCCATAGGTACACCGAGGACATTCGGCAGTGGCAGCTTGAGAGTAGACCCCCAGCAACAAACCGGGCTACCTCTCCTGGGAAGTACTGAGCCCTGCAGCCCCGGGCAAAAAAACAGATGGTTCAAATATAAAGGGAACCGCCAAATCAGGAGGCCAGACGAGGTAAGCATAAAATCTCTGTCTGTTAGTATCGCCAGTAACGCCAGTAGTGGCGGCCGCTCTCCACCCTGGAGACACCACTACTGGCCTAATTTATACTCCCCATTGCGCAACCCACATCCTCAAAAGTCCCTCTTTTTATTGAGTGGGGTTGATTTCCATATAGCCCAGTTGGACTCTTGGAAAAATCTCCCCCCCCCCCCCTTCATTTTAGTAGTGTCCATTTTGGATGCAGTAAGGGAGGGTTATAGCCCTGGTCAGGTGTCCGTTAGGGAGAATTCCCTTCACTTCCAGTCCCATAGCCACAACAGGAAGTGAGAAGAAATCCTTCCAAAGTGAGGGAATCCCTGGTTGCCACCAGAACTAGTGTCCCCTCTATTCTTGTTCTGGTATCAGCTCAATTTTTTTTTTCTTATTCTTTTCAGTGATAAGGGTAATCAGGACAAATAGAGAGGGGGGGATCTCCCTAAGAGGGGGACAGAGAAAGGAATAAAAACCTGACAGTGGTTCTAATCCCTCTCCACTTAATCTGAAACAGAAAAAATAATGTTTGCCTCCCTTGTTTAAGTGAATCTTAAAGTGAAAGTTCCTCCTGCCCACCCCTCCGTTCCTCTGCTACATGTATAGCGTATTTTTTTTTTTTATTGTTTTTTTTTATTTACCCTTTTTATTTTATTTTTTTAAGAAAAAGGGTTTAGAGTCACCCCTTATACACATCATTTGCCTAGGTGTGTCTTGTGCCTCCTGGTAAATTTACATCACATATCCCAGGAGGTCTTACTGTGTAATTCACAGAGTAGGAGAGGGGCGGGCCTAGGGGTGCGTCATCGGGAGGCCCACCGCCTGAACCCAAAAGAGCCAGCAGGCCTCTCAATGACATCAGAGATAAGATGGTGGTGCGGGACCAAGGCAGGGCATGATAGGATCTCAGAGAGACAATGCTGGATCCGCTGAATGGGTGAGTATCTGAAATGTGCAGGTATGTGGTACAAACTGGAATCACCATTGGAGGAGAGCACATACTAAGATCACAGTGGGAGGAGAGTACATACAGGGATCACCATGGGAGGGGAGCACATATTGGGATCACTATGGCAGGGGAGCACATACAAGGATCACCATGGGAGGAGAGCATATACTGGGATCACCATGGGAGAAGAGCACACACAGCACTATTGGAGGAGAGCACATACTGGGATCACTATGGGAGGGGAGCACATATTGGAATCACCATGGGAGGGGAGCACATACTGGGATCACTATGGGAGCAGAGCACATACTGGGAATAATATGGAAAGGGAACACATACTGGGATCACTATGGGAGGGGAGCAGGTACTGGGATCCCTATGGGAGGGGAGCAGATACTGGGATCCCTATGGGAGGGGAGCAGATACTGGGATCACTATGGGAAGGGAACGCATACTGGGATCGCTATGGGAGGCGAGCACATACTGGAATCACCATGCGAGGGGAGCACATATTGGGATCACCATGGGAGGGGAGCGCATACAGGGATCACTATGGGAGGGGAGCATATAATGGAATCACTATGGGAGAGGAGCACATAATGGGATTACTATGGGAGAGGAGCACATAATGCTCCATGGGAGGGGAGCACATATTGGGATCACCATGGGAGGGGAGCGCATACAGGGGTTACTATGGGCGGGGAGCATATAATGGGATCACTATGGGAGAGGAGCACATAATGGGATTACTATGGGAGAGGAGCACATAATGGGATCACTATGGGAAGGGAACACATACTGGGATCACCATGGGAGGGGAGAACATATTGGGACCACCATGGGAGGGGAGCACATAATTGGATCACTATGGGCAGGGAACACATACTGGGATCATCATGAGAGGGAAGCACATATTGGGATCACCATGGGAGGGGAGCGCATACAGGGATCACTATGAGAGGAGAGCAAATATTAGGATTACTATAGGAGGGGAGCACATAATGGGATCACTATGGAAAGGGAACACAAACTGGGATCACCATGGGAGGGGAGCGCATACAGGGATCACTGTGGGAGGGGAGCATATAATGGGATCACTATGGGGGTCATAGTGATCACTCACATAGTAGAGTATCCAGGAGCATGTACTGGGATCACCATGGGAGGGGAGCACATACTGGGATCACCATGGGAGGGGAGCGCATACTGGGATCACCATGGGCAGGGAACACATACTGGGATCACCATGAGAGGGAAGCACATATTGGGATCACCATGGGAGGGGAGCGCATACAGGGATCACTATGGAAAGGGAACACATACTGGGATCACCATGGGAGGGGAGCACATACTGGGACCACCATGGGAGGGGAGCGCATACTGGGATCACTATAGGAGGGGAGCATGTACTGGTATCACCATGGTAGAAGAGCACATACTGGGATCTATGGGTTTATTCCTAGACTCACATTAATATTAACACTGCTTTGCAGATCTCTAACTAGGAAATGTATTCTTGTTTTGGCATTCTGCAGATAAAGCCATTGCTCAGCGTATTTTATGGTCTGTTAAGTTTACAGAAAGATGCGTTCAGCGAACAGCCAATTTATTTAATGTTCTCAATGTATTCGGTTGCTAAATGTCGTTCACTGTCATTCATATCACAAGTTTCTGTGTTTTATAAGAAATCTGCTTCACAAGACGATTCTGTTTCTGCATAAAATCAAAGTGAAAAATAACGACATTGTCTGCAGTAAGAACTGAGACTAGCCCATACATCATTCTAATGTACATCGTACTCGCATTACAGTTCATCAACTGCCAGTGAGGATGGAATGAATGGGACTCCAAGGTGTCTGAACGTTCCTTCATAGGGCAAGTCTAAAATTCCCAGAAGCAAGAGCCTAGGGGGGGGGGGGGGGGGGGGATCCTGTAGTCAGAGAATATAGAGGTCTCTGCGCCTGAAAACACCAATTACTTGGCTGTCATGGGGCTCCCGTGGCTTCAATACTTTCTGAGGCACTGGTCTGGTATATGCATAATCAGATATTTCTGAGCTCACTCCTATCTTTCTAATCTAAATGGTTTACAATGGCAGCCTCCATATAGCCCTTCATTCAGAGAGGAGGAGGGGGGGCATGTCTAGCACCGTGTCATCAGGAGGCATGCCGGCTGAACCTGGAAGAGCCAGCGGGCCTGTCATTGACATCACAAACAACATGGCGACAGAGGACCAAGCGGTGGCAGAGGGCAAGAGGATCTCAGCAGGTCAACGCTGGATCTTCTGGGTGGGTGAGTATCTGAAATGTGCACAACAAACTACCTGATAAGCTGGTAAGGTATGCTGATGCCTTAAGAGTTCCCTTCACTGGATCCAAGGGGCCGACAAAAAAAAAAAAAAAAAAAAAAACACGCAAAAATCCCCCCTCCACCAAATGATTTGGACCAGTGCACAAAGCAAGGTCCATAAAGACATGGATGAGTGAGTTTGGGGTGGAGGAACTTGACTGGACTGCAGAGAATCCTGACCTCAACCAGAAAGAACACACTTTGTCCTGGAAGAATGGTCAAACATTTCCATAGACACACTTCTAAACCTTGTGGACAGCCTTCCCAGAAGAGTTGAAGCTGTTATAGCTGCAGAGGGTGGGCCAACTCAACATTGAACCCTACGGACTAAGACTGGGAAGCCATTAAAGTTCATGTGTGTGTAAAGGCAGGCGTCCCAAAACACCCCTCCTAGCACAAGTCTTCTACCCCTCAAATTTTCCATTGGAGCACAAAATGTCTCTCCCCCGCACTCCAAATCCACCCTCCCAGCATAAATTCCCCCCAATCCCCCCTTCTAGCACAAATTTTCCCCATCCCAAATTTTCTCTCCTAGCACAAATGCCCCCACCCTCCCTATCATCCTTACTAGCACAAATCCCCCCCCCCCCAAAAAAAAAAAGAATGTAAACTGTGTTCAAACCACACATGCGAGGTATCATCGTGATCGCTAGAGAGTGATAATTCTGGTCCTAGACCTCCTCTGTAACTCTAAACTGGTAACCTGTAGACATTTTTAAAGCATTGCCTATGGAGATTTTTAAGCTCCAAAGTTTGTCGCCATTCCATGAGCGTGCGCAATTTTCAAGCATGACATGTTAGGTATCAATTTACTTGGTGTAAGATTCTCTATCACATTCTAGAAACAAATTGGGCTAACTTTAGTTTTCCTTTTTTGAAATTCAAAAAAGTGTATTTTTTTTCCAAAAAAAATTGTGTTTGTAAGGTCACACAAATACGGTGTGAGATAAAGTATTGCAAGAATCTCCATTTTATTCTCTAGGGTCTCTGCTAAAAAATATATATATAATGTTTGGGGGATTCCAAGTCATTTTCTAGCAAAAAATACTGACTTTAATAATTTGTAAACAACATGTGTCAGAAAAAGGCCTGGTCGTTAAGTGGTTAAGGCAGGGGTCTTCAAACTATGGCCCTCCAGTTATTCAGGAACTACAATTCCCATCATGCCTAGTCATGTCTGTGAATGTCAGAGTTTTAAAATGCCTCATGGGACGTGTAGTTCCGCAACAGCTGGAGGGCCGTAGTTTGAGGAACCCTGGGTTAAGGTATCATTCTTTAGATCAGGCAGTGAAAGTGATCTGAGTGACTACAGCCACCTGATCCCTTTTAGGCAGCAGAAGGGAGTACCCCTCCCCCCCACCACTGCAGCTTGTCAGCTTACTGGGCTCTCTTGTCCCACTGGGGAGCCCAGTACTAACTTGAGCGGTCACATTGAATGCCCTAGTGCCCACATTGAATGCCCATTGAATGCCCTAGTGCCCACATTGAATTCCCATTGAAAGCCCTAGTGAGAGAAACTTCTGTTGTTCCTCCCCCCTCAATGTTGAGTGATCTCTTTATATATATTCCTGGCATTACATGTACATATTGTATAGATACACATATACTGTAGATGATAAGTCGGCACATCTCCTCACCTGGCTGTTGTACCCCATTTCCGGGACATGACATCTGACGCCGACATCTTCTTCGTGTTGGCACCCCGCTATACTGGCTTCTTTGAACTTACATTCAATGATGGACTTCTCCTGTCCCGTGCAGAGCACTTCATTCATATGGATTGGACCCATCCCTGGAATGGGAAGAAATCAAGCCTTGGGTGAAACAAATATGTTAGTCTCCCCACCTAAGCCTGAAGATGAACGTTCCACATGTGTCCCGAGGATCACATGAATCATTTAATGTCTGTAGCACCCTCCTAGGATGCCAGGCAAATTTAGTTTTTGGCTTCATTTTTAGTCAAGGGAGCAGTGATTGATTGATTGTTTTGGTCTGGTCAGGGCTTCCTGTGCTGAGAGTTTGATTGCTACCCCCTGCATCTGGAAGATGCTTCCAGAGCATAGGGAGGGAGATTTAAATGATCAGCTGGTCAGGCCCCAGTCAGTCCATGGGAAGATGCATCCAGAAGGTGGCTGAGGAGGTTATAAATGTGCAGGTGGCCTGATCAGCAAACATGTGCAATTCATTTCGTTCCGAATTCGTTTTCGGACGAAATTCAGCATCTTCGCTCATTTGTTGGCATCCAAATGAACAAAAGACTCTTTTGACGAATGCATATGAAAACAAATTGTCAGAAAGAACAAAAATCTGAAAGAACGGAAACCTGAAAGAACAAAAATTTAAAAGATCGAAAAACCGAAAATACAAAAATCGGAAAGAGCGAAAAAAGATTCAACCTCCAAGTTTAACGAATCAATTGCATTCAGATCATTTTCTTTTTCGTAATTTCATTCTTTCCGACTATTTGTTATCGCTGAATGTAAAGAAATAATTGATGAATGCGTATTTCTTTTAGATATATTCGGATTAATTTGATTTTTGGATGAGCGAGCAGTGTAAGGCTTCTTTCACACGGCCGCTCAGTTTATTTCCTCCGTTCAGTTTTTTTTTTTTTTACAGACACGGATGACACTTGTGTCATCCGCTCCGTATGTCCGCATATCATTCCATCCGTTTGCGGATGATATACGGAATGTATGTCTATGGGGATTGTGGATGTCAGCGGATGACACCGCTGACATCCGATTTTGCGTCCTTTCCGTTTTTTAAACGGAAGAAAAATTGGGTTCTGTTCCGTTGTGTATATATATATATATATATATATATATATATATATATATATATATACACACACACAATATATATATATTATTATTTATTTTACCTTTACAATCACTTTAATTGACCAAGCTTAAGTTAGCAGCTGATTGGTTTCTTTGCACAGCGGCACCAGATTTTATTCTCTCCGGTTTTAGGAAATCAACCCTCAAGAGTCCAAATAACTAAAACAGACTTGTGTAGACAGATCTTGTAAGGCAGTAAATAAAATCCCCAACCATATAGAGATGTTCTCAGTGTCAGGATAAGTATGGAGCTGTGCACGATTTTCCAGGACTGACAGCCTAACCAATTGTTTAGGGAGTTAGTTGCAAAATAAGCTTTATTCCAGTCACTTTCATGGGATACGATGACAAAAATTAAAGGCGATCCATTCCGTTGAATAATTTGCTGCTATTTCTAATTCACTCCCGGCTGAAATAAATAGCGGGCCTTTCTTGCAACACGAGGATAATGAGGAAAAATGGCAACCACCAAACAGATAATAAACTCTGTGTTAAGATAAAAGCATTGTGCGTGAGAAAGCATTTCCAAGTAGAAAGAAAAATTAATGGCTAAAATGTGATTTGATAAATAAATAAAAAAATGTGTATCCTCGGGGATCTCAGTGCCCAGAGAAACAAATATTAACAGCGTTACTCCTCCCTAACATTTACATAGCGCAATCTAACAAACGGAGATATTTCTGCATCTCAGCTGCTGCCAAGACTAATAGTTTACTGCTGGCCTAATTACAGGCTCACTAACAAGTATGATGTTGGCGTTGTAATTATATTCTCGTAAAATGTTTATGTTAATTCATAACGTTTTATCGGCCATATTAATAAACTGTGTTTGGAAGTCTGTTATTAGGAGGAATAGTTTTTATTAGGAAGTTGTTTTCTTACCTTGACCCAATTGGGCACCTAAAATGGCTTCTTTGGCAGATCCGTAACCAAGCTCCCGGCAGACCACGCTGGCCGAAACGAGGTTCCACTTGTCGTCACATATGGTTCCCCACTTCCCATTCCTTAACACCTCTACTCTTCCTTCTCCGGCATGGGGGCCAGACCTCAGTCGTACCAGGGGCTCCTGAAAAATACAACGTTTTTCCATATTTCTTTCCTTACAGGAATTCATATACACAAGTCCATAATAGATAATGATATACAATGTGTAGCGCTAACATCAAAACACAATATATAAATGATGTGAGACATGAATCAATAAAATAAATAAGGCAAACATTTGTGACTCTGAAATCAAACAAATAATGTCAATGAAATCACCACAAAATGTAAAATTAAGTGGTGACTAAATTAGTCCATATATCAAACACATGCAACACTTGGTGAAATGAACCACAAGTCCCAGTAGAGATATAATGGATAGGAGGCCTTATCCCAGCGTGGATGGAAATCAGAAAAAACACCCGTGGGTAAGATGTACAAAAAATGGCTGCTTACCAGAAGCAAGGGGCCCCCAAACTAATGGGTAGACCATATGCACAATAGATACACTGATGATGCAATCGGCAATGATCGATCCTCACATCGAACACCAATGGGGGGGGGGGCAGGCCATATGCAGAGTTGTATAAAGTACTCGAAACCCATACTTGAGTAAAAGTACAAGTGCTCGATCAAAAAGTGACTTGAGTAGAAGTGGAAGTGCTTGATCAAAAAGTGACTTGAGTAGAAGTACTAAAGTATTCAACATTTTTTGTACTTAAGTATTGCAAGTTGTTTTTTTAAACATTTTGCTACTCAAGTACTGAAAGTAAAAGTACCAGTAGTTTTTTAAAAAAATTGCTACTCAAGTACTGAAAGTAAAAGTACAAGTACTGTGTTATGTAGTTATTAAAGAAAGAAGTCAAAAGTTTATTAAAGTTAAAGTTATTAAAGTTAAAGTTATTAAAGAAAGAAGTCAAAAGAAGTCAAAAGTACACATGACATTATACACATTTTTTTGAGATTCATGAAACCTGCCATCTACTGTTCTGGCAGTGGTTAATTTTTATAATTGTAACGAGTAACTATGCAGCACCAAAAAAAAAATATCGGAGTAGAAGTATTGAAATCATCGAAAAAATGTAGTGAAGTAAAAGTGGAAGTAGGAGAAAAAAATTCTACTCCAGGAAAGTACAGATACCGCCTTTCGGTACTTAAGTACAGTAGTGAAGTAGTTCTACTTAGTTACTATACATCTCTGGCCATATGTGCAACAGAAGATGAAGGTACAAGGCAACAGGATGCACCAATAATAACTAAAAGTCCGGATGAGATAGGCATGTCATACACAATGAACGAGAAGCAGACCGTGGCGTCCCGCGTTCACAATACAAAGCCGGCGTCCAAGGTGGCGTGGTGACGTCACGTCTGGTATCGCCCGACGCGTTTGGCCAAAAACAGTTCTTTTGTTATTCTGAAGGTATCTCTTTTTTTTCCTCTGTGCCTCTGTTCTGAGTGGGTATTAGATGGTGTCTGCCAGACACTAGGGATCTGCACTTGTAAAGGCTTATCCACTGTTCGGATTGTTTACAAGCAGGGATACAACGTAGCAGTGTGTTTGAAAAACCAAGTGGTGCTGTCTCAGCATCCTATCGCCACGCCCTACCGCCCCGAGAAGAAGTCATAATAGATAATGGTGGGTCTTGCAACCTCTGCGGGTCAAAGATCTGCTCTTCGATAATTTAGGAAGGAATATTTTAGAAGGTTCCATATTCTGAACCGGTTTGGTTTCCCATCGTGAATATGGATATGTGTGGGTGAATTATTAGTTAATTATAGCACCACATCCGTTAGTATTTGAAAAAATGGAAAACAAGGATTCACAGGACTTTTCAGGTGCGACAATAACAAGTAACAAAGATTCATTAAAAATTCTGTACTTATTAGAGAATTCAGTTATAATATCCATTATGTATCCATATAAATCTATATAGAGTGCCTTGAAAACGTATTCACACCCCTTGAAATTTTCCACATTTTGTCGTGTTACAACCAAAAACATAAATCTATTTTATTGGGATTTTATGTGATAGACCGACAGAAATGGCGCTTTTCCACTGCATGGAACCGAATAGTTCGGCTCGCTTTTGCGCTTTTCCACTGCATGGTACCGCATGGTACAGTGTAGGAACGGTTCGGTACGGTACGGCAGCGCTTTTCCACTACATGGAACCGAACGGTACGGCTCGCTTAAACAGTACCACCTCGGTCGTGGTTCCAAGAGGGCCGTACCGGTACCATATCCCACAATCCTTTGCATGCAGCCTTGACTGTTTGTCACTACTAGCCACTGATTGGTCGGAGAATCTTTATCCCACCTACTTACTATTAATGGAAAAGCAAACCGTACCAAACCGTACCGAACCGTCCCAACACCGTACCATGCGGTACCATGCAGTGGAAAACCAAACCGAGCCAAGCAGGGCCGAGTGGAGCCGAGTCGGTACTTGCAGTGGAAAAGTGCCAAAAGTGGCACATAATTGTGAAGCGGGAGGAAAATGATAAATGGTTTTTACATTTTTTACAAATACAAATCTAAAAGGTGTGGCGTGCATTTGTATACATTCCCCTGAGTCAATACTTTGTAGTGTAGATTGGAGTAACACCGCTCAGGTGAGTCTGTGTCCACAATCCAAGGAGGGTGCTGGACCTCGGCTCGCCACCGCAAACAGCATATATGAAGAAATTGGTCACACACCACCAGGAGATTCAGTGAAGAAGAAGATCTTTATTGTACATGCAAAGTACAAGGTACAGCAGGATGGATATTGTAGACGTGTTTCACACGAATTCCACGTGCTTGTTTTCTACCTCACTACCCCAGTGAACAAACACATGGAATATGTGTGAAACACATCTACCATATCCATCCTGCTGTACCTTGTACCTTTGCATGTACAATAAAGATCTTCTTCTTCACTGAATCTCCCGGTGGTGTGCGACCAATTTCTTCATCAATACTTTGTAGAACCTCTTTTCGCTGCAATTACAGCTACAAGTCTTTTTGGGGATGCCTCTACCAGCTTTGCACATCTAGAGAGTGACATTTGTGCCCGTTCTTCTTTGCAAAATCGCTCAAGCTCTGTCAGATGGGATGGAGAGCATCCGTGAACAGCAATTTTCAAGAGTTGCCACAGATTCTCAATTGGATTTAGGGCTGGACTCATTCTAACATATGAATATGCATTGATATTATCCAGTGATGGCGAACCTTGGGACCCCAGATGTTTTGGAACTACATTTCCCATGATGCTCATGCACTGTGCAATGTAGTTCAGCATCATGGGAAATGTAGTTCCAAAACATCTGGGTGCCAAGGTTCACCATTACTAATCTAAACCATTCCATTGTGGCTTTGACTGTATGTTTAGAGTCGTTGTCCTGCTGGAAGGTGAACCTCCGCTCCAGTCTTTTTCAGGTTTTCTGCTAAGATTGCCCTGTATTTGGCTCCATCCATCTTCCATCAACTCTGACCAGCTTCCCTGTCCCTGCTGAAGAAAGGCATCCCCACAACATGATGCTGCCACCACCATGTTTCGAGGTGGGGATGGTGTGTTCAGGGTGATGTGCAGAGTTAGTTTTCCGCCACACATAGCGTTTTGCTTTTGAGCCAAAAGGTTAAATTTTGGTCTCACGTTACCAGAGCACCTTCTTCCACATGTTTGCTGTGTCCCCCACATGGCTTCTCCCAAACAGCAAACAGGACTTCTTATGGCTTTCTTTCAACAATGGCTTTTTTCTTGCCACTCTTCCATAAAGGCCAGATTTGTGAAGTGCTCGACTAAGGGTGGGTTCACACTGGTACGAATTGGTTATGGGTTTGTTTCCCCACATCTAATTCGCATGTCAGGAGACTGTGACCAGCTCTCAATGGAGGCAGTTTACACAGTTCCGGGAAGGCTGTGGCATGGTTTGCAGAAGGATCCTGTGTACCTGAAACAGTGAACAGGGACACACCGGACCCCTTGCTGCAAGTTGCTCTGCACACAATGTAAACCAAGCCTAATAGCTGTCCTGTGGACAGATTCTCCCACCTGAGCTGTGGATCTCTGCAGCTCCTCCAGAGTTCCCATGGGCCTCTTGGCTGCTTCTCTGATGAATGCTCTCCTTGCCCGGCCGGTCAGTTTAGGTGGACAGCCATGTCTTGGTAGGTTTACAGTTGTGCCATACTCTTTCCATTTTCAGATGATGGATTGAACAGCGCTCCCTGAGATGTTCAAAGCTTGGGATATTTTTTGATAACCCAACCCTGCTTTAAACTTCGCCACAACTTTATCCCTGACCTGTCTGGTGTCTTCCTTGGCCTTCATGTTGCTGTTTGTTCACCAAGGTTCTCTAACAAACCTCTGAGGGCTTCACAGAACAGCTGTATTTATACTGAGTATAAATTGCACAGATGGACACTATTTACTACTTACAGTATCTCACAAAAGTGAGTACACCCCTAACATTTTTGTAAATATTTTATTCTATCGTTTCATGTGACAACACTGAAGAAATGACACTTTGCTACAATGTAAAGTAGTGAGTGTACAGCTTGTATAACGGTGTAAATTTGCTGTCCCCTCAAAATAACTCAACACACAGCTATTAATGTCTAAACCACTGGCAACAAAAGTGAGTACATCCCTAAGTGAAATGTCCAAATTGAGCCCAAAGTGTCAATATTTTGTGTGGCCACCATTATTTTCCAGCACTGCCTTAACCCTCTTGTTCATGGAGTTCACCAGAGCTTCACAGGTTGCCACTGGAGTCCTCTTCCACTCCTCCATGACGACATCACAGAGCCAGAGGATGTTAGAGAACTTGGGCTCCTCCACCTTCCGTTTGAGGATGCCCCACAGATGCTCAATAGGGTTTAGGTCTGGAGACATGCTTGGCCAGTCCATCACCTTTACCCTCAGCTTCTTTAGCAAGGCAGTGGTCCTCTTGCAGCTCAGTTTCAGGGTCTTGGCAATCTTTCTATAGCCTAGGCCATCCTTATGTAGAGCAACAATTCTTTTTTCAGATCCTCAGAGAGTTATTTGCCATGAGGTGCCATGTTGAGCTTCCAGTGACCAGTATGAGTGAGAGTGATAACACCAAATTTATCACACCTGCTCCCTGTTGTCTCCTGGGACCTTGTAACACTAACAAGTCACATAACACGGGGAGGGAAAATGGCTAATTGGCCCCAATTTGGACATGTTCACTTAGGGGTGTACTCACTTTTGTTGCCAGCGGTTTAGACATTAATGGCTGTGTGCTGAGTTATTTTGAGGGGACAGCAAATTTACACTGTTATACAAGCTGTACACTCACTACTTTACATTGTAGCCAAGTGTCATTTCTTCAGTGTTGTCACATGAAAAGATAGAATAAAATATTTACAAAAATGTGAGGGGTGTGCTGTACTCACTTTTGTGAAATACTATATTTTTATATATATATATATATATATATATATATATATATATATATATTTCTAGATATAGTGGTCATACCCTCTAATACTATGAGAGAAAGGTCACTTATTGCTAAATAAACAGAGATTAAGGGCATCAATAAGTCAATAAAAGAACATTCCATCAGGAATCTGTGCAGTGGCTAGTTCTTTAGGCCAAATAGTTTATTCAGGTTGCATAGAAAATACTAAATTAAAAAAGTAATAAATATATAAATACACCTAATAATAATTGATATAAAATAAAACAAAATAATAAATAAATATTATTACCATATAAACTAAATAAAATCATAGAATAAAAGAATACAAAAACTAAAAATAAAATAGACAAATTATTCATAACAAATAATAAATAACAGATAATAGCAAAAATAAATAAAAATAAAAAATAGAATCATTTTATAAAATAAATAAACGAATTGAAATAAAAATGTGAAAGAGAAGTAGAAAAATGAGAGAAGCAGGAAGAAAGTAGCCAGGAGATTGGAGTAGAGAGTTCAGGACTGGGAGATGTTATTGAAAAGTACTAGGGGGGAGGGGTTCCACCAGAACAGGAAGGGTCATATCAGATATGCAGTAGAGTGTGATCAAACCCATCAAGTTGAATATATTGTACCCAAGGAGACCATTTTTGTGATTTTTTTCACTTCCCCAAAGTTTCAAGTGAGTTGCTGCCAGGATTTAGCAATTGTCCCTCTCATGGCCAAATGTTTCAATCCTTTCTTCCTAAGATGTGCATCAACAGTTTGCTATGTGTGCATAGCCAGGTGCAGTTAGCTTTCCCACCTGTAGGAGGCTTAGTGCCAATGTTGCAGAGGAAGGGGATTCTCATAAGTATATTGGTCCCTTAGTCATTCCGTCCATTGCCTTGGGAGAAGAAAGTAGTCTGAATGGACAAAAAACTCTCAAGAGGCTTTGGCGGCCATCCTGGGTGAGGGAACCTTTTAAATAGCGGGACCCACTTAATTTTGACATGCTTCTGGTGAGTGAATGATCAAAGACAGGAACTCGCTTTTAAGGGAGAGGTTCCAGGTGGGAAGGGATAGCTCAGGGCCGGCTCCTTTCAATGACCAGTACAGAGGTGAGTACCCAATGCACATTCCAGCAAGGCACGCAAGCTCACTAACTGAAGCCTTCCTCTGGTAACGCATCGGTTTTATATACTGAGACTATATTTCCTCTGTTATGCTGTGTATCAATGCAAAGAACAGTTTGTTACTAGGGATGATCGAACGGTTCGGGTCGACCATGGGTTCGACCCAAACATTGACTGTTCGAGGTTTGGCCGAATTCCGAACTTTTTGCTGAAAAAATTCGGAATTCGGCAACCAGAACCGACCAAAATGCAATGGGACAGGAAATGGGCTTTAAAAGCCCGTGATTGGACCAGAACCATCAGTAAAAGCCAATTGAGGGGGCAGGAGAATGCTAGGAATGTGATTGGAGTCACTAGGGGGTCCAGAGGCCAATCATTAGTGAATACGCCCACCAGTATATAAGATAGCCCCGCCAAATTCCTAGCATTGTAATACAGGGACGTGGAAGAGAGTGGAAGCAGTTCTGTTACTTCTGCTTCAAAGTGTCATTTAGCAATTATTAGTGTGAGGAAAGGGATATCTAGTGTAGTTAGGGTACTATTTTCCACTATAGTTAGATTTAATAATCTAGTTTCTGTAGGGAAAGTGTTAAGTTTAAGGGGACCGTAGTGTAGTGTAGGGTTAACTGACTCTGACTGCTATGGCAGGGTGACAAAACCCTTCCATTTCAGGGTGACCGCTATAGAGAAAAGATTGTTTCTCTTAGAACACTTATAGAACTGGATAGTGGCTTCGCCCCTGTCACCCGGCTTTTTGCTGCAGGCGTTTATTGGGCTTTTTTGAGGACATGTTTGGAGTCAGGCATGACATCTGAACTTCTGTGTAGGGCTATATATATATATATATATATACACACACACATGTATGTATATATACACATACACATATATAGGTGTGAAAGTAGCAGAACCCTATGTTTGCGCTAATGAAATAATTAACAGGCATATGGCTTCTCTGCTATAACATCTATATGTGTGTATGTGTATAAATACATATAAGTGTGTGTGTATATATACCCCTATACAGAATTTCAGATGTTTTGCCTGCCTCCAAAGACCCCAAAAAAATGCCCAAAAAAAACACCTGCTGCAAAAACACACCTGGGCGTTTTTGCAGCTGGTGTTTTTTTGGGCATTTTTTGGGCATCTTCGGAGGCAGGCATAACATCAGAACTTCTGTGTAGGGGTATATATACACACACACACATGTATGTATATATACACATACACATATATAGGTGTGAAAGTAGCAGAACACTATGCTTGCGCTAATGAAATAATTAACACCCATATGGCTTCTCTGCTATAACACCTATATGTGTGTATGTGTATAAATACATACAGTATAAGTGTGTGCGTATATATACCCCTATACAGAAGTTCAGATGTTTTGCCTGCCTCCAAAGACCCCAAAAAAATGCCCCAAAAAAACGCCTGCTGCAAAAACACACCTGGGCGGTTTGCTTTGTAAAAGGGCAACATCTTGTTCTCAAGAGACTTCCACTACTCTATCCATGGCGCCTCAGCTTTCCTCCAATGCAGAAGAATAGCCTTACACGCATAGAACAGAGTAACTGACAACAAAGTTATTCATGCTCTCAGGGGTGCCAGTTCATCCACCAAACCCAACATACATACATTCAGTGTCAACGGCACCCTCAAAGTGGTGACATCTTTGAGAGTCCCGACCACCCCAGCTACTGAGCTGTTTAACCAGAACAACTCCATTACCCATACAAGCACATCACATTTTTACGCCAGCACTTGAACCCCTAATTAATGGAGACTGTTGACTTCCCTGATGCCGGTGTATTTTCGCTCTTACCATAGTCCTAAAAGCTTTTTTGAAGTTATTTCCATTTCCATTTCCATTGGTAGAGGTAGGTGGAGCGACGCATTTCGCTATGGCGTGCATCCCATTCCTGCACGGATGTTTGGGGGTCTTGGGGGAAATCTGCACATTGCAGTTAGCCAGATGGGGTTCAGTTCCTGAGCAGCTCACTTTGTGGATCCAGAACATTTTTTTCTGACTCAGCATTTTCAACCTACAAGACAGATCACACATCCATCATAGTTATATCCAATAACTGATAACCGACAATGAGCTGGAAACTTGTTTATGAAAAACCGAAAAAAAAAAAGACAGGACATTTTCAGAGTCGAGCCAAGTCAAGTCGGGGGGTTCTGCTTTCTCCTTCTAAACGGCATTGAAATATAAAACATAGAGTACAGTATGGACAGAAATCCTCTACATCTCACTAACCACCAAACCATGGATGAACAATGCAGCCTGGTCCCTCTTCCTGTATAATCATTTTTGGTTACATTTAACTTTTGAAAATACAAAAATAATACATTGTCCACTTACCTGGATTTTGGAACTTTCATTTTCATATTCCAAAGTTTTCTGTAATAATACAAATAAAAAAAAAAACATGTTAATGGCCAGAAGTATAAGATAGGAATCAAGTGGGAATATTTATTTTAGAACCAATAACCCAGAGCAGAGGAGGAAATTCTTTCTGGACTCTGCACAGTACCACTTCCGATGGTGTGGATCTGTCCCCTAAGAAAACCCTTCTGGGAGGGAGTGTTTAACGCTAATATGCTAATAATGAAGTGTGTGACTTGACCCTGGGTCTAGACCTAGCAGACCCAGCAGTGCCATTGTTGGGTCTCATTGATGCCATGGAAATGGGTCACCTTTAAAATTATTTGTCTTTTATGCAAACTTTTTCATGCAAAAAGAGAAATTCTTCTAAAATGGAACCTCCAACGTTGTCCACCTGATAAATGTCTACAAACAATGTCTTGTTCCTGGATATCCTTACATACAACATTCTTACAACCTTTTTTTTTCCTTCTTTTGGTTGAACTGGTGATGGGGTACTGTTTATTTCCGTATTATTAAAGTGGCTCACTAATGTATTCTAGGCCTCCAAATCCTGGTCAAGGAGCCATATAAGGACATTAACATAGCTCTACCGTATACCAAAAGAATGGTATTGTTAACTGGTCAAGTCCTTGAGGGGTCATATTGCAAAGAGAGTTGGCTTGGGGGGGTTGTCTTTTCTTTACATTTAAGACCCATATACAACAGCCAAAGGTAATTCTTTGTCTCACATCAGAGCTGCCTCCATGAGGCATACGTCTGTGGTCATCTGTGTGCCATGCCATATAGTGGAGGGACCCATGGCGGAAACAGCATCTTTAGTTAAGTATTCTTGTTATATTTTCTAATATTATCTTTATCTGTCACTACTTTTAATAAATGTTATACTTTTAAGTATTTGCGTGATCTCTCTATGCACATATCGAACACAGCCTTAAAAACGTGACAAAACAACTGGATGGACTTGTGTCTTTTTTCGGCCAGAATAATTATGTAACTATGTAACAAATGAACAACTTTTTTTTTTTTTTTAAATCAAGAAAAAGCTTTATTGAGAAAAATTCACACCATTACATTCAATAAAAGAAACACTGTCGGATGGCAGCATCAAACCATAAACATTACATAGTCCACACCATGCCACAGTCCCCCCAAGTTTATCACGTAAAAGTACAGTTCGATCCACATAAAAGAGAACAAAGTGTATGGAAATGCAGGAAACTCCCCTACCTCATTCATTTGAACCAAAAATTAACAGGAGTGCCACCCAAGGAATTACAATAACAAACGGTCCAGAACGAGATCATCAGGGGCCATGCCCGGACTTTTCAACCATACACCCCATACCTTCGAGAATTTCTGAGGCACCCCCCTATGCTGGTATATAACCTTCTCCATACGTAAAGTAGAAGCCATCTGTTCCAGCCACATCCTATACGTAGGTGCTTCCTGTGCTATCCAGTGTCTCAGGATAATAAACGGGCCTGAAAGAGCGCCCGAGTGGCGGCCTCTCTCAGAAACCTATCTTCAACCATTGACTCCAGTATCCCAAGAATACAGTGTCTGGGATCCCTCTGGATATCCACCCCCAGAGCCCCATTAATGAACAACTTCAAAGGCCGATTCCCTCAGTTCTTTGAATGGACTCTACACCCCCCCCCCCCACCCCCCACTCTTCCCCTACATATATCCACCAAAGGAAACATTTTTTTTCCACAATTTTTTGTATTTTTCCTTTATATAGTAAAAAAAAAAAAAAAAAGGCAACGCTTATTAAATGTCTCAAAATGATGGTATAAAATGTATATAGGTACAGTGTTGCATGGTGGAGTAATTGTCCCTCAAACTTTTAGAGCATTGGAAACTGAAAACATGGCCTGGACAGGAAGGAGAATTACTGGCTGGTACTTAAGTGGTTAAAGATATTTCCAGGAAACAACAGTCACTTTATGACAACTAGTCCGTATGGATGGCAACAAGAAGTTGACATGCTGATGGAGTTTTATATCATTTGGTGTAAATTGTCAAAGTTTGTGACATGCACCTATACAAAATTTTATCAGAACATATTTTTTCCATTTGAGAATCATTGCTGGGCTGGTCCTATGTTATCATACACTGGAGCTGAAAAGCTGATCCATACATGTGTGTTCCCTCAACTCGACTACTGCAATGCTCTACACTCTGGTATACTTAAATCCATTATTATTCAATATGTACAAAATTCTGCAGCCAGAATCCTGACCGGGTCTGGTACAATTGATCATATTTCCCTTATCCTAGAGTCCTTACACTGGCTACCCTTCAGGTTTCCCATATACTTTAATATCCTCTTTCTCACCTATAAGGCTCTTCATGGCTTGGCACCCCATTATCTCCTTTAGTTTTTATCAACTTACTCCTTCCCTCGTAACCTCCGCTCCTCAAATTGTAGTCTTCTGTGTGTCCCCCCCTACTCACCTACATTAGATGGGGGACAGAGCGTTCTCCTGCTACACCCCAAAACTCTGCAATTCACTTCCAAAGAACATCAGAGAGTTGTCTTCTCTAAACTCATTCACATCAAATTGAAAAACATTGTTTTTTAGACAAGATTTCCCGTAATCACCCCCCTTTTTCCTCTGTTTTATCCTGTGTATTTTCTGTGGAAAGCTCTTTGAGAAGCTACCTTTAAAGGTGCTATGTAACATTTTAGTATTATTATTATTATTACGTTATCCTTATACTAACCTCTCCCTAACACTGAGGTGTCAGTGTGATTGGAAGGGGGTAGTCATAAGTGGAAGGTGCTTATTATGCCTAAAAACTCATCTTTTGCTGACATCAGAATTTCAGAATCAGATCCTCCCCTCTGTGATCTGTGTAAGCCCGGCTCTGACATTATAACATTCCATTGACAGATCTCAAACTTCCAGTCCAGCCGTGTCCAACCGCACAGCATAATAAAGGCTCTGATCATTTCACCCTTCCTAAAACCACAAGACAACTTTCTTGACACATTTTCGTTTTTCGAGAGAACGTTCAAATAAAAAAATATATATTTATGCCGTCATCCTTCTGACCTCCCTTCTGATATTCTGAATATTTTAGAGGTGTACCTTTTTGGCCTCACTTCAGACATAGTGTATATTGTAGACTTAAACTCTTCTGGCTTTTCCGTTGACATTGTGTATACTGTAGACATATACCCTTCTGGCCTTTCTTCTGATGCTTTGTATACTGTAGACTTGTACTCTTCTAGCCTCCTTTCAGACATGGAGTATATTGTAGACTTGTACTTTTCTGGCCTCCCTTCAGACATGATGTTTATTGTAGACTTGTACTCTCCTGGCCTCCCTTCAGACACGGTGTATATTGCAGACTTCTACTCTTCTGGCCTCCCTTCAGACACAGTGTTTATTGTAGACTTGTACTCTTCTGGCCTTCCTTCCGACATGGTGTATATTGCAGACTTCTACTCTTCTGGCCTCCCTTCAGACACGGTGTATATTGTAGACATGTACTCTTCTGGCCTTCCTTCAGACATGGTGTATATTGCAGACTTCTACTCTTCTGACCTTTCTTCAGACATGGTGTAAATCATAGACTTGTACTCTTCTGGCCTCCATCAGACACAGTGTTTATTGTAGACTTCTACTCTTCTGGCCTTTCTTCAGACATGGTGTAAATCGTAGACTTGTACTCTTCTGGCCTCCCTTCAGACACAGTGTTTATTGCAGACTTCTACTCTTCTGGCCTTTCTTCAGACATGGTGTAAATCGTAGACTTGTACTCTTCTGGCCTCCATCAGACACTGTGTTTATTGTAGACTTCTACTCATCTGGCCTCCCTTCAGACACGGTGTATATTGTAGACATGTACTCTTCTGGCCTCCCTTCAGACATGGTGTAAATTGTAGACTTGTACTCTTCTGGCCTCCCTACAGACACTGTGTATATTGCAGACTTCTACTCTTCTGGCCTTTCTTCAGACATGGTTTAAATTGTAGACTTGTACTCTTCTGGCCTTTCTTCAGACATGGTGTAAATTGTAGACTTGTACTCTTCTGGCCTCCCTTCAGATATGGTGTATATTGTAGACTTGTACCCTTCTGGCCTCCCTTCAGACACGGTGTATGTTGCAGACTTTTACACTGATGGCCTTTCTTCAGACCCGGTGTATATTGTAGACATGTACTCTTCTGGCCTTCCTTCAGACATGGTGTAAATTGTAGACTTCGCCTGTTCTGGCGTCCTTCAGACACAGTGTATATTGTAGCCTTGTACTCTTCTGGCCTCCCTACAGACACTGTGTATATTGCAGACTTCTACTCTTCTGGCCTTTCTTCAGACATGGTTTAAATTGTAGACTTGTACTCTTCTGGCCTCTCTTCAGACATGGTGTAAATTGTAGACTTGTACTCTTCTGGCCTCCCTTCAGACATGGTGTATATTGAAGATTTCTACTCTTCTTGCTTTTCTTCAGACATGGTGTAAATTATAGACTTGTACTCTTCTGGCCTCCCTTCAGATATGGTGTATATTGTAGACTTGTACCCTTCTGGCCTCCCTTCAGACACGGTGTATATTGTAGACTTGTACTCTTCTGGCCTTTCTTCAGACATGGTGTAAATTGTAGACTTGTACTCTTCTGGCCTCCCTTTAGACACTGTGTTTATTGTAGACTTGTACCCTTCTGGCCTCCCTTCAGACACTGTGTTTATTGTAGACTTGTACTCTTCTGGCCTCCCTTCAGACATGGTGTATATTGCAGACTTCTACTCGTCTGGCCTTTCTTCAGACATGGTGTAAATCATAGACTTGTACTCTTCTGGCCTCCCTTCAGATATGGTGTATATTGTAGACTTGTACCCTTCTGGCCTCCCTTCAGACACGGTGTATATTGTAGACTTGTACTCTTCTGGCCTTTCTTCAGACATGGTGTAAATTGTAGACTTGTACTCTTCTGGCCTCCCTTTAGATACGGTGTATTTTGTAGACTTCTACTCTTCTGGCCTCCCTTCAGACACGGTGTGTATATTGCAGACTTCTACTCTTCTGGCCTCCCTTCAGACAAAGTGTTTATTGTAGACTTGAACTCTTCTAGCCTCCCTGCAGACACAGTGTATGATTCAGACATTTACACTTCTGGCCTCCCTTCAGACATGGTGTAAATTGAAGACTTGTACTCTTCTGGCCTTCCTTCAGACATGGTATATAATGTAGACTTGTACTCTTTTTGCCTCCTTGTTGACACTGTATATTGTAGACTTGTACCCTTCTGGCCTCCCTTCAGACATGGTGTATAATGCAGACTTGTACTCTTCTGGCCTCCCTTCAGACATAGTGTAGATTGGGGACTTCTACTCTTCTGGTCTTTCTTCAGACGTGGTATAAATTGTAGACTTGTACTCTTCTGGCCTCCCTTCAGACATGGTGTAGATTGTAGACTTGTACTCTTCTGACCTCCCCTCAGACATGGTGTATATTGAAGACTTCTACTCTTCTGGCTTTTCTTCAGACATGGTGTAAATTGTAGACTTGTACTCTTCTGGCCTCCCTTCAGACACTGTGTTTATTGCAGACTTCTACTCTTCTGGACTTTCTTCAGACATGGTGTAAATCGTAGACTTGTACTCTTCTGGCCTCCATCAGACACGGTGTTTATTGTAGACTTGTACTCTTCTGGCCTCCCTTCAGACACAGTGTATATTGTAGAACTTTATCCTTCCCGGCTCTCTTCTGATGCTGTACATATTGTAGATGTGTACTCTTCTGCATGCACACTCCATGTTTATTTATTCACTATGTCAACACTTTGTAAGTCTTTGGAGTGAAAATGACAAACCTGGAAATCCATCACTCGTGCAGCATAACCGGATTACTTACAGCCGGAGAACATTCACACCAAGCGGGGAACTATCTGTTAATTAAAGGCGTTGATAAACATTTTGCTGTCCCGAAATTTTAATTAAATGTGTATTAATATTTAAGACATGTAATATTTAATTTACTTTCCATGATGAGCATGTTAAATGTTAATTGTTCCTCAAGAATCCCATCTTGAAAGACACTGGAAGCATGGAAAATTGGAAAGAAGGATTACAGGATTGCTCTTACAAATCTACATGTAATAAAAGGAGGAAATCCCCAACATGTGATCATCAGACAAGATCTGATATTTGTAGATGATGGAAGGTCAGACACCTAGTGGCTTTTGCAAGAAATGACGTACAGGTATGGGATTTCTTGTGATATAGCCACTTTGCCGCAGTAAATGTAAGTTAGGCGGTCGGCAAGTGGTTAAGCACTGTTTGCACCTTAAACGACATAAAATAAAAAATCTCAATCTCCTTTCCATCAATTAGAAGAAGAAGAATAATGAAAGCCTCTTCATGCGATGACTTTGGTCCAGGACGCGATGGAGGCGTTGGGTGTCTTGCTCTTTGCAGCCGGTGATATCAGCTTGATGTAGGGAATGGGGGAGGGGTAAAACTGCAAATTAGCTGTTCTTCCATTGCAAGCAAAGTGCGGAAAAGTGTTAATTGGTTGTATTTAGTGATTTCAACAGCTCCTAGCTTGTTTTTAATTAGTCTGGAGTGTTACATGGTTACCTACATCACTACAAAGTGTTTAGAAGAGTCCAATTAAGTTCAAATTCCGCCACGTGCAGTCAGCGCACTCAGAACTTTCAACTCAGTTTTTGTTTTTATTTTTTTGGTAAACGACGGCATGCTGAACTGTCCAGCTGAATTTTTTTCCTTTCCTTTTTTTATTTTTTATTTTTGGAGACTCTGGTAGATAGACCTGCGCTCCCCTATTGGTGTCCCATTTTTTAAATTTTTCACCTATTTTATTTATGGGAAATTCAGCTGACAGAAGACAATGAAGGTGATTAACCACTTCTGGACCGGAAGGTTTACCCCCCTTAATGACAAGGCCATTTTTTGCGATACGGCACTGCGTTATTTTAACTGACAATTGCGCGGTCGTGCAACGCTGTACCCAAATAAAATATAAGTATATTTTTCCTACAAATAGAATTTTCTTATGGTGGTATTTGATCACCTCTGCGGTTTTTATTTTTTGCACTATACACAAAAAAAGAGCGACAAATTTTGAAAAAAAAAACTATAATTTTTACTTTCTGCTATAAAACATTTCCAATGAAAATAATTAAAAAATTATATTTTTTCCCTCAATTTATGCCAATATGTATTCTAATAAATATTTTTGGTAAAAAAAATCCCAATAAGTGTATATTGGTTTGTACAAAAGTTACCGTATCTACATACGTTGCGAGATTTTTATGAAATTTTTATTTATTAATTTTTTTAACTAGTAATGATGGCAATCAGCGATTTTTAGCAGGACTGCAACATTGTGGCAGGCAAATCGGACACCTAACTGACACTTTTGACACTTTTTGGGGACCAGTGACACTGATACAGTGATCAGTGCTAAAAAAAAAAAATGCACTGTTACTGTACTAATGACACTGGAAAGGAAGGGGTTAACATCAGGGGCAATCAAAGGGTTAAGTGTGTCCCTAGGGGGTGCTTACTATCTGTGGGGGAAGACAGAGAACCGGGTTCCACAAGATCTCCATGTTCTCCCCTTGCAGAATGGCGATCTGCCTTGCTTACATAGGCAGAGCGCCATTCTGCCTCTCCCGGGGATGATTGTGGGTCGCCGGTGGATATCGGGTCCACTGGTCCCGCTGATTGATACCCCTGCTAGCCGCACCTCCGGCGGCACGACGGTGCCATCTAGTGGCTATTGAACGAAAAGACGTACAGGTACGTCGTTTCGCGCAATAGCGCCACACTGCGCAGTAAATACACGGCGGCCGGTCAGCAAGTGGTTAAACTGGTTTTGTTCCACCCAGGGCCGGGATAAGGGGTTGGCAGGAGGGGGCGGCTGCCCTGGACATCGGGGTATCATGTGAAGTGGGGCACCACAAGGAGGTTGGGGAAAGGGATTTGTTTTGGGAGAGGGAGTTTGGGGGGGGGGGGGCGGCAGGGGATAAGAATTATTCTAGGAGGGGACATTTGGGGAGGTGTGCTAGGAGTGGTGATTGTTTGTGGATACGTAATGCTGCTCATACATCTTGAGGGGGGGGGCACAATATGGAATGTTCGCCCTGGGCTCTAGATGACCTTGTCCCGACACTGGTTCCACCTACATGGCCGGCAAGATAGACGCCGGCCTAGAGCGCATATCAGTCGGGGCGCCGCCTAGGGATGCAACCTGTACAGGAATTCCTCCTGAAACCCAGACACAGCAGTATACATCCAGCTCCCGCCAGCACTGCCTTAAAGGATATCTAAATCCAAGAATGTACATATATTGCAGCCATAAGTGTGCACAGCCTACTGCATTAGGGTTTGCGCCCTAAAGCTCAAACACACATGCACAGTAGAGCAGTGGATGGTGTCAGCTGAGCTGTGGACATGTCGGGTAGACAGTAGGGCAGGGGCTAGTGTCAGTAGGACAGTGGATGGTGTCAGTCAATAGTGCAGTGTCACTAGGGCATTGGACTTTGTCAGTAGGGTATAGATTGGTGTCAGTAGGGCAGTGGACGGTGTCAGTAGGACAGTGGATGGTGTCAGTGGGGCATTGGATGGTGTCAGCAGGACAGTAAATGGTGTCAGTAGAGCAGTGGATGGGGTCAGTAGGGCAGAGGATGATGTCAGTAGGGCAGTGGATGGTGTCAGTAGGGCAGTGGATGGTGTCAGTGGGGCATTGGATAGTGTCAGCAGGACAGTAAATGCTGTCAGTAGGGCAGAGGACAGTGTCAGTAGGACAGTAGTAGATGGTGTCAGTAGGGCAGAGGATGGTGTCAGTAGAGCAGGGGATGGTGTCAGTAGGACAGTGGATGGTGTCAGTAGGGCAGAGGATGGTGTCAGTAGGGCACAGGACGGTGTCAGTAGCGCAGTGGATGGGGTCAGTAGGGCAGAGAATGGTGTCAGTAGAGCAGTGGACAGTGTCAGTAGAGCAGGGGATGGTGTCAGTAGGACAGTGGATGGTGTCAGTAGGGCAGAGGATGGTGTCAGTAGGGCACAGGACGGTGTCAGTAGAGCAGTGGATGGGGTCAGTAGGGCAGAGAATGGTGTCAGTAGAGCAGTGGATAGGGTCGGTGGGGCAGTGGATAGTGTCAGTAGGGCAGTGGTTGGTGTCACTAGTAGGGCAGTGGATGGTGTCAGTAGAGCAGTGGATGGGGGTCAGTAGGGCAGTGAATGGTGTCAGTAGGGCAGAGGATGGTGTCAGTAGAGCAGTGGACAGTGTCAGTAGAGCAGGGGATGGTGTCAGTAGGACAGTGGATGGTGTCAGTAGGGCAGAGGATGGTGTCAGTAGGGCACAGGACGGTGTCAGTAGAGCAGTGGATGGGGTCAGTAGGGCAGAGAATGGTGTCAGTAGAGCAGTGGATAGGGTCAGTGGGGCAGTGGATGGTGTCAGTAGGGCAGTGGTTGGTGTCACTAGTAGGGCAGTGGATGGTGTCAGTAGAGCAGTGGATGGGGGTCAGTAGAGCAGTGGATGGGGTCAGTAGGGCAGAGGATGGTGTCAGTAGAGCAGTGGATGGTGTCAGTAGGGCAGTGGGCGGTGTCAGTAGGGCAGTGAATGGTGTCAGTAGGGCAGAGGATGATGTCAGTAGGGCAGTGGATGATGTCAGTAGGGCAGTGGATGGAGTCAGCAGGACAGTAAATGGTGTTAGTAGAGCAGTAGACTGGGTCAGTAGGGTAGAGGACGATGGAAGTAGTTTTTTTTTTTATTATTTTATTTATTTATTTTTTTACAATTTTATTTTAATTACTTTTTACAATGTTTTATTATTTTTTTTCCAAATTTGTTAGGCACCCCATTGGGAGCTTTGATTAAATAGCAGGGATCTAAACATACCCCTGATGTCTCACTTTTAAAACAGAGAATGGGATTGTGGACAGAGATTCCCCTGTCCCTTTCTCTGTAGCCTCAGCTGCCACAGGGGATGGGAAACGGTAGTCAGAAGGGGGAATCTGCATCGCACGGTGATTAGGGTGTGCCCAGGCAAACCTGGCACACCCCATGCTTACGCCTATGATTGCAGCTTACAATCATTAGATGGCTGTATTCCTTTGATACCCATTGATCCTGCCAGAAATGCAACGTCCTTGTCACTTCCTGTCATCTTCCTTCCTAGCTATCATCTGTAAACTACCAACTGCCCTGCCCCCCATGTAAAGGAGAAGAAGAAATATGGATAGGCCTAGGGCAGTGATGGTGAACCTTGGCACCTCAGATTTTTTGGAACTACATTTCCCATGATGCTCAACTACACTGCAGAGTGCATGAGCTTAATGGGAAATGTAGTTCCAAAACATCTGGGGTGCCAAAGTTCGCCCATCACTGGCCTAGGGTGACAACCATGGCTCCCTCCATAGATACAGTGAAGGAGCACCATAGCCACCCAGAGACAGGAAGTGTGTTATTTGCAGCTTTGCCCCAGGACGACGTAAGTGTGTGACGAATCACGTCAGGTGGAGCGACGTGATGACGTTACCGCGCTTTTCCCAGAGGGACGGGCGTTTAGGTATTAGCCGGTTGTCTTGTGTTTTTTGCCAATGCAATTTTTAAAATTACTTTAATGTAAGTGCAACTTTTTATGTTAGATTCCAATTTTTTAAAGTTTTTTGGGAGCTTCTATGAGTGTGATATCCTGAGGGGGGACCCCTGCGTCTAATGAGTTCTTTGGAGGACCTCAGCTGGAATTGAGCCGTGATTGTCGGTGACCTTCTGTAGTGGGAGGTCCGTGCATGGTGGGATTTGCCATTTCCATATTCTTTGAACCCTCTTGGTGAAGCCACAAGCGTCACTAACCTCCCGTAATAGGAGGTCCGTGCAAGCTGGTAAGTGAGCACTCTGTATGGCGGAGGTCACATTTTATTGCAGGATTACCAGGTTAAAAAAAAAGCAAAAGAAGCTTGAAAAGGAGAAAACGAATGCAGCAACCACGCCAATGACTAGTAAGCTGCAATATATTGCATTTTTGGTTTTAGGTTTAGATACACTTTATTGGAAATACCTTACACATGACATTGGGTGACATTCATTATACTAATTTAATAATAAACATTATAAATAACAAAATAAAAAATAAAATACTTTCCATATGTAAATAGTGCACCACATCCCAAATAAGTAGAACTCCAAACACCAATGTGGTCCTATATTTTTCTTTTATTGGTTTATGGAGTTCTAGAAATCAATAAATCTCATAATTGCACCTGATTTAAGGCAAAATATTAAAATTACATAGCGAAAAATTAAAAACACATTTTTGCTGTTAAACAATAATAATTACCTCTAATTATCATGTATTCTGTCACGGATAAACATATTAGTTTCATTCATTAAAAACACATTTATGCTGTGGAAAAAAAAGGATTTTTCACTTTCAACAAGATATTTTCTGTTAGCGTGAGATCATCGAGGAGAGCATGAAGCACGGGTGTTACATTGGATTGGTTCCTCGAGTATTATAGCGGTTCTGTTCCTCCTGTATTACATTAGATTGGTTCCTCTGGTGTTATGTCAGTTCTGTTCCTCTGGTGTTACATTGGATTGGTTCCTCCGGTGTTATGTCGTTTCTGTTCCTCTGGTGTTACATTGGATTGGTTCCTCCTGTATTACATTGGATTGGTTCCTCTGGTGTTTTGTTGGTTCTGTTCCTCTGGTGTTACATTGGCTTAGTTCCTCCGGTTGTTTGTCAGTTCTGTTCCTCTGGTGTTACATTGGATTGGTTCCTCTGGTGTTATGTTGGTTCTGTTCCTCTGGTGTTACATTGGATTGGTTCCTCTGGTGTTATGTTGGTTCTGTTCCTCTGGCGTTACATTGGATTGGTTCCTCCGGTGTTATGTTGGTTCTGTTCCTCTGGTGTTACATTGGATTGGTTCCTCTGGTGTTATGTTGGTTCTGTTCCTCTGGTGTTATACTGGATTGGTTCCTCCAGTGTTATGTTGGTTCTGTTCCTCTGGTGTTACATTGGATTGGTTCCTCTTGTGTTATGTTGGTTCTGTTCCTCTGCTGTTACACTGGATTGGTTTCTCCAGTGTTATGTTGGTTCTGTTCCTCTGGTGTTACATTGGATTGGTTCCTCCTGTACTGTTGGTTCTGTTCCTCTGGCATTACATTGGATTGGTTCCTCTGGTGTTATGTTGGTTCTGTTCCTCTGGCGTTACATTGGATTGGTTCCTCTGGTGTTATGTTGGTTCTGTTCCTCTAGCGTTACATTGGATTGGTTCCTCTGGTGTTATGTTGGTTCTTTTCCTCTGGTGTTACATTGGATTGGTTCCTCCGGTGTTATGTTGGTTCTGTTCCTCTGGCGTTACATTGGATTGATTCCTCTGGTGTTATGTTGGTTCTGTTCCTCTGGCGTTACATTGGATAGGTTCCTCTGGTGTTATGTTGGTTCTGTTCCTCTGGCGTTACATTGGATTGGTTCCTCCGGTGTTATGTTGGTTCTTTTCCTCTGGTGTTACATGGGATTGGTTCTTCTGGTGTTATGTCGGTTCTGTTCCTTCTGTGTTACTTTGGATTGTTCCTCCGGTGTTACATTGGATTGGTTCCTCTGGTGTTATGTCAGTTCTATTCCTCTGATGTTCCGTCGGCTCGGTTCCTCCTGTGTAATGTTGGCTCTCTTCCTCCATTGTTACGTCAGGTCTGTTCCTACTTTGTTACATTAGTTCTGTCCTTCTATGTTACATTAACTCCATTTCTCCAGTAATACAGCAGATCTGTGCCTTTTATGTTACAATGGCTCTATTTCTCCAGTGTTCTATCAGATCTGTTTCTCCGGTCTTATGTTGGTTCTGTTCCTCCGGTGTTACATTGAATCCGTTCCTTCAATGGTATGCAGCCTCTGTTTCTCCAGTGTTACGTCAGGCCTGTTCCTCCTGTGTTACCTTGGGTCTGTTTCTTTAATGTTACGTTGGATTTGTTACTCGTTACAAAGATTACAGGTAAAAATACAAGGGCTGACAGATAGACTCGACTTCTTCCCATATTGTCCATCTGATCTGGTACAAGTCAAGTCTAAAAAATCTGAACTGCTGTTCTGAATGCTTGTCATAGATGTGACCTACTATGTAGTGAAGGCTGAAGATGACAACTCCAATGTTCATTGAAAGCAAGCCAGTGATGACTGTTCATATATTTCAGTCCCGACGGGTTCTTATTATCCAAGCTGTCATGTACTCCTTGGACTATACATCATTAATGCAACCTTGTCAGGAAACGAAAATAAGCCAAAAAGTTCTTCTGTAAAAGTAGAGAGTAAATAATCTCTCCTATTGCCCATGTCACTGGACCACGCTGAAGAGAAAGTTTCCCCTGGTAAGAAACCGACACTTCAGATACTATTGATCTTCTGATGTTCTCCATCCATGGTTCCTTCCCCTGACATATTAATGACATGGTGGTTGGTGGAGGGGACCACTGAGCACAGGGGAGACCAGGAGATTGACACTTTAGGAAGTGTCAGTTTCTCAGTGAAATATATCTTCAATGGAGCAGAATTCGGCACCCCTCAAAGCACCTTTGTAAAGTGCGGTCCCTAGCTAAAACAATTTGTTCCCAATGATAAAACATATATACAGGCTTTTTCTTCTCAGAGGATAGGTACAGGAACTCCCCCTTTCCAAGTCACCCCTTGTCTCTGCCCCTACCCACCTCCGAGCACTGTTCCTTGGTTTCACCCCCTACCCACCTCCTAAGACCACCCCTTTTATGAGAATACAAAAGCATGTAACATTTGTGGTACTAACTAATTTTTGTTTACAAACGTGGTACTAACTAATTTTTATTAAATTTGTTAATGGTAACAAGAAAAGCAGTAAAATAGATCCCCTGCAGCCAGCAAAGATGGACTGCCCACAACAAAATACCCTCCTCCCCAGCAACAATAGATCCCCTGCAGCAACAACAGATCTCCCCCCCGTAGCCAGCATCAATAGACCCCCAGCAACAATGGACCACCTAAAACAAATTACCAACCCCTCCCTCAGCAACAATAGATCACTCAATCCCCTCATCAGTAGATCCCTTTCAGCAACAAATGACTCCCCAGCAACATAAGACCAACCCCTAGCAACAATAGATCCCCTGCCAGCAACAATGGACCTCCCCAGCAACAATAGGCCCCCCCCCTGCAAAAAATAGATCCCTTTCAGTGACAATAGGTCCCCCAGAAGCCAGCATCAACATACCCTGTAGCACACCCCAGCACCTCTAGCCAATACATACATTCAGTCCTGGAAGTGCCGGAACTGAGTTCTCCCACGTTCCTGCTGAAAAAAAAGACCTGCATATATAGCAATGAATATATTGAGAGTAGACTTACCAGGAGGTAGCCCCATTCTCCTTTTGTTTTGTTTAATGTGCTTCCCTGTTGGATTTGGTGCAGACACAGTTTGGGGGTCTTAAGCTACCAAAATAAGGTCAGGGTTTCTGTTATGTTTAAGAAGAATGAGGCTACTTCCAGGTAAGTGCTCCCTCATTGTATGGATATATATATATATATATATATATACATACACAGTGCTAAGCATAAATGAGTACACCCCAACAGATTTGTCAGAAAACCTTTACTTTTCTTTCAGAATCAACATTTTCTATGGGACACAATGCTACAAATGTGGGCCATTGATTGCAACCAAGATTTTTTAAATTGCACACAAAAAAGTATTTTTCCTAACAAATTCATTCAAGACCATGTTGCAAAAATAAATACACCCAAATGAAAGCCTAAAGAACAAAGCTAAATTTTAGACAATGGTCCAGACCATTCACGGAAGTTAACACCGCGACAGGAGTGTCTTCTGATGAGAAGGGTTAAAGAAAATCACCATGCAAGTTCACTGAAGTTGGTTAAAGAAGTAGAAAGCCAAAATATCATGATTGTTTCCTGTGATACAATACAGTGTACACTGCAGAAGAATGGCATGCATGGGTGTCGTCCAAGAAGAAAGCCTCTCCTAAAGCCAATGCACAAAAAATCCCACGTAGAATTTGCCAGGCCCCATGCTACAAAAGAAGACTACTGGGACTCTGTACTCTGGAGAAATAAGACCAAGAAAAATGTTTTTGGAACTGATGGCTTCAAAACTGTATGGTGTTGCAAAGATGAGGAGTACAAAGAAAAATGCATGGCGCCTACTGTGAAACATGATGATGGCAGTGTCCTTCTGTGGGGCTGCATGAGTGTTGCTGTTGTTGTGAAGCTGCATTTCATTGATGCTATCATGAATTTACAGATATCCTGCTCTATATTGAAGGAGAAGATGCAACCATCACTTTGTGCCCTTGGTTGTCGTGCACTTTTCCAACATGACGATGATCAAAAACACACATCTAAGGCCACTGTTGCATTTCTGAAGAAGAAAAGGGTGAAAGTGATTCAGTGGCCAAGTATGTCTTCGGATCTGAACCCAATCGGGGAACACCTTAGGGGAATTCTGAAGAGACGAACATCACTCTCCATCCAGCATCCAGACTCTTAGGCTGCATTCACATGTCAGCTTATAATCGCGGGCAGAACCGCCGCAATACGCTCCAAAAAAGTACAAGAGCTTCTTTGGAGCGTATTGTGTCCCGCGATTTTGTTTGCGCGATGTTGCCGCGATTCGGCGGGCGTAAATCGCGGCAACATCGCTCTGCGTTTGGGGGGCTATTGCAAATCAACGGGCAACGCTAGGCGTCCCGCGATTTGCAATAAATCTCTGAATCGCGGGCGGAACCGCGGCGGTTCTGCCCGCGATTATAAGCTGACATGTGAATGCAGCCTTAGGCTCCGTTCACATCTAGGCGTTTTTGGGGAGTTTTTCTGCTCTAGGATCAGCTCTCAAAACGCCCAACAAGACAAATCCTATTCATTTCATTGGCCCCTGTTCACATCTGAGCGTTTTGACGCTGTTTACAAAACGCCCAACGCTCAAAAAAGTACATGAGCTTCTTTTTGGGCAGATTACAGGCGTTTTCCATTGGTATCTATTCAATCAAAAAACGCCTGCACAAAAAACGCCTGTAAATCGCGGTAAAAATTGCGGTAAAATCACGGTAAAAAACGTGCGAAAACGCTACGCTCGGGTGTGAATGTAGCCTAAAAGAGGTCATTCTTGAAGAATGGAAAAAGATAGATGTTGCAATATGTTGCCATTCATTCCATGCCAAGAAGACTTGGTGTTCTCCTTACAAATCATGGAAGTCATACAAAATAATAGATGGAGTAGTTTTTGTTGTGGTGTGTATTCATTTTTGCATCAACAAATTTGTGTAAAACTGAAGATTTTGTAATCTAAGTTATATTATGAACCCTACTTTCATGGAATGGAGCTAAACAAATGTTCTATAAGCCCCCGTTCACACTGGGGCGACCTGTCAGGCGACCTGGTCGCCTGACAGGTCACCGTAGGTCGCCTTCCATACAGAAGCTATGGACCCGTTCTAATAGGAGCGACACAAGTCGCTCCGACTTAGAAAAAAGGTCCGGAGCTTCTTTGGGGCGACCCGGCGCGACCTGCATAGACTTCAATGTTATGAAGTCCATGCCGGCCGCTCCGAGGTCGCGGTGCGAGCAGCGCGCCGCGACCTCGGTGGTCGCCCCGGGAAGTCGGATCGCCCCAGTGTGAACGGGACCTAAAACTCAGTTTTGTCAATATTTTGGAAATCGTTCTGGTGTTAATTGAGATATTTTAAAAAATCTTACTTTTCAAAATGGGTGTACTTATTTATGCTGAGCAATCAAGCAGGAGTGTGCCTAGGCTATTTTCTGCCTGAGGTGGCTATTTCCACTATCACCCTGGTAACACCAAACCCCTACCCCCCCCAGATTACACCCCATTTTTGCCACACACTTGGGTTGATAAGATACTGGCACACCAACCAATAATGTTTTTGCCCATCCACCAGTGTCCTAGCAATCAATTACATTGTATAGCTGTGTGTCTTAGGTTGCTAGGATGCAGTCAACCGAGTTGTAGAGCGTCAATGGTTGTCATTGTAACAACAAATAACATTGTGTGGCCCAACCATCAATGTCCTAGCAAACAACTTGTGCATACAGTGCAACATTATTGAACTGCAGTGAGAATGGACCACCAGAAGTCCTTCTAATTGTCATATACAAACCACCTGTAAAATCTCAGCACCAAAATCAAAGCACTAGAGTGTTTTTTATTGGAACAGGGAGTTCAGGTGCCTAATAAAGTAGTTATGGTCTTTTGGGAGTTAGTGTTAGCGATTAGGTTATGGTAGAGGCGTAACTAGAACCTTCAGGGTCCCAATGCAAAAAAACATTAAGGGCCCCCTAAGCCAAGCCCGGGGGCCCTTCCCTTCTTTGCCCAGGGACCTTTACTCCCATTGTGGGGCCCTTTATTTCTGTCCTGCAATGGGACCCTTTTGCATGTTCTCCATCGGGCCCATTTCCTGCCCTTACAATAGAATCCCCCCTTACATCTGCGTTCCCAGAGCCACTTTTCTAATCGAGTTCACCTCTACAGTACATCATAGTCCACAGGGTTTGCCTTACAAGGGGAACTCTGTGGACCCTGATGCAAAGGGGAACTCTGCGGACCCTAATGCAAAGGGTAACTCTGCTAACCCTGATGTAAAGGGGAACTCTGCTAACCCTGATGTAAAGGGGAACTCTGCTAACCCTGATGTAAAGGGGAACTCTGCTAGCCCTGATGTAAAAGGGAACTCTGCTGACCCCGATGTAAAAGGGAACTCTGCTGACCCTGATGTAAAGGGCAACACTGCTGACACTGATGTAAAGGGCAACTCTCCAGATCCTGATGTAAGGGGGGATGCGGCGGACTCTGGTGTAAAGTGAAAATCTCATGTAAGAAGTTCTCGGTCACCAGAGCCCCCCCCCCCCCTTATATCAGAGTTTGCAGAGCTTCTCCTTACCTCAGAGCTTTCAAAATTTCCTCTTACACTGTAAAGGTGAACTCTGCTGACTCTGATGTAAGGGGAAATGCTGGGAACTCTGATGTAAGGGGACTCTTATATCAGAGTTCCTCTGTACACCAGAGTCTGCAGAGTAAGGAAAGGGGTTACTGATGTAAGAGGGGAGTGAGGATGCCTATATGAGGGGGGGAGACCTTTATATCAGTGTCCCCCCCTTACCTTAGGGGTGCCTCTGTGATAGATGGGCCTCTGATATGATGGGGGGGGGGCTTTGATGTGAAGAAGGGACTCTAATGTGATGAGGGGATCACTACCATGATAGGGGACCTCTGGTATGATGGGGTCTCTGATTCATGGGGGGTTCTGGCACAATGGGGGCTCTCTGATATGATGGAGGACTTCTGAAGTGACGGGAGAACCTCTGATGTACAGGGAGGCTCTGATTTGATGGGGGAACATTTGATAAGGTGAGAACTCTAATGTAAAGAGGTAGGTATCTGATGTAAAGTTTATTTCATCAAGGTGGTTGTATGCATCATCCCAGACTCAGGTTTTCCATTAATAGGTAACATTTAAGTTTTTAAATAGAGATTGACCGATTTTCGGCAAAGCCGATATATCAAGGGCCGATGTGCACTTTCCCCGATGTATCGGAATCGGCCCCGGAGGTTACTGAAAAAAAATATATAAAAAACAAAACACAGAGCGCTACGAAGACCTCCAGCATATGAAGGGTGGATGAACAGAACTAATAAGCAGCTGAATCCAGGGAGGGGGGGGGGGAGGGGAGGGAAGGGAAAAAAAAAAAAAAAAAAAAAAAAAAAAAAAAAAAGAAAAAAAAAAAAAAACACAGGCAATAAAAAAGGTTGTAGCTGCAAATAGACATAGGCATAAAATGGTACCATACAATAGGGGACAATGGGATAGCATAAATAGGTTGATGATCCTAAAAGGGATAAAGTCCGTGGGCACTGAGCTGCTCTTCCACAGATGAGGAAGAATCTGTATAGACAAAAAGAAGAGGGGAGAAGCGCTCTAAGTGCAGACAATTTATTGCAGATAACAAGGCAGGTGATATACACTCACTAGACATGAAGACTGAAAAGCTGTATGTGTCAAAGCAATCCTGCAGCCATCCTCTGGAGGGTGTCCTCTGGTCACAGGAAGCCGTATGCAGTACTGTCACTGGCGGTGGGAGGGAAGAAAGCCGGCTGTCTCCCACAACATCAGCGGTGAGCGGTCAAGCGGCTCGGATCTGCGGTTCCGTGTTGCGAGTGATGGATGGAGGCACTCTCACCCACAGGGATGGTGGGATCTGTCCGATGTGTTACGGCATGCACGACGCGTTTCTGAGCATGCGCGGGGTCCTCTGCACCCGGCGCGCTCTTTCATCAGGTGCTAGGACCTAGCACCTGATGAAAGAGCGCGCCGGGTGCAGAGGACCCCGCGCATGCTCAGAAACGCGTCGTGCATGCCGTAACACATCGGACAGATCCCACCATCCCTGTGGGTGAGAGTGCCTCCATCCATCACTCGCAACACGGAACCGCAGATCCGAGCCGCTTGACCGCTCACCGCTGATGTTGTGGGAGACAGCCGGCTTTCTTCCCTCCCACCGCCAGTGACAGTACTGCATACGGCTTCCTGTGACCAGAGGACACCCTCCAGAGGATGGCTGCAGGATTGCTTTGACACATACAGCTTTTCAGTCTTCATGTCTAGTGAGTGTATATCACCTGCCTTGTTATCTGCAATAAATTGTCTGCACTTAGAGCGCTTCTCCCCTCTTCTTTTTTTTCTTCCGGAGGTTACTGATATTGCTGATATTTTGGGAAAGTGCTGTACCGGAGTATCCTACCTGCACCGCCGCCGAAGACCTGATCAAACCTGCATTTGGCTATGATCGGGTGTCCATGTAAAAACCCGGAAGGGATGTCATGACATCCCCTCCGGGTACTCGGCGCCAAATTAACTTGGCATTTTGAATGCTTTTAAGTGCAGAGGAGGGGTTTGGGGGTCTTTTAGACCCCCAGATCCCTCCACAAAAGTAAGGGCTCTTTCACACGGGCGATCCGATCAGATCCGCCTGTCAGTTTTTTAGGCGGATCTGATCGGATCCTCCATGCAGCTCTATGGGGCAGCGGGTGTCAGCGGAGACACCTCCGCTGACACCCGCTGCCATCCGTATCCGATCCTGTCTGTGAAATCTGGACGGATGGAAACCCTATTTTTCCATCCGTTCAGTAATCGGATCTGATCTGATGAGTGCGGACAGGCGGTCCGCTCTCATCCAATCCCCCATAGAGGGCAGCGGGGGCTGAGACACCTCCCTCTCCGCTCTGCAAGCGGAGACGGAGTTGTCATCCGCCGGCTCAGTGGGGATCGTGGATTGATCCCCGCTGAGCAACACGGATCCACCTACGGAGGCGGACCGTGTGAAAGAGCCCTACCTGTAAAAAAATAAAATAAAAAATAAAATTTTTTTAAATGTCCGAAAATATCGGCAGATATCGGCCGATACCGATATGCGATGACCAAAATATCGCTATCAGCAATAAAAAAACAACACTTTTTTTAACAATTCAGATTTTGGGGCTTTTGCATGTTTTTAAAGGGTGCCACCACTGAAAAAAAAGGGTAATAAACTCTGTTTCTAAAGAGCCAAACCAAAAAGAATCTCTTAAAAAGTAACCATCTGCATACCAAGATGACTTGGAGGCAATTTTTAGGCGTATAGAAGCCACAAACCTGTGAAAGGAAGTCTTTCAGGTCATTTCAAATCTGGCACAAATCTCAGATACCTCTTACAAAAAAAGTTATCCACAAAAACTCCTGAAGTTTTTCAAACCCATTTAGGAGCATTGTTGTCCTGTCTGTTTGAGGAACATGAAGATTGTGGTGTATCCCGTACATGCTGTTATAGTAAACCATACACTGTACATTGCCTTTGCCAAGTGCACTCCAAATTACATGCTAGTTGTATTTTTCCCTTGCTAATAACATACTTCGGCGTTTGGTCACAAGGCCCATTAACTTACTTATACTATTGAATGTAAAAGGTCATGGAACGTCCACTATGTTCTACACATTCCATTCCATCAACGTGAGGAACAAGGCTAATTGAATGTGATTCCATGCTACGGGAGCCGCATTACTCTCTCATGTTATTATGCATTGATATTTTGTTGCACTTTTATATGTGTTATTAAGTCATCTGAAAATGCCAGAGCTGTTCCTGGTGCTACTGTAAAGGGTATAACATGTCCCATGCCGCTATAAGAGAGTTCTCCGTATCCAAACAATTATTAGCCCTAAAGGGCAATCTAATTTCACATCAATGAGATCAGAACACTTTTCGACTTAAAAGGAATAATAACAGGGCAGAGGGCTGGAAACATTTTGAAAAAAAAAAAAAAAAAGGGTTTCTGTAAAATCTTTTGGTCAAAACATCTATGGACCTCTAAAGGGTAATTGTGTTGAGGTCACGTTGCCCTCTGGAGAAATATTATGTTCCAAAGTATTGGTACAGCTTTTGTGAAGGACACAATGGATTGTACAGCACCCATATTTGAAACAAATGGAACAATTCTGACCCAATTATGTGATATTTGACTATAGGCTCAATTCATAGAGCTGAACATGCTACAATAAGAATACTTATTTTCAAAAAGTGTCCATTGTTTTCAGTGGCTTTTCATTTTTTTTCTCCCCAGGCTGGAACTCAGCTTTAAAGAGAGGTCTACATGTTTTGTGGATGTTCCGCTTCTTTAGGACCCATAAGGATTTGCATATTCAGAAAGCTTATTCACAAATCATTTCTCATGGCTGGCAGGCATGAGAAATCAGTGATTCCCCCTTGTACAACACCATAACTCACCCTGTTTGTTTATGGGGTAAGAGTTTGATACCATTTACCATTTTTGAATGTAAACAATGTCATATATAAGGAGTGTATAACATATATATATATGGATTCAAAACCTGAACCTATGGATTATTTAATGTTTGTTCATTATCAAGACTATTGCTTCATTGTTTATTTTGTTTTCTCTTTTTGTAGAATTGCTTTTATGATTGTGAATAAGCTTTCTGAATATGCAAATCCTTATGGGTCCTGAAGAAGCGGAACATCTGTGAAACGCGTAGACCTCTCTTTAACCACTTTACCGCTAAGTACTGTAATAGTACTGCGGCAAAGTGGCTCGTTCCCATCTGACGACATAGACCTACGTCGCCAGACTCCTCCCCTGTAGGCGGCGCTCGCGCGCCGCCGGAGGCGCGCTCCCGCTGTTTTCATTCACAGCGGGAGTCGGGCCAGGGGAGGAGCAGCGGTGATCGCCGCTGCTCTGCCCCGATCGTCGGGGATCTAGTGTGGAGATCCGCCCGCCTGTGTAAACACAAGCGGGTGGATCTCCTCAGTGACAGGGAGTGACAGATCGGAGTGTTCAGCATAGCTGGACATCCGATCTGTCCCTGTCTCACACAGTCACCTCCCCCCCCACACGTCAGTAAGCACCAGGCATACATTAACCCCTCCCTCTCCAATAAAGTTAACCCCTTCCCTGCCAGTGTCATTTTTACAGTAACAGTGCATATTTATAGCACTGATTACTGCAGTAATGTCACTGGTACCCCCAAAAGTGTCAAAAATGTCAGTCAAGGGTCCGATCTTTCCGCCGCAATGTCGCAGTCCCGCAAAAAAAATCGCAGATCGCCGCCATTACTCGTTAAAAAAAAAAACACCAAAAATGACATAAATCTTTCCCTCTGTTAGTAAACGCAATAACTTTTGCGCAAACCAATCAAAATACGCTTATTGCGATTTTTTTTTTACCAAACATGGGTAGCAGAAAACAAATTGGCCAAAAATTTAAAAAAAAATTGTTTTTTACAGCTTTTTTGGGGGGAATTTCATATAAAAAATGTGAAAAATATTGTTATTTTCTCAAAATAAACGCTATTTTTTTGTTTATAGCGCAAAAAGTAAAAATCGCACAGGTGATCAAATACCACCAAAAGAAAGCTCTGTTTGTGGGAAAAAAAGGACGTCAATTTTGTTTGGGTACGGTGTCGAATGACCGTGCAATTGTCAGTTAAAGTCGCACAGCGCCGAATCGCAAAAAGTGGCCCAGACGTAAGACAGCAAAATGCTCTAGTGGTAAAGTGGTTAAGGATACAGATTGCTTTTTTGTAATGTACTAAACATACATATCATTTTGATGACATTGATGGTTGTAATGTATTTTTTAATATTGTATTAAATAAAACTACAGTCAGTTTCTAAATACAACCTATATTTTTCTTATTGGGTATAACATTAAGTGACATTTAGTGGTATATTTAAAGTCCCAATTCCTTTCCAAACTGCTTTTGCTATTCATATCGGGATGATACCCTGAGTCACTATATTGATTAGTGG
The DNA here is from genome assembly GCF_965119305.1 of Pelophylax lessonae. Lineage (NCBI taxonomy): Eukaryota > Metazoa > Chordata > Amphibia > Anura > Ranidae > Pelophylax > Pelophylax lessonae. The sequence continues at coordinate 21,720,380 of NC_138776.1, forward strand.
GTTTAAAATGTTTATATTCCATCCCATACACATTCTCCCTATAAATATGTTAAATGCTATTGCTGCTGTCATAAAACACTGTGTAAGCAGGCAGCTCTGGGCCCCATAGCAGTCAAATGGTTTGCTATGGCTATAGTTATGCCCTTGATTGGGGTAATTTCTATCGTTCATTGCTGATTGATTTATATTGACTGATGGATGAACCACAATTACTGATGTCAAATTTCAGTAAGTACGTACATAAATTGGTGCAGACTGCTCATTGGGGAGTCCCATAACATGTGCTATCCACTGGATACAAAAGTAAAGATAAAATGATTACTGGAAATTCTTATTATTCTCTTATTTTAATCATAAACCCTCAGGTATTGTTAACTGGCCATACATGTATCGAAATCTGGCCAGTTGAGCAGGGACTGCCTGAATTTCGATCCATGTATGGGTACCTTGCCTGAATTTCGATCCATGTATGGGTACTCTGCCTAAAATTTGATCCATGTATGGGTACCCTGCCTGAATTTCGATCCATGTATGGGTACCCTGCCTGAATTTCGATCCATGTATGGGTACCCTGCTTGAATTTTGATCCATGTATGGGTACCCTGCCTGAATTTCGATCCATGTATGGGCACCTTGCCTGAATTTTGATTCATGTATCGGTACTCTGCCTGATATTTGATACATGTATGGGTACCCTGCCTGAATTTGGATCCATGTATGGGTACCCCACCTGAATTTTGATCCATGTATGGGTACCCTGCCTGATATTTGTTCCATGTATGGGTACCCTTCCTGAAATTTGACCCATGTATGGGTACCCTGGTACCCTGCCTGAATTTTGATCCATGTATGGGTACCCTGCCTGATATTTGATCCATGTATGGGTACCTTGCCTGAATTTTGATCCGTGTATGGGTACCCTGTCTGATATTTGATCCATGTATGGGTACCCTGCCTGATATTTGATCCATGTATGGGTACCCTGCCTGAATTTCGATCCATGTATGGGTACCTTGGTTGTACAGAAGTCAATCTACGTATTGTGACAGCGGGAAAGGTTCCCAGCCATCAAAACACAATAGCACAGTGGGAGAGATTCCCCCATTTACACCGAATGTGTGGATGGAGAAGTCAGATCATTTGTTTTTGTTTAACCCGCTGGTTAAAAAAAAAAAAAAAATGAATGTGCAAGGCTACCTTAGTTGACTGCTACACAAATGTTTGAGGGGAGCAAGATAGAGCTTGTCCATTACTCTTCATGACCCTGATTAGTGGATTTCCTTCATTCTCTTTCCCATTATGGCCACCACAGCTCTACTGGATGAGAACATCTTACACTTATTCCCAAGAGAGAATCCATTAGGAGGCCAATGACATGCAAACCAACCAGCACCCTAGAGGAGTTCCACTTGGTTATGAATCAGGTTATGACTGAAATGCCAAGACTTTTTTTTACAGTTCCTTTACAGCTGCTATTGGGCTGGGCCCGTTTAATTAATAGGAACAGTATAGTTTCCTTTTTTCTATTTTTAACAATCGATGATGGGATCATGTTAAGCTGGTTTTACACAAAATTCAATCCAGGAGCTCCAAAACCTGGAGAAAATTAAAGTAGAACTGTGACGGACCGCCTGGCACCCGTCTGGGTGCCTCCGCCAAGATACAGCTTTATCTATTCTGGAACCAGGTATTATAGCTGAGAATTGCACCCAAAAACTAGACGACACTAGCTTAAGCGCAAACTGGAACTGACCCTTTATTGTAAATTCACACAGAATATATACCACACAAAATTAGATAAGAGCTTAATCACATTATCCTAAACAATGCAAATTCTAAACAGTAATATCATCAGTACATCTAATGAACATCTACCACTAAGTCTCATGAACAGCCAACAGCTAACAGTAATCTAATTAACAGCAAGCTAATCAACAGCCATACATATTTTGATTAATCCAGAAGTGTCCACCCCAGACAATCCAGCACCAAGCCCACAGATACACAAAGTACATTACATAGTCTTTCTGTCAGGTGTTTGGCTTTTACTTGTGTAATCTGTCCACTACAAAAGTGATCATAAGACAAAACTCATACAATGTTCCGGCAGTCTGAAAAAATGGAATTAAATTATCTTCATAGATTTCTTGAGGGATATTGTTGATAAATGTTTCTGTCCCAAGTGGAGGATCTTCCCCAACTCAGTCTTCAGGAGGACCACCATATTTCATCTGAACATTAACCTGTACAAGAATAATAGTACACCTTTCCACCCACTCCAGAAGGGAAGCCTTATTGTCCTTATTCAGAGATTTAATCCAAGCCTTGCTCTCAGTGTTCATCACATTGTTGTCCATCATTAGAGAATGATCTGCTCTCTCCGTGGGATCAGAGGCTGAAGTGAGCTTTATTCCGTGCTCTGAGAAGCAGACAAAATCCCTGGTCTCCTCAATGGGCCAAATTCAGTGAGTATAAGGCTAGCCCATAGTCCCCTCCAAAAGCCCCTGTCCTGGTTGGGTCTGTCACAAGAACTAAAGGCAATTTTTTATTTTTTTTTTTTTATTTTGGCTAGAGCAAGGGAGGGTTATAACCCGTTAGATTTTTTCTTTTTTTCACCATCTGTGTCCCATTGCAGAGATTCTCCTTCATTTCCTGTCCTATAGCCAAACAGGAAGTTAGTGGAAATTCCTGCAAATGAAGGGAATTCATGGGGACCCCTAGATCATCAATACTAGTGTCCCCATTGGAAGATTTCCCCTCTATCACTTTTCTGGAGACAACCCATATTGTAGGGTTTTCTTTTACTTTAACGTTCAATGATAATGGTAAACAGGACACATAGAGGTTGATTTACTAAAACCTCAGGGTGCAAAATCTGGTGCAGCTGTGCATGGGAGCCAATCAGCTTCTAACTTCAACTTCTTCTGTTAAGCTTTAACAATAAAATCTGGAAGCTGATTGGTTTCTATGCAGAGATGCACCTGATTTTGCGCTTTCCAGTTTTAGTAAATCAACCCCATAGAGAGGGTGAATCTCCTTAATGGGGGCACAGACTGTAATAAAAACCAGACAGCTGTTCTAATTAGGGATCGACCGATTATTGGCAAAGCCGATATGCACTTTTCCCGATGTATCGGAATCGGCCCCGGAGGTTACCGATATTACCAATATTTTGGGAAAGTGCTGTACCGGAGTGATGTCTGCAGCTAGAGGCATCACCCTGGTACCGGCGTCCATAGCCGACGGTCGGCTGTCTTGTAATGACAACCAATGTGGCTGAGAAACCGCTCGGCTGTCATTACAAGGAGTGGGAGGGGACGTTCCCTCCCCCTCTCGTCGCCTTCCACAGCTCGCCCGGCTCTCCCATCTCACCAGGAGACCCGGGCAACCAGCCTGCACGGCCGCCGATGACCCGATCAAACCCGCATTCGGCTCTGATCAGGTCTCCATGCAAAAACCCGGAAGTGATGTCATGAGTGACATCACTTCCGGGTACTGTCTGGCACCAGATTAAAAAAAATGACCATTCGAAACAGCCAAACTTGGCGTTTTGAATGCTTTTAAGTGAAGATGAGGGGTTTGGGGTATTTTAGACCCCCAGATCCCTCCACAAAAAGTACCTGTCAATAAAAAAAATAAAAAAAATGTACAAAAATATCGGCCAATATCGGCCGATACCGATATGCATTGGGCAAAATATCGGTATCAGCAACGAAAAACCGATATCGGTCGATCACTAGTTCTAATCCATCCCCACTATCCAAAACCCCCCAAAAAAGTTTTGCCTTTAGCTATACTTTAAAAGCCAATTTTCTCTGCTCAGAACCATTACCCTGGAGCCCATGAACCTGCGTCCATGAGAACCCCGTGTGATATTCAATCCCACTAACATAGTGGCAGGGTCTAACCTTGTCACACCATGTTAATTATTTTAAGGGGTCGTAGAAGGGCCGAGGTTGACATTATTCTTTAGTCAACTCATATTCTCCCCATTCCCAAAATGGCTGAGGTTCACTGTTAATCCACCCTTGACCACAAAACAAGCAGCACTGCAAAGTCTTGAGCGCAAGACTCATTTCTATAAGGAAAACATCATTTCAGAGACGCTAGCGTTGTCAATGTCCCCCCTCTGAACTCCCGCTCATCCAGCCAAGCTCTAAATTACATTATAAGAGAGCAACATAATCAAATAAATCCATTTTTTTCATTGGCAAATATGCCGAGGCCAGCACATATTTTCTTTCAGAATACATCCCCTTGCAACTGATATATTAATGTAGCAAAAAAATATCATGTTGCCTTCTCAGTTTTAATTTCCATGTGCCTCAAAGCTAAAATGATTTGAGTTTTGCGAATGCTGGTAATGTGACTATTTGATAAGCAAGACTAGCTGTGTGCATGTAAAAGGGAAAACTTTTTACAGCATATTCTAGTTTCGTAAAAGAAAAGTTTGTGGTCACAGCGGAGAGAGAAGCGCGGTGCTAAGTTGCAATTATCGGATATTTTTTCTCTTTTTCTTCTTTCGCAAACAAGAAGTCACGCCAACCTATTTCTGAAAGTATACCATCACCAGTGTCCGCTGTAATTGTGCCAGAACTCTGCCTACTGAGAAGTCATTCAATAGAGTGCTAAAAGGCCAATAAACCTTAAAATAAAATAAAAAATGTATTTTTGGGTCAGCTATATGCTCACTACTTGCAAGCATTCGGGAACTGTATGCTGATAATTTACAATTTACAGTATATGTAGCCAGGTGCTGGGCCACAGCAATATGGAGATGGAGACATAGCACTTTATTCTTCTCTCCCCCTACTGACATTCTGATGTTATGCTACACCAGTGGCGGCTGGTACTCCATGAGCCGGGGGGGGGGGGGGGGGCGTCAGAAGGACCGCACCATACCCCCCGGACCACACCAGGCCGCCGCACACCGTACCCCCGCCCCCCCGACCACAGCGAGACAGGAGAGACAGGACAAGAGAGACAGAACAGGACAGGACCCCCCTCTCACTCACTCTGCAGGGGCAGACTGGCAACTTTCAGCCCAGGGGGCAAGTACAATCCAGAGGCCCATGGTGCAGTGACTGGGCCTCCCTCCCTCTTCCCCTCTTCCTGTCCTCCCCCTGCCCCCCATTCCAGGCTGAAGCTCCACTCCAGATACTCTCTACTTACTGCCTGAATCTTGGTACCCAACCTGGCCAGCAGGTGGCAGTTGAGGGGAGCTGGGACAGCTCGGTTGGGACTGCCCGGGGGAATGGAACCGGCCTCTGCTCAGACACAGTTTACACCATCCATGCTGGGGGGGGGGGGGGGTTGAAGGCAGCGCTCTGTCCTTGGCTTCATCCCGCACTCAGTAGGTCAGTGGCAGAGACATTTTACTTCTCTTTACCAGGAATCCTTTAGGCATGTCATGTGTGCAGCCTTTTTATGGGCCATCAGGGTGGCCCAGGGGGCAATTGCCCCCCTGCCTCCTGGCCCAGTCCTCCCCTGCCTGCCTGGATGCAGCAGCAGGCGGCAGCTTCAGCTTTTTCCTCGTCTTCTGCGTCTCCTCCCTCCTCCTCCATGCCCAATGGCATGGCTTCTCCTTTTGGCCAATTGGGAAACGGGTCTCAAAACCTGCTTCCTAATTGGCCAGGAGGAGGATCTGTGTGACAATAGCAAATTTACATTCGCTATTGTCACACAAATGGGTGGGCTTGGGGCTGCTCTGCGCCCCGAGCCCACCCTTTTTTTAGCCTGTGAGAGCTTCTGGCTCTAATCACATGGTTAAAAAAAAAAAAAGCCCCATTGAACTTCATGCGTCCGGCGCCCCGCATGTAGATTAGGGGGCCGGAGGCATGGATAGAGGAGGCGGCGCCCCTGCGCCCCATATACACCAGCTGCCACTGTGCTACACTATCCTCCTCTGGCCAGCAGGGGGAGAGTAAAAGCCAAGCAAGTCGCTAGAATTCTATACAGAGCACTGAGAATCCTGGAAGTTGTAGTTTGAGATGGCAGCCATATAATGGCTACACTAGAATGGTTACGCTACATATCCCAATATGATTTTAATTAAACTGTGAGGGAAAGTTCCTCCTCTTGGCACAGAGCACATCCCTGTCTGGATATTCGCCTACCAGCTGGGGATCATATCAGCAAGCTGGAACCTGGGGTGAAACTGGGGTGAGTTGGTGATTTCCTTTGATACTGTATGTTTCTACACTCAAAATAAGAAAAGAAAATAAGGAGTTTGGGACTTTAGATGAGGCACGTGGGGCACAACTTAATGATAAGTTTCCTTAAACAAATAAATACCATAGCACATTTGTAATTTGTATATATACAGCAATAACATATTGCAACTCATATGTAAATGTAATAAACATCATAGCACACGGCATCATAAGACGATGTAAGCCAGCTATACTCCATGTCATAAAATCAAAGTAAAAATTGTTTAAACCGTATGTTGAAAACATGACTGCATCCAACAATGCTCGACGCGTTTCATGGATTGACTACTTCCTCAGGAGCAGATGCAAAACATATATATTGGCTAGAGTATAACTATGCTGTATTGCAGACTGGGGGCTGCTAATAAATGTCTATCCCGGGAGCTGTGGTGATAGAGACCCGCAGGGAGACCCAACCGCACACAGAGATCCCCAGGGAGATAAGGGTCTCCACAAAGTGGTCTGTGATGATGTAAGGTGGTGACTCCATTTTCTTGTCATTCCCCATAGAACCATAATCTAAGAGGTTGTGTGCAATGTGCACTGAATGTGCTGGTGAAAAGGCACTGATTACTGTAGTAATGTCACTGGTCCCCCCCCCGAAAGTGTCAAAAATGTCAGTTAGGTGTCTGATCTGTCTGCCGCAATGTCGCAGTCCCGCTAAAAATCGCTGATCACCGCCATTACTGGTTTGTGTATCGCAAAAAATGGCCTGGTCATTAAGGGAGTAAATCCTTCCAGTCCAGAAGTGGTTAAATGCTTATTCAAGTCACATTGTGTGTGGCTCTACGTATAAGAGAGAGATATAAATTTGCCCCTGTACAAATCATTAGTAAGACCTCATCTGGAATATGCCGTTCAGTTTTGGGCTCCAGTTCTCAAAAAGGATATGGGGGAACTGGAGAAAGTGCAGAGAAGGGCAACCAAACTGATAAGAGGCATGGAGGAGCTCAGCTATGAGGAAAGATTAGAGGAACTGAATCTATTCTCTCTAGAGAAGAGGAGATTAAGGGGGGATATGATCACCATGTATAACTACATAAGGGGGAATATGATCACCATGTATAAATATATAAGGGGGGATATGATCACCATGAATAACTACATAAGGGGGGATATGATCACCATGTATAAATACATAAGGGGGGATATGATCACCATGTATAAATACATAAGGGGGGATATGATCACCATGTATAAATACATAAGGGGGATATGATCACCATGTATAAATACATAAGGGGGGATATGATCTCCATGTATAAATACATAAGGAGGGATATGATCACCATGTATAAATACATAAGGGGGATATGATCTCCATGTATAAATACATAAGGGGGATATGATCTCCATGTATAAATACATAAGGAGGGATATGATCTTCATGTATAAATACATAAGGGGGATATGATCACCATGTATAAATACATAAGGGGGATATGATCTCCATGTATAAATACATAAGGAGGGATATGATCTCCATGTATAAATATATAAGGGGGGATATTATCACCATGTATACATACATAAGGGGGGATATGATCACCATGTATAAATACATAAGGGGGGATATGATCACCATGTATAAATACATAAGGGATCCATATGGTGAATTTGTTATTAAGCGTAGGTGTGCGCAGTCTATTGCATTAGGTTTGTGCACCCGAAGGTTCAAACACACATGCCTTTCTCTGCAGCCTCAGCTGCACAGGGCAGTAAATAAATAGGAAGTGCTCTGTGCTGAGCGGCTTCCTGTTTATTCACAAACTGAAGCATAGTAAATACAGTTTGCTATGTTTCACTTAAGATTGAACACAGTGAGAGTGTTCACTGTGTTCATTTAGAGAAAAAAGGGGCTGGTAAATGGCATACTGATTAGCCCCTTTCCCCACTCTTCATCCTGAAACATCCCCAGCAGCAGCCAGGGGGAGAGGTGGGAAGCCAACAGCACTGCAGTGGGGGTGGGGGAGGGGGGGCCACAACTGGGGAAGCCCGAGCAATATGGGCAAATCGGCACTGCACAGAGTGATTTGGGTGTGCCCAGGCACAATCGGCGTACCCCCTGCACATGCCTATGGCGTTAATTTATTCACTTTAAGGTCATCACAGAGGACAAGGGGGCACCTTTATGTCTAGAGGAAAAGAGATTTCATCTCCAAATACAGAAAGGTTTCTTCACAGTAAGAGATGTGAAAATGTGGAATACACTCCCTCCAGAGGTGATTCTGGCCAACTTGGTAGATTGCTTTAAAAAGGCCTGGACTCTTTTCTAAATAAACAAAATATAAATGGGTACTAATATTTATAGGTAAAGTTGATCCAGAGAAAATCTGAATATCTCTCGGGGGATCAGGAAGGAATATATTCCCTTGCTGTATAAAATTGTATAATTCTTTGCTGGGGGTTTTTCACTTTCCTCAGAATCAACTGTGGATATAGGATCCTGTATGTAGCATTGTCCCCGTAGGGCCTGCTGTAAGATGACTTCTCGGGCCTCCTCCGATTACCAGCCCACAGTTACTTAAGGAATAGTACATTTATCCCTCCTTATTGCCGATGGCTCGTCAAACAGTAAACAGCCCTGGGGTATTGGTTTTTAGTGTTTATTTTGGAACTTGGATGGGAGAAGGGAATAGTGGGATACTCCAATTGTAACTATTCACAATGGATAAGGACAACTCTCACTTGCTTCAATGGGTTGTTTGTGGAAACAGCAGCGCTGTTTATTCCATACTGCCACATGTATTAAGTCTTCTTGCTCATTTCTCCCCAGCAACAGAGTTGGTGAACATACATTATCTTCGGGACACTCACTTTCATCCCCTTTAATGACACCCGTTCACTGACTCTTCTAGCTGCAGGGGTGCCCCCCCCCCCCTCAGGTCTATACTCACTGTATGCAGAATCAGATCCTCCAGTACCTTCCCTCTCAGTCAGCTTTCCGGGACCTCTGGGTTCAGCTCCTCACTAGCACTCTCTAGGCCCTCTGGTCGACCACCTGGGGCCTCACAATCCCTCTACAGAGGAGGAGGCAGCCGCCCCCCTCCTTCTGGGACTCTGCTATCCATCCGAAACATGTGCTCCTGACTTTTATACAGTATCCCAGCATGCACCGAGGCACTTTCCTCTGTCAAACCACCAATAGCTGTACCAAAAGCCTGTGCATTAATTTGTCAGGTTTCCTCCCACTGTCCAATATCCCTCCCTATTAGACCAGTGTGAAACACTGCAGACAGAATGAGTTGCACCTGAGCACCATGAGCAGACCTCACTAACTGTCACGGTTCTCGCCATGCCTTACAGACAGCCAGGCGTGGCTGTCGTTAAGTGCTTGACATGGGATTTGAACCTGGGTACTTTGATGTTTTGTCCTGTTGTCCTGCCTCTGAGCAACAATTCAGCTCATATGGATCCAGTCTTGTTATCTGGTATTGCCTGCAACACTAGGGGGCTGGACTTCACCTGAGTATACTCCTGTCTCTCATTGTCCACCTGAAGCTAATTGCTCATTTAAGCAAGCTATATAACACTGCCTCTCGCTCAGTTCATTACTGATCTTTGTTCCAGATTGTTCCTGTTAGACAGACTTTGTTCCTGTGTTCCTGTTTCCTGAGCGTGTGTTCCAGACTGACTCCGGCTTCCATCCTTACCTTCGCTCCTTTTTGTTCCTGCGACCTTATCTTCCTCCCATCTCCTGATCCTTATCCGGACTTGTGTCATCCAGTGACTACAGTTATTCCTGGACTTCCCTTCCCATTGTATTCCTGCGGGTCCTGCTTATTGGAACACCTTCCCTGCCAAGCCCCCGTGCACAGATTCACAGCCCAGGTGGCTTTCTTACCTGGTCACCTTGGACTGTGGATATCTGCAAGGGTGAGCGTACATCTCTGCGTTACAGACTCCAACAAGGTAAGCACCGTGACACTAACAGATCCTATTCTCTGATAAGCAGTCCTTCTGGGAGGCAGACAAGACCCAAAACTATACTTTCTCTCTAGCACCTACCTAGGAGGGTGCTACATGTATATGGGATTGTATGGTTGGTTATTTTTTTCTTTTATTGGTTGAACTAGATGGACTTGTGTCTTTTTTTTAACCTAACTATGTAACTATGTATAAGAACAAGTCACTGAGCAGGAACATGCTTGGAGCCAGTAAAGTCCGAACTCTTCACCTTCTTTTTCTCTCCTGATTCCTGACAGCTTTTAAGTGGCTCTTTAATTTTGAACAAAGAATTTTCATAAGGTGTAATAAATGACTGATCGACCTTGCCAATGCCGACATCCAGCATGCAGCTCCCTCTACAAAGATCAATGTAAAGCCATTTCTGCGATTAGGAGAAAACAAGGCAAGGAGACAAACAGAAAATAAAGTATAAAAGGAGGATGCTGTAATGAAGGATATTGGTGTTCCATTTATACCTACACAACACTATTTTACTGCTTTTAGTCTTTGGCTGTGCGCTTTATTGTGGATTCTCTATGCAGATGGCAATGAATCGAAGATGAGAGACCTCTGATGTAGCCAAATCTATTTGTCGAGAGAACAATTCTGAGGTTTGCTCAGATAATTAATGTTCTAGTCTTGCTTAGAGTTATCTCCTGCTAGACAGAAATTGACCTGTCTCCTGCTACAGTATTGAGAATGTACATCCTCTTGGTTCTGCTTACTCAGTCTTTGGCAACTATTTCAACTTCGACTGCAGAAAAATCTGTTTCACTTTTTTCTGTAATTGCACAATGTCTGTTTGCTGTACATGCAAGCAACATATAATTCAGCTCCATACAATGGCACATGTATTGAAAGCCTGGTTTATATAAAGTGAAACTCTGCATTTGTTGGGAATAAACCCCAATCTCTTCCCAGGGAACTCAATACAAGTCAAATGTTTGTGGGAACCCATTTTTTGCAGATCACAACTTTCTCTGGGTCTTTCCTAATTTCTGAATGGGAGGTCTGGGTTTATTATCACCACCTGGTGCAGTCTATATTTGGTTTGCTTTTTTAAATAAATGATTTGGTTTCAAAAGAGATTCCAAAGGGAGTACAAATATCATCTGAACCCACAACCTCTGATGCATCTGATGAAGCATAGTTGAGGAACAAGCCAAAGATCAGTACTGAGTGGTAGTGGAGATAAGGGTATGCAAAGCATGCAAAGGAGCAAGATATTGGCTGGAGACAGCACAATAATCTGGCAAACGGGAAGTGCAGAGACATGGCTTAAACCCGGACGTTCATGGGAGGAGCAAAGTGGTCAAGGCTCACTAGAAACAAGAGACAAGGCCAAAGAATCAGGCAGGGAGCTGTCCAGCATCTCAGGTGGCTCAGCCAGAATAATAACTATCGGATGCATGATTGTGAACACCGATGTAGGTCAGTCGGTCAATAAAATCACCATTATTTTAGCATATTAATGAAAACAATATCAAAACATAAATAGAGGAAAACAGCAATCACCAGCTGGATTCCCTTTGGAATCCAGCACCTGGTTAGTGTGTTAGTGAAGGTGGAGATGGGAGACTGACCTACAGCGGTGTTCACAATCATGCATCCGATAGTAATTATTCTGGCTGAGCCACCTGAAATGCTTGAAAGCTCCCTGTCTGATGCTTTGGCCTTGTCCCTTGTTTCTAGTGAGCCTTGACCACTTTGCTCCTCCCATGAATTTCCTGATTTAAGCCATGTCTCTGCACTTCCTGTTTGCCAGATTATTGTGCTCTCTCCAGCCAATAGCTTGCTCCTTTGCATACTTTACGTACCCTTATCTCCACTACCACTCAGTACTGATCTTTGGCTTGTTCCTCAATTATGCTTCTGCTTCATCTCAACCTGCAACCACTTGTTACAGACATTTGGCTTGTTTACTGACTACGCTTCTGTTTATCTCTACCTGCTATATCTACTACTGGACCCCGTTTGCTCACCTCCTGGTGGGGCAATCCTGAGGGCCAAGACTTAGTACTAACATGCAGCAAAATCCATCTCCACCATCAGGAGCTCTAGTGAATAGTTACTCCGATCCCACACCTCGGATGAGCCCACGTCACCTGCCAGGCTGACCTGCTTGTATACCTACCCTGCTGATTGGCAGGAGCCTCTCTACTGCTATAGCTACTGGTCTTGGAGCCTGAATCCTGACTGTGACAAATAAAATGCTGTGATTGTTTCCAATACATAAAGTAATAATGTATTTTGCCTCTCTTATTTTCATCAGAGGGAACGGTACAACCTTTAAAGTTGCAGTGGGGTGGTAAAAAAGGAAAAAAGATCCTACTTCTAAAGTGCTGTGTTATTCAGTATTTTTACCTTCCTATAACAAAGTATTTACATGTCTTAACTTCCAGCACAAAACCAAGAAATAAAGTCTCAATCTCTGCTTATGAGTAAGTAGGGAATCTTTTTTTAAATTTTATCCCTTTGGCCACCTGTGCATCTAGAACTGCTGGTGTTTAGCACAGACATAGCCATAATTTTACAGTATTAATAACTTCCATACAGCTGTTTCAGTCTTTTTAACCCTCATCAGTGAAAGATATAGCTTTACTGGCTCCATGGCGAAGGGTTTGTGGGGCCCTGGGAGCAAGATTTGACCAGTAAGGCCATATTAATATTATTATACAGGATGTATTCTATATAGTGGCAACAGTTTGTGCAGCACTTTACAATATAAAGATTAACAGTACCTTTACAATTAAATTCAGTACAAGTGGGTAAGGAGGGCCCTGCTCATGAGAGCTTACAATCTAATAGAGAGGGGTAAGTGATACAAAAGGTCATTACTGTAGGGAAAGGAGTTGATGGAGAAAGTAAAAGCATGGAGTTCAATGGGGCTTTTCTTTTTTTTTTTTGCATGTGATTAGAGCCAGAGGCTCTAATAGGCTAAAAAAAAAAGGGTGGGATTGAGGCGCAGAGCACTGCGCACCAAGCCCACCCAGTTGTGTGCCAATAGCTAATGAATATTTGCTATTGTCACACGGATCCTCCTCCTGGCCAATCAGTAAGTAAGTCCTGAGACCCGTTTACCGATTGGCCAAAAGGAGAAGCCATGCCATTGGCCATGGAGGAGGAGTGAGGAGATGCAAAACACAGGGGGAAGAAGCTGAAGCCGCCACCGCCGTGTGCTGCTGCTGCCTGCCCTCCCTCCTTCCACATATCCAGGCAAGGTGAGTGAGCCGGCGGGTATGTTGCGGTCCGTCTAATGCCCCCCCCCCCGTCCCATGGAGCACCAGCCACCACTGTTCAGTTCTTAGGTGGAGGTGTGATGGGTTTCCCTTCAAAAGATGGGTATTTAGGGATCACTCAACAGGAAATTGCTGGATAGATTGGGGAAGGAAATTCCAGAGGATAGGAGAGGCTCTGAGAAGTCCTGGAGGTGAGCATTGGAGGAGGGCTATAGAGAGCAGGAGGTATCTGGAGGAACAGAGAAGGTGGTATGGGTGATATTTTGAGATGAGGTTGGTGATGTAGCTTATGGCAGAGATGTGGATGGTTTTGTATGTTGTAGTTAGTATTTTGAAATACATTTGTTGGGTGAGTGGAACCCAGTAGAGGGATTGGCAGAGATGGGTGGACACTGAATGAAGCCAGTGTAGGGATTGGCAATGAAGGATTGAGGACACTGAATGAAGCCATTGGGGGAATTGACAGAGATGGGTGGAAGACACTGAGTGAACTGAGTGGAGGGATTGGCGGAGAGGGGTGGAGGACACTGAATGAAGCCATTGGGGGGATTGGCAGAGAGGGATGGAGGGCATTGAATGAAGCCAGTGGGGGGATTGGCAGACAGGGGTGGAGGACAGTGAATGAAGCCAGTGGAGAGATTGGTTAAGAGGGGTGAAGGACACTGAATGAAGCTAATTAGAGAGATTGGCAGAGAGGTGGGGAACACCAAATGAAGCCAGTGGAGCAATTGGCTGAGAGGGGTGGAGGACAGTCAATGAAGCCAGTGGATGAATTGGCTGGGAGGGGTGGAGGGCACTGAATGAAGCCAGTTGGGGATTGGTATAGAGGGGTAGAGGACACTGAATGAAGCCAGTAGAGGGATTAGTAGAGAGGGATGGAGGACACTGAGCAGAAGCCTGTGAAGGGATTGGCAGAGAAGGGTGGAGGACAGTAAATGAAGCCAGTAGAGGGATTGGCAGAGAAGTATGGGGAACACTGAATGAAGCCAGTGGGGGGATTGGCTGAGAGGAGTGGAGGACAATGAATGAAGCCAGTGGAAGGATTAGCTGATGAAGACAGCAGACAAATAATGGATGAGTCTAGCAGTAGCATTCATGGTGGACAGAAAGGGAGGGAGAGTTGCAGTAGTCGAGGCGAAATATAACCAGGGAGTGAATTAGTAACTTTGTGGTGTCATTGGTTGGAAAGAGATGTTTTTGGAAATGCTATGGACGTGAAGGCAGCAAGATTTGGACAGTATTTGAATGTGGGGCTGAATTGACAGGTTTAAGTCTAGAATTACGCCTAGTACCCTGGCATGTGGGGTGGGACTGAATGGTGTGCCATTGGTTTCAATGGAGAAGTAAGGGGAGGCGGCATTGGCGAAGGGAATATTACGCGCCCAATTTTAAAAAGATTGAGTTTAAGGAAGTAGTGAGACATCCATACTGATATGTCAGTTAGTGAATTAGTGATGCACATGGAGCAACAGGGTGAGTAGAGGAGTAGAGAGAGAGATTTTGGTGTTATTAGCCTAGAAATAGTATTGGAGGCCATTGAGGTTATCAGTTGACCCAGGAAGGAGAAGTCTTGCACTGCTGAGGGCTAAGAAGGCTGAAATAGCTGAAAACGACTTTGGCGGTGAAGGGGTTAAAGAAAGTTTCCTTTATACATGTAATAAAAGCTGCACATGAATAAAACTCAAAGAAGCAGAAAAAACCAGAGCAAAGTGAAAAGTAGGGTGAAGGAGATGAAAACGGCTCAGGAGGACTCCAAAGGGTTTCTAGAATTCTGCGTTCCTTAACAATGTAAGGTCAGTTCAGGGAATTTTTTTTCTTACTTATGTTTTTGTCATGAGGTTCTCCTTCCACAGGCTGGAGAAATGAGCGTGCTGTGAGCTCCGTCTGGCTGTATTCATATCACAAGACTGTACAAACTGCAGAAAGAAGTTTAATTAACATTACGAGATTAAAGCCTTTGAATCAACCTCCAGCAGATCTCAGAGCTTTGCCATTTCCTGTATTGCCTGTTCCAAGGTACCTCATTATAAATTGATTTCTTTAGATTTGTTTTTTATCTGAAAAACCTTTATAATGTGTAGTAACATTAATATCAGCCCAGCAGAGTTCACACAGATAGGTTCCTACCATAATGGTACAAATCATACCCATTTCAGAGCCAGTTTAATTATGAGCCAGTCAACCTATCTGGTTTGGGTTGCAGAAAGAAATCCCAGAGAAGAACATGCAAACACAGAGAGAATGTATCAACAAGACGCAGAGAGTGTCCCTTTTCAGAATGGAACTGCAGAACTGAATCTGGAAGCTGCAGATCATAGGTCTTATTAGCAGGGGAATATGGATGGCACAGATACAATGATAATGTCTTCCATTGCATTTTCTTAGCAAGTAGACTGAAGTTTGATCACCAGTCACATATTATTTAGCAAGTTACATGTTGCTTTCTTAAAGTGGAACTATACCATTCTCAACTGGAGTTCCATGGATACCTAGGGATCCTCCAGAAATTGTTAGGGGTTCCCTGAGCTGTGGCTGATTGACCTCCTATCTGATGGTGCCTGCATAGTTCCTGATCCAACATCAGGAGAGCTGGCTTTAGACTTCCTGACCCTTATGGAGGGGGGGGGGGGGGGATAGAGCAGGTTGCAAAACGCCTATTAGGCTGGCCAAAAGTTTACACACAAACACAAGCATAGGAAGAAGTCACACCAGCCTAGTGCATTACTGTAAAACCATTATAAATTACAAATATGTAGCACCCTACAGGTAGGTGCTAGGTAAATGCATAGTGGGCCTTGTCTGCCTAACAGCAGGGCTGTGATTTATTTGGCTAGGGTGTCAGGACTTCTAGGTGTGCCTGCTGAGGGGAGAAGTATCCCCACTGGCTCCTGTTAGAGGATTCTCATAGGGCAGTGTGGGAAGCCCAATCAGGGGACACATTAGCTTGTAACTACCCCAGAAGGCAGATTAGGCTGCAAAGGATTCTGGGAGTGGGCATAAGTTTGGGGAAGTGCGTGGCACGGTGTCTTTGGCGGGAGCAGAGTCCCAGGAGGGAGAGTACGGCTGTCTCTCCTCTGTCTGAAGAAGAGGATATCTCGGGGTGTCACCTGAGTATTCAGAGAGTGCTGAGTTGAGCTGAGGGGATCCGGTGTGCTGAGAGCCTGTGGAGAGCGAGAGAGGGGTCCAGTCCCAGGAAAGCCTACACAGGTCGTGAGGACTGAGGATTGCCCCTGGGGGTCTGCCTAGAGTCAGAAGAGTCAGGTACTGGGATCCAGTGTCAGCTAGATGCAAAGGGGGTACCTAGGTTGAGGACCCTGAAGTTACCAAAGGGGGTACATATTCAGTAGACCCTGAAGAGTTACAGTCAAGGAGGCACCTGCATCCGGGCCCTGAATTGTATAGAGTGTGTCAGTTGCAAGTACAGATTTGCAGAGTTCTACTTCATACTACCTCAAGCTGGCCTAAGCGGGGGACAGTATTCAGTGAATTGTACAGCCTAACAGTGTCAGGACTTCTACAGTTTCACAGTCCTGGATCTTCTGGACTTTCATCCAAGGATTCAGCACTTCTATCAAGTTGCAGTGTGTACTCAGTATTAGTGAGCGTTGGCGGGCGCCGGCTGGCGTCAAGGAAGCGCCTACGGGCATTTTTCAGGATCCAAGTCCCAATTGTAATTAGTTCGAGCCTAAAGGAGTATCCCACTCATTCCCTTCTACAATCCCCTTTAACTTATAATAAAAACCACATACGGAGTTGTCGCTGCTTCAGTTGTCACACCCAGGGACTCAGCTGACATGGGCTGGAGAGGATTCCGGTACTAATGGCAGACCCACATCAGGCCGCAGGCCTGGAAACCTTGCTACAAATAAAAATAAAAAAATCTATTATACTCACAAAGGAGATAAAACTCAGGCGTTACAATGCGTAAGACACCACCAAACGCATATTCATCAGGTAGAGCGCCTCTAATTCATTTTGAGGGCTCTGTGTTTTATCTTAGGGGTCTCCTCCTGCAGGACTGGACCCAAGAAAACTGTCCCTTGCTGCTCAGGCCTCGGACTATGTTTATAGGCTGTTTCACCACCTACTGAGCCCACCTCCCCAGGGATTGGCTAGAATCTCATAAATATTTAGGCAGTGGCCTGGGAGACAATGAGAAAGCTTAAATGAATCAACCACTTGCTCCTCTGATTACAGTCAAGCTAGCTAAATTTACCTTTCATCCTACTCTACACTAGGAAGGTGCTACACACAGGTTAGTCAGCAAAGGGATTAGGATGGGGGGGGGGGGGGATTTTAGGACCGCTAAGGCCGGCCCAACACGGTTTTAATCTCAGCCGGTTCCTGCTGAACCGGTAATGGGAAGGCTAAATGTATATTTTTGATTGATCGATCAACTTGGGTACAACCAGCCAACCAGATTCTCTTGTGATTATTGCTAGTGGATAATCACTGTCTTCTCCCAGCGCTATCTGTGTTGAGGGGGGAATCAAGCAAATTTCTTTCTTGCAATCCGTGGTTGCAGGAAAGAAATTTGCTCCATGTATGAACAGCCTTAGGTTTAGGCTGGAATTCTGCGTTAACCTTATCTGTGGGTTTCTGCTTCTTAACCACTTGCCGACCGCCGCAAGTACATATACTGTGGCGGTCAGCCCCTCACAGGCAACGTGATGTACCGGTACATCACTAGCCTGTGAGGCTCTGGGGAGCGAGCGCGCGCCGCCGGAGGCACGCTCCCGCGCAGTCACGGACCCCCCTGCACGTGTGAGCGGCGGACCCGATATCCGCCGGTCACTAGCGATCGTCGGGTGGAGAGGGAGAAAGGCAGGCGGCTGATGTAAACAAGCCGCCTGTCATTCTCCCCTGTGTAGAAACAGTGATCATACGGTTCTACTATGTAGGACCGTTGATTACTGTTCCTACAGCTCAAGCCACAGCCAATCACAGTTAGAATCACACCCCTAGGGACACACATAGCCCCTCCCTCTCAAAAAAAGTTAACCCCTTCACTACCAGTGTCATTTTACAGTAACAGTGCATATGTATAGCACTGATTACTGTAGAAATGTCACTGGTAACCCCAAAAGTGTCAAAAATGTCAGTCAAGGGTCCGATCTGTCCGCCGCAACGTCGCAGTACCGCAAAAAAAATCGCAGATCGCCGCCATTATGCGTTAAAAAAAAAAAACAACAAAAATTACAAAAATCTTTCCCTTTGTTAGTAAACGCGATAACTTTTGCGCAAACCAATCAAAATACACTTTTTGCGATTTTTTTTTAACCAAACATATGTAGCATAAAACAAATTGGCCGAAAATGTTAAAAAATTTTGATTTTTACATTTTTTTGGGGGGGAATTTCATATAAAAAAATGTGAAAAATATTGTTATTTTTGCAAAATTGTCGCTCTTTTTTTGTTTATAGCGCATGATTAAAAAATCGCACAGGTGATCAAATACCACCAAAAGAAAGCTCTGTTTGTGGGAAAAAAAGGACGTCAAATTCGTTTAGGTACAGCGTCGCACGACCGCGCAATTGTCCGTTAAATTAACGCAGTGCCGAATCGCAAAATAGGCCCTGGTCGGAATGGGGGTAAAATCTTCCGGGGCTTAAGTGGTTAACTATCCCAGGTTGGGTGGCCTTTGACCAAGTTTTGATTTCAGGCAGTCTTCATATCTCTCAGTACTTTAAATGAAAACCAAAAGAACTATCAGTGCTATCCTCAGCTAACAACCAGATCCCCCTTCTATGGGATCAGTTCTATCAGTCATGTGCTATGAATGAATCATTCATGAGCCATCATTGGTCTTAAGAGCCTGGTTGGCTAGCTGTAGGTGGTTTACTTTTCATGAGCGAGTTGTAATGTCTACATTCTATTACACAATGGGGCCCTATTTAAAAAAATAAAAGTGTGCGCAAAGGAGCATTTAACCTTCAAGTGACCTCAAAGTCTATGACGGTTCCAGTGATCCTATGTTCATATGGGGCACACAAGAAGGAAACAGAAAAGTCCTCACATACCAGGCATGGGTTTAACTCTACGCACCATTACATTCCATCCTGATGATTGTGCTGTGTTCCACATATTCCATCCTATTACAATTGGAACATTATTTTACCCACGAGATTGCATGAACCAAATACTGTAAATTAAATTAGAAAACTCTGTAACGAGCTGCCAAACTTATTGTGTCTCCCAGTGGCTAAATAAACCCTACAAAGCTGCTGCAAACACATCAAATGACAACATAAATAGTGAATAAATAGAACTCTTTAATTTACCTGATAATCAGCCAAATATATAGAACAAATATAATAAATAAAAAAATATAACAAATTCAAAATTGATAATAATACTCAAATTGTGCAAATAATATTACAGTATTCAAATTTAGTTCAAAATAGTAAATTTCAACGTAACCACTTCTGGACCGGAAGGATTTACCCCCTTAACCACTTAAGCCCCGGAAGATTTTACCCCCTTCCTGACCAGGGTTTTTTTTTGCGATTTTTTTACTGCGTAACTTTAACGGACAATTGCGCGGTCGTGCGACGCTTTATCTAAACAAATTTGACGTCCTTTTTTTCCTACAAACAGAGCTTTCTTTTGGTGGCATTTGATCACCTGTGCGATTTTTTGATCATGCGCTATAAACAAAAAAAGAGCGTAAATTTTGCAAAAATAGCAATATTTTTCACATTTTTTATATGAAATTCCCCCCCAAAAAAATGTAAAAATCTAAATTTTTTAACATTTTCGGCCAATTTGTTTTATGCTACATATGTTTGGTAAAAAAAATCGCAAAAAGCGTATTTTGATTGGTTTGCGCAAAAGTTATCACGTTTACTAACAAAGGGAAAGATTTTTGTCATTTTTGTTGTCTTTTTTTTTAACGCCTAATGGCGGCGATCTGCGATTTCTTTTGCGGTACTGCGACATTGCGGCGGACAGATCGGACCCTTGACTGACATTTTTGACACTTTTGGGGTTACCAGTGACATTTCTACAGTAATCAGTGCTATACATATGCACTGTTACTGTAAAAATACACTGGCAGGGAAGGGGTTAACTTTTTTTGAGAGGGCGGGGCTATGTGTGTCCCTAGGGGCGTGCTTTCTACTGTGATTGGCTGTGGCTACTAGTGTATGAACAGTGATCAACGGTTCTACATAGTAGAACCGTATGATCATCTGTCATACACAGGGGAGAATGACAATCAGCTTGTTTACACTAGCCGCCTGACTTTCTCCCTCTCCCCCGACGATCGCAGAGTGACCGGCGGACATCGGGTCCGCCGGTCACACGCGCGGGGGGGGGGTTCGTGACCGCGTGGGAGCGGGAGTGCGCCTCCGGGGGCGCGCGCTCGCAACCTAAACCCTCACAGGCTAGCGACGTAGACCTACGTCACTTTGCCTGTGAGAGGCTGACTGCCAATGTAGATCGGCGTTAGGCAGTCGGCAAGTGGTTAATCCTCCTAAGATGGCACTGATGGTCTGCTGTGTTTCCAACAGCCGACCACCATTCTCTCTTCACGGGGAGCGATTGCGGGAGCCCAGCGCCAATCCCATCCGCCGGCCCCCGTGAATCGGCTTCCCCGCTGGTAAATGGGGGTGCGGCCCCCAGGATCATTCCTGGGGATCGCCGTACAGGTACGGCGATTCGTGCAGCCGAGCCACCCTGCCGCAGTATATATGCGGCGGGCAGTCAGCAAGCGGTTAATCATGCAATAGTGATCCACACTGCAACTTGATGTGCCAGTATTTTCTTCTCAATCATATGTGCTCTTGCCCGTGATCCACTAATATATTACCCCAGTGCCCCCATCACTGCATAGCATGCTCGCTCACCTCCAAATTGGACCTATATAAATATGCAGGTCTAAATACACTTGTTCCAACGAATCAGGTGTTCTCTCCACAGCTCCAAGCACTCCTATGCCAAATGTGGAAAAAAAGGCTGTGGGCCCTTTTAACTCCCAACAATACAGCTGTCCCTGATCAAAGATGACCTTACTGGACCCCACCAATCTAAACAAACTAAGACCCATCTCCTTACTCCCTTTTATCTCCAAACTCCTTGAACGTCTAGTCAACAACTGGCTGAGCTGCCACCTCATTAAGAATAACCTTCTTGATCCCCTTCAGTCTGGATTTCGCTTGCAACACTCCACAGAAACCGTTCTCCTAAAACTCACAAACGACTTACTAACAGCTAAAACCAACAGTCACTATTCCATACTCCTACTCTAGGAACTATCGGCTTACTTTTATACAGTTGACTACCCCCTTCTCCTCAAGAAACTCTATTTCCTTGGTCTCTGTGACTGTTCTCTCTGTTGATTCGCATCTTACCGATCTCAACGCACCTTCAGTATCACGTAAAACTCTACTTCCTCCTCTCCTATTCCTCTTACTGTCGGGTCCCCCAAGCATCTCCTATTCTCGACTTACACCTATTCCCTGGGTCAGCTGATAGCCCCCCATGGTTTCCAATACCGTTTCTATGCTGATGACACCCAAATCTATCTCTCTACCCCTCAGCTCACTCCATCAGTCTTCCCCTGACTTCTCTGTCAAGATCAATGGCACAACTTTCAGTCCGTCCACGCACATCCCAGGGTGCTGGGGGTAACCCTGGACTCTGAGCTGTCCTTTCAGACCCACTTCCAATCCCTGTCCAAATCATACTGCCTCAACCGCCACAATATCCAGAACACACTCCTTTTTAATCAATGACACCACAAAGCTTCTAATTCGATCCCTGGTTATCTCTTGTTTCGACAACTTCCTCCTCATTGGATTACCTTTACATAGGCTATCCTTCCTTCTGTCCATCATGAATGCTGCTACCAGACTCATTCACCTTACCAACCGCTCAGTGTCTAGTTCCCCTTTCTGCTAATCCCCTTATTAGCTTCTGCTCACCCAACAAAAAAAATCCAAAGTACTAACAACAACTTACAAAGCCATCCACAACTCTGCCCCCAGCTACATCACTAACCTTTACTCTAAATATCATCCAAACCACTCTCTTTGGTCATCCGAAGACCTCCTGCTCTCTAGCTTCCTTGTCACCTCCTCCCATGCTCGCCTCTGGGACTTCTCCCGAGCTTCTCCCATCCTTTGGAACTCCCCACCCCAACCTGTCTAACTGTCTCCTAATCTATCCATCTTTAGGTGATCCCTGAAAACCCTTCTATTAACAGAAGCCTATCCTGCTTCTAACTAATACACTGAGTTTTTACTTTCTCCATCAGCTCATCCCGCACAGTTATTACCTTTTGTATCACTGGACCCTCCCTTTTAGATTGTAAGCTCTAACAAGCAGGGCCCTCTGATTCCTCTTGTACCAAATTGTATTGTAACTGTACTGTCTGCCTTCATTTTGTAAAGCGCTGGGCAGACTGATGGTGCTATATAAATTCTTTATAATAATAATAATAATAGATGGTACTCGAAAGAACTGGACAAAAATTGCAGAAAGAAAAATTCATTAAACTATTAAAATATAATCCCTGAAGAAATCACATGAACAAGTGATGCAACGCGTTTGGCGGAACCAGATGACATCACTTCCCCTTCATTTTGTAAAGTGCTGGGCAAACTGTTGGTGCTATATAAATTCTTTATAATAATAATAATAATAATAATAGATGGTACTCGAAAGAAGAAGACAAAAATCGCAGAAAGAGAAATTCACTAAACTATTAAAATATAATCCCTGATGAAATCACATGAACAAGTGACGCAACGCGTTTAGCAGGACCAGATGACATCACTTCCCCTTCATTTTGTAAAGCACTGGGCAAACTGTTGGTGCTATATAAATTCTTTATAATAATAATAATAAATGGTACTCGAAAGAAAAGGACAAAAATCGCAGAAAGAGAAATTCCCTAAACTATTAAAATATAATCCCTGAAGAAATCACATGAACAAGTGACGCAACGCGTTTGGTGGAACCAGATGACATCACTTCCCCTTCATTTTGTAAAGCGCTGGGCAAACTGTTGGTTCTATATAAATTCTTTATAATAATAACAATAATAATAATAAATGTTACTCGAAAGAAAAGGACAAAAATCGCAGAAAGAGAAATTCACTAAACTATTAAAATATAATCCCTGATGAAATCACATGAACAAGTGACGCAACGCGTTTGGCGGGACCAGATGACATCACTTCCCCTTCATTTTGTAAAGCACTGGGCAAACTGTTGGTTCTATATAAATTCTTTATAATAACAATAATAATAATAAATGGTACTCGAAAGAAAAGGACAAAAATCGCAGAAAGAGAAATTCCCTAAACTATTAAAATATAATCCCTGAAGAAATCACATTAACAAGTGACGCAACGCGTTTGGCAGAAGCAGATGACATCACTTCCAGTAAAGAGCTGAAACTGGAAGTATGGTTCTAGCGGTAAAATTTAACACTCCTTTTTAATGTGTGAGTGCATTTTTTATAATATTTTACTGAATAAATACATGGAGCTAAATGCACTATAGAGCAATTTTCCTCCTGTTCTTTCAAGTACCATCTTTGATTAGGGACAGCTGTATTATTAGAAGTTTAATGGACCTGCAGCCTTTTTTCCTATATCTGGCACAGGAGTTCTGGTTGCTGTGGAGAGAACACCTGATTCGTGGGAACAAGTGTATTTAGAACCTGTATATTCATATAAGTTTAATTTGGAGATGGCCTGAATACAGAGATCATCAATTATAATTGTTCTATAAAGTACAATAGCAGTGCAAAAGAATGAGGAGACAATGAAATGAACTCTTAAATAAGGATAAAAGAAGACAAGGTTGTCCAGAAGTGACTTTAAATTGGCTGAGGACGATTTCTCCTTCACTACAACAGCAAAAAAACATTTTATGAAAACGCGCGCTGTGCTAAATCCCTAATCGGTTAAATAAATCTCACCACTCGCTCTGCAATATTGATTGCTCCAGCGTTACCTATACATGCACAAATGCCGAGGTTCTTGTATTTCTGTGACATAGAGCTCTGGTTACCTAAGTACTTTTCTCATGTCATATATTGCTTGGAATTATTTACTTTGCATACGGTGATGTTAGCTCATTTGTCTGAAAAATGACAAGTTTTCGCGGTTTAAAATCATGATTGAATTACAGTTACCATGACAACAGTCAAGAGTCATTTCAATGAAAAGGCTTTAAAATAGTTAGATCGCATAAGAAGAGTTTATTTCAGTGGAAAGCAAAGATATATGGCGTCTTCATACCTCCAACTGACATCCACACATGAAGGAAACCAAATCTTTATCTGTACAATCTCCTTTAGGTCAACCAACAACCATGTACTACAAGAGCCTGCTTGAATAGATAGTTTAGGTAGATCCCCATAGGACTTAGTTTGGGTAAATCTAAAGTTGATTTGTACAGTTAGATTGCAATGTGTATGGTGAGCCATCAACAATGACATATTGGAGGAGGTCGGCACAGACTCTAACCCTAGGTCAGTGATGGCAAACCTTGGCACCCCAGATGTTTTGAAACTACATTTCCCATGATGCTCAACTATACTGGAGAGTGCATGAGCATCATGGGAAATGTAGTTCCAAAACATCTGGGGTGCCAAGGTTCACCATCACTGCCCTAGGTATTCAATGTTATCCAGATGTTGGCATAAAAAAGGCTAAGTTCTAGACCCTTGGTTCTCAATCATCAGACAGAGGCTCGGTACCGGCCTGCATCCTTCCTTCTCTTGGTCCCTGGGTTCCCGTCTGCTCTGACAGGTAGACTTTAGCCTATGGAGCAGACGGGTGCTCCGACAGTAGTGTGTGCCTTGCAAGCTCATGGTTAAAAAACTAGCATTAATGGTAACTTTTCATGTACATCTTAGAGTTCAAGAAAGGCCCTTCAAACGAATACACTATATGGCCCAACCTACTGTATGTGGATACCTCCCCAGATCATTGAGTTCAGATGTCTCCAGTGAAGGGTCCTGGTAATGCTCCATCATATAAGGACATTGTAGACAATTGTGTTCTTCCAACCTTGTGGTAATAGTTTGGTGAAGACCCTTTTCTGTTCCAGCATGACTGTGCCCCTGTGTACAAAGCCAGCTCCATAAAGACATGGTGTGACCAGTTTGGTGTGGAGGAACTTGAGTGTCGTGCACAGAGCCTTGATCTCAACCCTACTAAACACCTTTAGGAAGAATTGGAACACAAATTGCAAGTTTTTTTTTTTGGCACCCAATGTGCGGCTTAATATGTGAGCCAGATCTTCTCACTCAAGAAGAGCGGAGCCAGCTCCATAAACACATGGTTTGACCAAGTTAATGTGGAGGAACTCAAATGTCCTGCACAGAGCCTTGATCTCAACCTTACTAAACACCTTTAAGAAGAATTGGAACACAAATTACGAGGGGTTTTTTTGGCATCCAATGTGAAGCCCGATATGTGAGCCAGATCTTCTCACCCAAGAAGAGCGGAGCCAGCTCCATAAACACATGGTTTGACCAAGTTAATGTGGAGGAACTCAAATGTCCTGCACAGAGCCTTGATCTCAACCCTACTAAACACCTTTAAGAAGAATTGGAACACAAATTAAGAGGTTTTTTTTTTGGCATCCAATGTGCGGCCCAATATGTGAGCCAGATCTTCTCACCCAAGAAGAGTGGAGCCAGCTCCATAAAAAAATGGTTTGACTAAGTTAGTGTGGAGGAACTCAAGTGTCCTGCACAGAGCCCTGACCTTAACCCTATTGAGCACCTTTAGGATATATTGGAACAGTGTTTGCGAGGCAGTCTTTTTTTTTTTTTTGGCACCCAACATGGGGTATGATGTATCAGCCAGGTTTTCTCATCCAACATTAGTACCTGACCTCACAAATGGGCACAAATTCCCACAGACACCTTCCAAAACCTCTTTAAAGTCTTCCTATAAGAGAAAAGGATGGTATAGCCATAAAGGGGACAACTCTGTATTAATACTAGGGGGGGAAACTATTTTAATGGCCATGGGTAGGAGGCAAGTCCATATTAATTGCCATGGGGGGGGGGGGGACAACTACTGTCCTGTTTTTAATGCACACTTTTCTGTAAATGTATTGGAGTGTACAAAAGTGTGGAGAGGATTACTACCTATAATAATCAGATCTAATTTTTCTGTAGAGATATGTTAAAAAACTGTTGCAGCACTACCCCCATAGGGGTTGCAGATGACAGGGTTTACCATCCCTGCACAGCCAGGCAAACAGCATTTTTCAGCTTTCACCTGGACACAAATGAACAGTCTATGAGTTTGTTTTTTATGTTTTATTAGTGAGTAATAACTTGGATAGGTAAGGGAATTATGGGATGTCCAACCTGGTAGCAACAAACCTAGGGACAACTTCCTCCCTTTGTACAGATTCAACTCCGATTCTTCACTCCTCAGTGCTGGCAGTCTCTTAAAAGATGCAAAAGCCCCCTTACAGGCTAGGAACAGAATATAGAATACAGAATACTTTATTAATTCCAAAGGGAAATTAGGAAGTGGTGCGACGCAGACACACTTAACAAAGACAACACAAGATCACAACAACAAACTGAACAAGATACAAAAGACAACAAAATTAAAAATAACTGCAATTAGCACCAAATAAAACAAATTAAAACAATACTACAATTAAAACATCCATAAAATTAAAATACAACATAAGAATAAATAACACTGACTAAAATAACAGAAAAACTACCAAATGCAAATAATACACTACTTTCTCTAACACCACCCCACATAATAGCCAACACAATACCAACATACTATAAAAACAACACAAAATTCTGATCATAAACTAGAATTAAATCTTCACCCCCAGCCCTCACAGAGAAGAATTATATAACCTAATCGCCACAGGCAAAAATGGTTTCCTGTGTGGCTCTGTGGTGCATCGTGGTTATAACAATCCGTCACTGATGGTACTCCGCAGACTGACCAGCGTATTGTGGAGTGGGTGGGAAGAGTTGTCCAAGATTGAACGTAACTTGAACAACATTCTCTTCTCCAACACTGTGTCAAAAGACTTTGAATTCTAAACCAACAACATCACTGGCCTTGGGAATATGTTTGTTGAGTCTGTTGGTGTCGGACACCCTAAGCCTGCTTCCCCAGCATGCCGCTGCCACCAAAGACTCATAAAACACCTTCAGCATTGTCTGAAATATGTTAAAGGACCTCTGCCTCCTCAAAAAGTAGAGACAGATCTGGCCCTTCCTATAGAGCACCCCAGTGTTCTTATTCCAGTCCAGCTTATTATCTATGTGCACCCCCAGATACTTGTAACTCTCTATTACCTCCACATCCACTCCTCAGATAGAGATTGGGGTCACTAGTGGCTTCCTCTTTCTGAAATCCACAACCAGCTCCTTTGTCTTTGTCACATTTAGATACAGATGATTATCCTCACACCGTGTGACAAAGTTCTCCACCACAGTCCTATACTCAGTCTCTTCCCCATCCCTGATACATCCTATAGTCCCTTGTAGACAAATTTGGTTGTGGACTGCCTCCTGAAGTACCTCCAGCTCCCTTGTAGACACTGATCCTAGCTCTACCTTCTGCAGAAAATGATAGCCCATCTGGCTGCTTCTCTTTACCAGTCTACCCGACTGACCTACTTCACCAGTCTACCTGAATGACCCTCTGGAGATCTCTCAGGGCAAGGTAGTGTAGATTTAAGCACACCACTATCTTCCAGAGAAACCTGCTACCTTTGGCAGTCTCTTCCCTTGTATGTCCCTTGTCCCGTGCTGCAGTATTCACACTGTCCTCTCCTGGTTCCTGCTGCCTCTCAGGAAAGCCTTCTCCTACTTCTCCTGTGGTAGGATCCTTCTGGGCCAACCACCTGAACCCCAGCCTGCGGTAGAGCTCCTTGCCCGGCAGGGGTCCTCGAGGGCCACGACAGTCCCCTTCAGCACTCCATCTCCATCTTGCATTCAACTCCCCTGTTGGCATGACTCAAGCATATTTAAGGGCTTACTTAGTCCCCTGCCAGGCCCACCACCTGGGGATTGGCTAAGCTCCCCTAATTATGCAGGTCAACCCTCCTATCCTCCGCCCTCTAGTTTCTAGAACATTCTCCAACATTCCAGAACCAGGGGGAGGCACCAGTTATCCAGACCTAAACTTTAGTAAACCCTGACCCAGATTCCATGACATGAATCCATGGCTTCGTTTACCTACTCTCACACAATAGCACACTAGAGGGTGCTATAATGTCATCACACCAAAGCCACAGGCAACATAAATGGAAAGACGCTACCTAGAGGTGGCTACAGATAGTTTTTAAGATTTGGCCTGCCCTTTTCTGGTTCCTGCACCATCTATTGTTGAACCCTGCTGCCAATCATGGTCATGCAATGACAGTGAGGGCCAGAAAAGTGGAAAGAAGTCGGCATTTGACTAATAGAGCACCCTGTGTTTCCAAGCTCAAGAGGTGCTTTAAACCAATGTAAAACTACCTTCTTTCACTTACATGCTGCAGTTGCTCATTTTGACCTGATCACAGGTTAATTTGAAAGCTGAACTGAACAAAAATATCCCTTCTGTGGGTTACCCCTACTCTGTAAAGGTTAAATGCTTGTTATTTCTAGGGGCGTAGAGCAAGAGGCTGTATTACTTACCATATTTGCCATCCAAGCAGACTCCAGTACTGTCCTCTGCTCCCTGAAGCTCCAGCCTGGTCTCTTGGTGTCATAATGTAAAATGCAGGGCTAGTAATCTTGCATAGTATGTGAAGGTTGTGAGCATGTAACTGAAGCACCTCAGAGAGGAGGATGCAGTGACCTGGTCCTACAAATAGAGGGAGCCTGTTGGAGCACAGAATAAGGTATGTAATTATTCCCTAGATGTAAAGATCATTTTAACCTTGCAGTTGTAGCCCCCTTGTTCTTAACAGGCACTACTATGTCAATTTAGTTTTTAGCTGGGCTGTAGTTAGCTCAGACTGATTGTATAGTTTTTCAGCTGGTTTTTCCCTCTGTCGCCAGTAGATGTCACTGGTATAACTGGCCATAGTATCAGATTTCACAAAAAAGACAATGTTATGAATACTGTATATACATATTATATATATATATATATATATATTTCCTTCAGCCAATCCAGCAGGAGGTGTATGCCATGGTGCATGCTAAGGGAGGGTATAAATATTTGAGACAGGTCATGTACTCTCTCTCTTCCTCTGGGTGGAGGCCTAGGGAGGAGATGCTGGATGGAGCTCTGCTGTTAGGCCCAATAGCCTATTTTGGGGCCTAATGTGTGCTGAAATGATCCAAGGAGGAGGTTGAGGGGAGGCCCCTTGCTGGAGAGAGCCAGGAAGAAGGCTGGTTTCTCAGAAGGGTCTGGTGACTCAATTGTTTGACACACTGAAAATTTGGGAACCTGCTTAGTGTTGCCAGATTGGCCTTAAAGGTTCTGACACTGTGAAGCTGCACATTGATCTGGATTTGGTCTGTACATAATCTGCTACAGTATCTGGAACCCCTAAACTTCACCTCCTGAATCATTCTTCAATAAAACTTTAAAAAGACAAAAAGTAACTGGCGCCCAATATCCTTTCTCGGCCCCCATATTTTAGCCATGGACTCAGCCCTGGGGAGAAATGCTTGCCCACCCCTAGCCTCTGGAGGTGCTATCCTGCCGTGGAGTGTCAGAGAGATGCTACACAGTTCATGAGGGCCCCACTGTAAGGATAGTGTTTTCAAGCCAAGAGTTCGGCTTTAAAGTGGTTGTAAACCTCCGAAATAAAAAATAAATAAAAAAAAAGAACAAAGCATATCCTTTCATAGTGTGTACTTTCCTCAATCCAAAGCGAGTGAGGTTTATATCTAATCTCTCCTCCCTCTGCTATGTGCATTAATTCACCTGACAGTCTATGCCGACACAAGACAACCCCAGCTTCCCCTCCACACAGCAGGTGATTGACAGCCTTAGCTCTAGATGTTTCCCTATGAGACCGTGTGGGAGATGTGTACATTCCCTCCCCTCAGAACTCAGATTATACTCAGCTCTATGCTGTGATGTGTGTGACATCAGGTTCCCACTCCCTGTCTTATGGCGCTCAGAAAAGCTGTGTAAATTCTGGAGTTTGAATGGCTGTAGAGGTGAGATGGCTGGAGATAAACAGGTACAACTTATGTAGGACAACTTGTTTAATCTCTGTGTATCACCCGAGGATAGTCCCTTCTCTGGGTACTGGAAGTATATACAACCACTATAAGAAAGCCTGGTCCTGTACAGTGCCATCTTAAGAGCATTATAGGCCCCCGGGCAATGCAGTGCACTGGGGCCCCGCCTACACAATCACCCACGATAATAAAAATGCAAATTATCGATAAGGCGATATTTATTGGTACAGCAGTGCCAGGCTAATGACAGCTTCCAAGTTGGGCGGCTGGGTCCGGTGAACACACACATGGACAGGAGCCAGACTCGACTATCCTGTGTGTGCCTATTCCCGTGGAGGCGGACCGGCATTCCTGCAGTTGTGGGCTCCCCCACCACTGCCCAAGTGGCCTGACAACAGTGCAAGGCCAACATGTGCTTGCCACCTGCTAAGTTCGGCAGCGGGATGCACACGGGAATCAAGAGTAATGCTTGACTGGAGCTGCAGCGCTGGGCAGGTGGGGCCTCCCAGGCAAGTGGGGCCCCCCGGGTAACTGCCCGGCGTGCCCATTCGGTAAGATGGCCCTGGTCCTGTATAGAACATGATATCTGCTAAGAGTAGCTCTCAATGTCAGCCGATCTGTCTCCACACATTTGGTTCCCAGTGTTTAGCAGGTGAAAGGAACAGAAAGGCGAGAACGGTGTTCCAACAAAACACGCAGCTTTCCAGAAAAAGGTTTTGTTGTTGAAGTGTTACCAGGAGAAGAGTAAATTACATAGGAGTGCCCATAAGAATAGCACATTGATCTCATCTGAGCATTAAACATATTCTTTTCACCCATCCAACTTCCCAACCACAGGCTTTTCCTGGGAGGTAGACTGTGTAATTAGGCTTTGCTGTTGATGGCGGTTTTCTAAATTGTGGACAATGAACGTGGCATTCAATATGGCTGTGCAATCTTAAGGTAGTAATAAACTGTCCTCATAAAACATCTGACCTGCAGAAGAAATCTACAGAGCGGAGCCTCGCGTCTACTGTAAATTTCCTCCTGTCATCCTCCAAAGTCAGAGAAGGCCTAATAGGTTGTACCGGGGACCTTGGGGAGAAAGTCTAAACTTCTCAGATCCTTTGATGCCATCTTGAACTGTCTCTATGAGTAATGAACGGGAGAGGAAGGTCTAGGTGACTGGGCTGATAATATAGAGAAGTAAATAAACATTCATTCAACGTATGGATCTGAAAACTGAACAGGAACAACTCATAATTGTACCGGACAAGCATAAAAATTTGTATTTAAACCAACTTCAGAGGAACGGCCTACGTGCTAAATGGCTGTAACTTTCATCCTGACTTATCTTCTACTCAGGGCTTTTTTCACAGAGAATAGGTGGTGGAACTCCCCCTTTTCAAGTCACCCCTTGTCTCCTCCCCTACCCACCTCTGAGCACCGTATCTTGGTTCCACCCATTACCCACCTCCCAAGACCACCCTTTTAGATAATACAGTAACATTTGTGGAACTAACCAATTTGTATTGAGCTTGTTAATGATAAGAAGAAAAGCAGTAGAATAGATCCCCTGCAGCCAGCAACAATGGACCACTCACAACAAAACACCCCCTCCTTAGCAGCAACAACAGATCTCCTCGCAGCCAGCATCAGCAGACCCTCTGGAAGAATAGATCCCCCCCCCCAGCAACAATGGACCACCTACAAGAAAATACCACCCCCTTCCTCAGCAACAATAGACCCCTGGAAGCAACAACAGATCTTCCAGCAGCCAGCAACAATAGACCTCTTCCTCAACAGTAGATCCCTCCCAGAAACAACTGAACCCCCAGCAACATAAGACCCACCCTTAGCAACAATAGATCCCCTGCCAGCAACAACAGATCTCCCCAGCAACAGACCCCCCTGCTATAATGACATTAGATCCCCAGCAACCAGCATCAACAGACCCTGCCTCACACCTCCAGCACCCCTTGCAATTACATACATTCAGTCCTAGAGGTGCCAGAACTGCGTTCCCGCTGAAAAAATGCCCTGCTTCTACTACCTATTAATCAACCCATATAGTACATATGTCACATACAAAGCTTGCCAGGCCTTGTCATGTAGCCCTAGCACCCAACTCTATTCTGCCACGTCCGGCCTCCACTCCCGTTCCCCGCTGTCACTTGTAAAAACAGAAGACTTCTGTGTTCCCAAATACATGGGAAGTAGGGCCACCTACACAGGAAGGAACTAGAGCCAAATATTTGGGTAGTAGAGCTGCCTACACAGGGAGGTACTAGGGCCAAATATTTGGGTAGCAGAGCCGCCTACACAGGAAGGTACTAGAGCTAAATATTTGGGTAGTAGAGCTGCCTACACAGGGAAGAACTAGAGCCAAATACATGATTAGTGGAGCTGTCTACACAGGAAGGAACTAGGGCCAAATATTTGGGTAGTAGAGCCGCCTACACAGGAAGGAACTAGAGCCAAATATTTGGGTAGTAGAGCTGCCTACACAGGGAGGAACTAGAGCCAAATACATGGGTAGTGGAGCTGCCTACATAGGAAGGTACTAGGGCCAAATATTTGGGTAGTAGAGCCGCCTACACAGGAAGGAACTAGAGCCAAATATTTGGGTAGTAGAGCCGCCCACACAGGGAGGTACTAGGGCCAAATATTTGGGTAGTAGAGCCGCCTACACAGGGAGGTACTAGGGCCAAATATTTGGGTAGTAGAGCCACCTACACAGGGAGGTACTAGAACCAAATACATGGGTAGTGGAGCTGCCTACACAGGAAGGAACTAGAGACAAATATTTGGGTAGTAGAGCCGCCCACACAGGGAGGTACTAGGGCCAAATATTTGGGTAGTAGAGCCGCCTACACAGGGAGGTACTAGGGCCAAATATTTGGGTAGTAGAGCCGCCTACACAGGGAGGTACTAGAACCAAATAGATGGGTAGTAGAGCCGCCTACACAGGGAGGTACTAGAACCAAATACATGGGTAGTGGAGCTGCCTACACAGGTAGGTACTAGAACCAAATACATGGGTGGTAGAGCCGCCTACACAGGGAGGTACTAGAACCAAATACATGGGTGGTAGAGCCGCCTACACAGGGAGGTACTAAGGCCAAATATATGGGTAGCAGAGCTGTCTACACGGGGAAGTACTAAGAGCCGGAAAAGGGTTGAAGAAAGAGATGCGTGGAAGCTTTGGGGGGGGGGGGGGGGTAAGTGGTTGCAACACATCCTCATTCACAAAAAGTGTTGAAGAAACCACTAATATTTTCATTGATATTTGTCTATCTATGAACAATATCGCCAACGCATCCTACAATGTATCTTTGCATATAACCATACAAACAAGTTTTCTAAGGTGTGTTGATGATGCCAACCATATATCTCTCTTTGCATATGACATTTCTTCAATACCCACACCTGTAATATACGCTCAACATGCCGAATCCCATTGTTTATACTCGTCCTGTTCACATTTCACCTCTCAATCACTTGTAGCTCGATGTCCTATGCTCAGAGAAATACAGGAGATATCCAT
Organism: Pelophylax lessonae; assembly: GCF_965119305.1. Taxonomy (NCBI): domain Eukaryota; kingdom Metazoa; phylum Chordata; class Amphibia; order Anura; family Ranidae; genus Pelophylax; species Pelophylax lessonae. Next base: position 21,754,451 of record NC_138776.1, read on the forward strand.
GGTCGGGTGGTTTGGCTCCATAGACATCAATGGAAGCCCTTGTAAACCCACCACACATACGTTTTCTCATGTCTTTGAAGTTGAGGAATTCTTCTCTTCTTCTAGAACTCCTCTTCTCCTCTAGAGCTGCTCTCCTTTTCTAGAACTGCTCTCCTGTAGAAAAGCTCTCCTTCCCCAGAACTCCTCTCCTCCCCTAGAACTTCTCCCCCTCCTCTATAACTCCTCTTCTTCTCTAAAACTGGTTTCCTCCTCTAAAACCCCTCACCTTCTCTAGAACTGTTCTCCTCCTCTAGAACTCCTCTCCTCCTCAAGAATTTATCTCCTTCTCTAGAACTTCTTCCCTCCTCTAAAACTCTGCACCTTTATTAGAGCTGCTCTCCTCCTCTAGAACTCTGCTCATCTCCTAAAACTTTTCTTCACCCTAAAACTTCTCTCCTTCACTAGAACTCTTCTCCTCCCCTAGACCTCCTCTCCTCCCCTAGATTTTCTCTCCTCCTCTAGAACATCTCTTCTCTATAACTCCTCACCTTCACTAGAACTGCTCTCCTCCCCTAGAACTCTTCTCCTCCCCTGGAACTACTATCCCCCACTAGAACTCTTCTCCTCCCTAGAACTGCTCTCCCCAGTGCCATCTTAAGAGCATTAAAGGGCCCCGGGCAATGCAGTGCACTGGGGCCCTGCCTACACAGTCACCCACGTGAATAAAAATGCAAATTATCGATAAGGTGATATTTATTGGTACAGCAGTGCCAGGCTAATGACACCTTCCAAGTTTGGCGGCTGGGTTCAGGGAACACACACATGGACAGGAGTCAGACTCGACTGTGCTCTGTGTGCCTGTTCCTGTGGAGGCGGACAGGCATTCCTGCGATTGTTGGCTCCCCCTCCATGGCCCAAGTGGCCTGACAGCAGCGCTTGCCACCTGCTAAGTTTGGCGGCAGAATGCACACGGGAATCAGGACTAATGCTTGGCTGGGGCTGGGTAGGTGGGGCCCCCCGGGGAAGTGGGGCCCCTGGGCAACTGTCCAGTATGCCCATTCAGTAAGATGGCCCTGGCTCTCCCCCTATAAAACTTCTCTCCTCCTCTAGAACTGATCTCCTTTTCTACTACTCCTCTCCTCCCCTCGCCCAGCTCAGGAAACAAACACCTCAAGCTTGATAAACATGAAAACGCTTGTACATATTTTGTGAAACACAGTTTTTTTTTTCATGCTTAGTCCTTCATATCAACAGATGCTGAGGCTGCAGCTTTCTTTATAACACTGAACCTGACCAGGTGGAGTGGAATACTTCATAGTACCTTCAAAATGCACAATGGCTGGGCCTACATTAGTAGTATCACAAAACAGAAGCCATACCTCCTATTAGCAAAGGTATGTAGGCATAGGACACACACCCTGCCACGCCCCTTTAAAGGAAAATTATATAAAAAAAATAAAAATAAAAAAAAAGGTTAGTTAAACCCACAAGTGCTTTTTTGCCACTACTATTCCTTTCTACTGGTTATTGAACTATAAAATTGCACTAGTTTAGAAATCGGATGAAAGGTTTAGCACTGGGAAACACTTTTTGAAAGATAAAAAGTGTATTTTATATACAACTATATAGATCAGACCAAAATGAGGGACAAATGATGGAGAAAATAGGGACAGAGGGACTTTGTTCCAAATCAGGGACAGTCCCTCTAAATCAGTGGCAGTTGGGAGCTATGCAGAAGCGGATATAACTGTATGTATATACCTGACCTGCAGTGTCATTTTAATGATTGCAGAGCTTTAGCAGGGATCGGTGGAAATATATCAGAGGCATGCAGAATTATTACCTGTAAAACTTTTCATTGGGTTGAATCTCTCCAGGAAAGCCCAACATTCCACAGATGACTCTGCTGTTTTCCAGAGTCCAGCCTTGATCACAAATCTGCCTCCACCGGCCATGATGCTTCACCTCCACTATGCCTTCTGTAACAGGGAGGCTGGCCTTGGCGCGGGCCGAAATCGGCCTAATTCGAACTTCTTCAATCTTTTTCGTATGCTGGGGAAAAAAAAAATTAAATGTTGGTTCTACATTAACACTTGCAGCACTGACCCCTGTGTATAACTCCCAGCTGGGACACAACCCAGAATTCATAGTTATCATTTAATTGCTTTTAGAAAAAACAATGGAAAAGTGTCTTTTTTCAACCTGATTAACCATGGACAGTATCTCACAAAAGTGAGTACACCCCTCACATTTCTGTAAATATTTTATTATATCTTTTTATGGGACAACACTGAAGAAATGTATGTAGTGCAATGTACAACAAGCTGTACACTCACTACTACAATGTAAAGTAGTGAGTGTACAGCTTGTATAACAGTGTACATTTGCTGTCCCCTCAAAATAACTCAACACACAGCCATTAATGTCTAAACCGCTGGCAACAAAAGCAAGTAGACCCTTAATAAACACCTCCAAATTGGGCCCAAAGTGTCAATATTTTGGGTGGCCACCATTATTTTCCAGCACTGCCTTAACCCTCTTGGGCACGGAGTTCACCAGAGCTTCACAGGTTGCCACTGGAGTCCTCTTCCACTCCTCCATGATGACATCACAGAGCTGGTGGATGTTAGAGACCTTGCGCTCCTCCACCTTCTGTTTGAGGATGCACCACAGATGCTCAATAGGGTTTAGGTCTGGAGACATGCTTGGCCAGTCCATCACCTTTACCCTCAGCTTCTTTAGCAAGGCAGTGGTCATCTTGAAGGTGTGTTTGGGGTCGTTATGTTGGAATACTGCCCTGCGGCCCAGTCTCCGATGATAGGGGAGCATGCTCTGCTTCAGTATGTCACAGTACATGTTGGCATTCATGGTTCCCTCAATGAACTGTAGCTCCCCAGTGCTGGCAGCACTCATGCAGTCCCAGACCATGACACCCCCACCACCATGCTTGACAGCAGGCAAGACACACTTGTCTTTGTACTCCTCACTTGGTTGCCGCCACACACACTTGACACCATCGGAACCAAATAAGTTTATCTTGGTCTCATCAGACCACAGGACATGGTTCCAATAATTCATGTCCTTAGTCTGTTTGTCTTCAGCAAACTGTTTGCAGGCTTTCTTGTGCATCATCTTTAGAAGAGGCTTCCTTCTGGGATGACAGCCATGCAGACCAATTTGATGCAGTGTGCGGCGTATGGTCTGAGCACTGACAGGCTGACCCCTAACCCTCACCTTCTTACCCTTTCTGCACTAAAGCTTCAAGAAGACAAACGTGACTGGCGCCCAATATCCTTTCTCGGTCCACACATTTTAGCCATGGACTAAGCCCAGGAGTGAAATGCTAGCCGGCCCGTGCCTCTGGAGGTGTAATACTGCCTTTGGGGTGTCAGAAAGGTGCTATATCATTGAATTTGTTTTTAAACAAAGCTAGTATAAGGGCTTGAATCTCTCTTTATATCAGCTTCCAGTGATCCCATACAAAAATCAGGCTGTCAGTCTAACGCCTGGAGCTCACTGACAGAAGAAGAAAGCAGAGTGATCAGCTCATCAGAATGGTCCAATTACACTGTTGTATTGCAATAAACCACAACATAGGGTAATTCACTACCATGTGGTGTGCCACATCAATAAAAATGCTGCAGGTTTTAACTGTTTTTGTGTGTGCACAGCCATAGGCATGCGCAGGGGTGTGCCGGATGTGCCTGGGCACACCCAGGGCCGGTGCTAGACTATACTGCGCCCTAGGCAACACCAGCTATTTGCACCCTCCCTTCTCCACCCAAAAAAAAAAAGGCTCCAAATGCAGCCTGTACAGGAATGCTTTCTCCCCTCCTGGCCAACATTAGCTCTGTGTGCAGACTGACTGGGGGGCTGGGAGGAAGTGATATTGCGCACAGCACGGCTTGCGTGGTTCCTCATTGGCTGGATATGTCATGTTCATGGATTGGCTGGAGTTTGCAGGAGGAACTTTGTCTCCAGCTAACATTATCGAATCCTGCAGCGGTTTGCGGAACGTCGGCACAGTTTGTAGGAAACAGAGCAACCATCAGAAATTTTGGGGCCCCTACACAGCTTTAGGCCTGGGCCCCGCCGGGCCTCACCCCTTGCACCCATTTCATTAGGGTCCCCATAGCCCCCCACCTTAAATCATGGTCCCAAGAGTCCCCTCTTCTTAAATCAGGGTCCTCAGAGTTCCCCCCCTCCTTACATCATAGTCCCCAGAGTTCACCCTTACAACATAGACTCCGATTTCAGTAGGATCTCCAAAGTCTTCCCTTACATTAGAATCCTAAAGTCCCCCTTACATCAGGGTCCCTACAGCCCCCCTTACATCAGGGTCCCTACAGCCCCCCTTACACCAGGGTCCCCAGAGTCCCTCTGGCCATTGCTGCTCCCTAGGCAGCAGTGCGCCCTAGGCGGCTCCCTAGTTCACCTAGTAGTAGCACCGGCCCTGGACAAACCCTAATTACCGTATGCGATGCATCCCTCATATACCCCCTCCTGCCCCCTGCAGCACTGCTGGCTTCCTCCCTCTCTGCTCTCACCAGGGATGTTTCAGGATGCAGAGCAGGAGAAGGGACAGTAAATATGTCATTTACTGGCCCCTTCCTTTGGCGAATGAACACAGTGAGTGATTGGTATTGATTGCTCCTGTGTCCATTCATAACTAAAGCATAGTAAACTGTGTTTATTATGCTTCAGTTTGTGAATGAAGAGGAAGCCGCTCAGCACAGAGTATTTCCTATTCATTCACTGTCCAGTGCTGAGGCTGCGGAGAAAGGGACTCTGTCCTCATTCCCTTTCTCTGTCTCAAAAGTGAGATATCACAGCTAATTCAAAATCAATAGGCTGCCTCACTGAAATGCACGATCAATCAATACGATCAATCAATGAAATGCACACAATAACGCATGAGAGCCACAAGGTATGAATGGGCCCTTATTGTCCAATCAGCAGGCTGGGGACAGATTAGTGACCAAACGGCATTGTTTCAATGCAGTGGCACAAAGGGAGGTAGTCAACCTGGCTGTGCTATCGGGCAGAGGTAGATGGACCATAAAACTTACTGAACAGCTTTACAAATCTTATAGGATGTGGAACATTTTACAAATAATGTGATACAGCAGTGAACGTCACGGTTTGCCTGCAGTTCAGCCTGAATTAATATTTTAAAAGGGTGTCAGGAGAAGTGACAGCCGTGAATGACAAAAGACAACAGTGCGGCTTTTACACGTCTGCCGGGAGAAGATGACGATCTGAAAGAAGATTTACATTAGACAATCAAATTTATAGTAAAAAAAAAAAAAGATTTTTTTCTAGTACAGGATTTATAATACAATGTAATGAGAGATAGTACATATTAAATACAATTTAATATGAGAGGGTTAGGAGGGCCCTGATCACAAGAGCTTACAATCTAAGAATAGAAAAATAAATAGAAAGTTACAAAGAATAATGAGTGATGATTATAATAATGATAATAGAATGGACCAGTGGTCTCCAAACTGCCCTTTACTGCACTTTATCTGGCCCCGGAACACTCTTCCTCCCACTGACACCAAAAATTAAGCTCCATTCCTTGCACTGACACCAACAATGGAGCACTATTCCTCCTACTGACACCAATGATGAAGCACTATTCCTTCCATTGATTCCAATGATGGGACACTATTCCTCCCACTGACACCAATGATGGGGCACTATTCCTCCTACTGACACCAATGATGGGGCACTATTCCTCCCACTGACACCAATGATGGGGCACTATTCCTCCTACTGACACCAATGATGGGTAACTATTCCTCCTACTGACACCAATGATGGGGCACTATTCCTCCCAATGACACTAATGATGGGGCACTATTCCTCCTACTTACACCAATGATGGGGCACTATTCCTCCTACTGACACCAATGATGGGGCACTATTCCTCCAACTGACACTAATGATGGGGCACTATTCCTCCTACTGACTCCAATGATGAGGCTCTATTCCTCCTACTGACACCAATGATGGGGCACTATTCCTCCCACTGACACCAATGATGGGGCACTATTCCTCCCACTGACACCAATGATGGGGCACTATTCCTCCTACTGACACCAATGATGAGGCTCTATTCCTCCTACTGACACCAATGATGGGGCACTATTCCTCCTACTGACTCCAATGATGAGGCTCTATTCCTCCTACTGACACCAATGATGGGGCACTGTTCCTCCCACTGACACCAATGATGGGACACTATTCCTCCCACTGATACCAATGATGGGGCACTATTCCTCCTACTGACACCAATGATGGGGCACTATTCCTCCTACTGACACCAATGATGGGGCACTATTCCTCCTACTGACACCAATGATGGGGCACTATTCCTCCCACTAAGATCAAGGACGTGACACAATGCTGGCATCACTCATACGTCTATGTCCCAAAGACAACCTCTGGATATGACGCTGAGCACGTGCACTCAACTTCTTTGGTGGACCATGGCAAGGCCTGTTCTGAGTGGAACCTGTCCTGTTAAACTGCTGTATGGCCTTGGCCACCGTGTTGCAACTCAGTTTCAGGGTCTTGGCAATCTTCTTATAGCCTAGGCCATCTTTATGTAGAGTAACAATTCTTTTTTTTTAGATCCTCAGAGAGTTCTTTGCCATGAGGTGCCATGTTGAACTTCCAGTGACCAGTATGAGTGTGTAAGAGAGATAACACCAAATATAACACACCTGCTCCCCATTCACACCTGAGACCTTGTAACACTAACGAGTCACATGACACTGGGGAGGGAAAATGGCTAATTGGGCCCAATTTGGACATTTTCACTTAGGGGGTGTACTCACTTTTGTTGCCAGCGGTTTAGACATTAATGGCTGTGTGTTGAGTTATTTTGAGGGGACAGCAAATTTACACTGTTATACAAGCTGTACACTCACTACTTTACATTGTAGCAAAGTGTCATTTATTCAGTGTTGTCACATGAAAAGATAGAATAAAATATTTACAAAAATGTGAGGGGTGTACTTACTTTTGTGAGACACTGTAGACCTATACATCTATAGTATATCCCCTGCTGATTTCGTACGTTTGCCCACTGACAAAGAAATGATCACCCATTTCAAAAAAATTATGAATTGATTTGCGGTTTAATGAGTGAAATAAGTATTTTACTCCTTCACAAAACCTGACTTAGTAGTTGGTGGAGAAACCCTTGTTGGCAATCACAGAGGTCAGACGTTTCTCGTAGTTGGCCACCAGGTTTGCACACATCTCAGGAGGGATTTTTTCCCACTCCTCTTTGCAGATCCTCTCCAAGTCATTAGGGTTTAGAGGTTGACGTTTGGTGACTCGAACCTTCAGCTCCCTCCACATATTTTCTATGGGATTAAGGTCGGGGGACTGGCTAGGCCACTCCAGTACCTTAATGTACTTCTTCATGAGGCACTCCCTTGTTGCCTTGGCCATGTGTTTTGGGTCAATGTCATGCTGGAATACCCATCAACGACCCATTTTCAATGCCCTGGCTGAAGGAAGGAGGTTCTCACCCAAGATTTGACGGTGACGTCCTTTTAATAAAGATAAATATCCCATAGTTTGTAGATGCGATAACTTTTGTGCAAACCAATCAATATACACTTATTGGGATTTTATTTCACCAAAAACATCAGTGTTCATTTCGTCAACTAAAATATTTAATATTATTTTAGTCGACTAAAATATGACTAAAACTAAAATGGCATTTTAGTCATAAGAGAAATAGAGAAATGTTTAAATAATGCATTACAATTTTCTTAAACCCATTCGATTTGTAGTTGACTAAAATTTATGAGATTTTAGTCGACTTAAATGTACTGGAGATTTTAGTCCACTAAAATCAGGGCCGGCCCTACCATGCATCCCGCTGGGTCCATTGGACCCAGGCAACACTTGGAGAGGGGCAGCAAATTGACTCCAAAGATTATTTTTCCAGTAGTTTTGTGTGTCATCAGTTTGCGGTGTGTTGTGGGTGGCATTTCCCCATCTCATACTGCCACCCGTAGTCCAAACTGATGAGTATGAAGAGGCAGAGCGTCTCCTCCGAGGAACGTCCCTCATGTGATGGTGGTGTGCGCAAAGACGTCAGACATCAGCGCATCCCACGGCTGGATCTTCTAGGGCGGTGGGCGCAGCAGACACAGGAGTGACAGGAGGACTGAGGACAGACAGCGGGTGTTTGGTGCACCGGTCCAGTGGTAAGTTATGAAAGAAGATAACAGTATACATAATTATTTTCTACATTTTATATTTATATAAAATAAGGGATGTGGGGGCCTTTTGTTGGGTTTTTATTTTATTTATTTATTTATTTTAAGGGGGAGCATCATTTTATTCTTGGATCCAGGCAGCACAATGTCTTGGGCCAGCCCTGCCTAAAACTAAAACAATTCAGGTGACTAAAATACGACTAAAACTAAAATGGCAAAAGACTATAACTAAAACTAAATCTAAAACTAAATTTGTTGCCAAAATTAACACTAAAAAAACATGTCGGGGGGCGTGGCCGAACCGGGCATGTGAGAGGACTCAACTCACGGAGCTCCCGCACTTGATCCTACAATCTCATCCTTTTCCCCGGCCGGATTAACCTATATTGCAGGACGTTCGCCATCCGGGGGTCCCCGTGATCATCCTGGTGCCTCTTGCTCCCCGCTGCGTGCCCAGATACCGGAGATCCCGGAGGACTACGGGGTGAGCCCCGCTGGCGCGGCCGACCATCTCCTGCCATCCTCCTTGCCCGGTCCATCCACGGGCTCCATCCCACCCCCAAGTGTCTCCCCCGCACCCCGGGTACAGCCTCCTGCCTGTATTTTTCGAGAGAGGCTTGGATTTGTGGAGATCCGTTTTGCGGCCTAGTCGCGGGCCGAAGCCGCGGACTTTCCTGAGGCCGGCGGGCCGATCGCGGAGGCGCCTGGACGTCTGTGGACCGGGTGAGCTGCCGATCCTGTCCTCTTTGTCTCCTCTGCCTCCTGATTGCTCCGGACTACCTCCTGCTGCTCCCTCCACCATTGGAACTCTGAAGTAATATCCCAGCTCTGCGCTGCTCCTTGCCTGGGATTACAAGTGCAGCCACCCCTCCATACATCAGGCTGCGTCTCCCTCTCCTCTCCTGCATTTCTAGCCTGACCTGCCTTGCTCGGGAGAGCCCGTGCTGTCTCACCCCCTCCTCCCCTCTGCAGAAATACCGCCATGACTCGCGGCAGCAAACCTAAAGAGGACAACACAATCTCAGCGGCCCTTCAAGATGGCGCTGGCCCATCAACCCCACAGCGTGTCCTGCGTGGCCCTGACAGACAGAAGGAGGCTGCGGTGAAGCCCGAAAAGGACCCGTCCCGCAGGTAAGGACGCTGCTGGGGATATCTTACTTTATGCTAAGAAGCTGTCGGAACTCAGGGATCAGGAGGCTGGGGACTGTGCTCAGGCTGACAATGGGGGGCGCCCCGATGCAGTCTCACAGGGCCTGGGGGCTGCTCCGCAGCCAATGCTGGCTGACTGGGACCTGGACGCAGATGAGGGGGTGACGGAGGAGGAACAACAACCTACGCTTAGCCAAATACTTCGTGCGGTGCACAAATGTACTGCCTCTGTGAATAATGTTCAGGAGCGGTTGGGGGGTCTCACTGAAGAAGTGGCTCTCCTTCGCCAAGACCTACAAAAGATCCGTGAGCGCACTACTGCTGCGGAAAGCCGTATTAGTGACCTGGAGGACCAGCTGCCAGCGCTGCTCACTGAATCCAGAACAACTGCGAGGCAGGTCCAGATCAATAAAGACAAGACGGATGATATAGAAAATCGTTTGCGGCGCAACAATGTGCGCATTGTGGGACTCCCGGAGAAGGTGGAGGGCAGAGAACCCACTGAGTTTGTTGAAACCTGGCTCTGTGACATCTTTGGCAGGCAATCCTTCTCGCCTATGTTTGCGGTGGAAAGGGCCCATCGGGTCCCCACCAGAGCATTGCCGGGCAACGCCCCCAAGCCCATGCTGGCCAAGCTGCTGCACTACAGGGACAGGGAGAAGGTGCTGAGGCTGGCCAGGGAAAAGGCAGAGGTCAAGTTCAATGGGGTACGGGTGTCTTTCTACCCGGACTTCTCTGCAGAAGTCCAAAAGCAGCGAGCAAGATTCACCGATGTTAAGCAACGTCTCCGTCGCCTTGGACTCACATATGCTATGCTATACCCAGCCCGTTTGCGGGTCACCGCGGAAGGTAGAGGGCACTTTTTTGATACTGCTGCAGACGCGGCGAGTTGGCTCGACATTAATGAACCCGCCCTCCGTCAACGCCAGCGAGCTGCTCCTGATGAGTAAGGGGCGCCACGATGTGGACTTTGCATCTCTACGTGTTTGGACCCTCTGAAAGATTGCCCCGGCCGGGGTGCGTATCCTTTTTGTGATGGCACAGCTGTACTTCAACCAGCGAATACCTCTTCTAGTTCCGGTGTTCTGGTAAATGCATCTTCCCTGGATTACAAACTGCACGGTGCGCGGTTGTGCACATCAGGTTGGCGGGCCACTACTGGTTTGTGGGGCTGTTGTCCACGGAAAGCAGACTGGTTCTCCTGCCCGCCTCCTGTGGTTTGATGGGGCACCGTTGTGCCTTGTCCCGTTGGACTGTGGTCCTTTCTTCTTTCTTTTTGTTTTTGAGGAATCGCACATACCATTGATTTTGACAGCAACTTGGCTACGGACCTTTGGGGTGACTCCGAGCACCCTGCTTCTGCTACTTTCCGGACCCCTACCCAGGGCATCTGTTTTGGTGGCAGGGGACGGACACATGCTACCCTTCACTACATGGCTGGACTACCTATAGTTTCATGGAACGTGAGGGGTCTTGGATGCCCTCAAAAGAGGGCCATGATAGCTGCTCAATTACGCAAGTACCACCCAGCGATTATAGGACTGCAGGAGACTCACCTGGTAGAGGACTCTGTAGGCTGTTTGAGATATTCCTGGGTGGGGCGGGGCTACCACTCCACTCACTCTTCTTATTCCAGGGGGGTGAGTGTTCTGGTGCATAGGGCCATTGCCTTCCAGGAGTTGGGGGTGAGGGTGGATCCTGAGGGTCGCTTTGTATTTCTGCATTGTAAAATATTTCAGGTCACCTGTGTTTTAGCGGTGGTATATATTCCTCCTCCATTCTCTTCCCGGGTGCTTCGCGAATTTCTAGAGTTTACAACGGGTGTGGCGGATGTACCCCTTTTTGTAATTGGTGACTTTAACGGGATCTTGGACCCTGTCAGAGATAGGCACCCGCCTGCTGTTCCCCCGGTTTCCGTGAGGGGTACTGCTCTCTCGCGCTTTCTGGGGGAGCTGGGTTGGGTGGATGTTTGGCGCTCCCGGCATCCTGGCGTGGTCCAATTTTCCTGCTTCTCTAAGACCCATTCCTCCTTATCCCGTATCGACCTGTGCGTGGGCACTGGTGCTGCGCTCGCGCTGGTGGAACGGGTGGAGTACGCTCTGAGGGGGATTTCGGACCACTCCCCGTTGGTGGTCTGGATAACAGTGCAGCCCCAGACCGGTCTGCGAAGGGCCCCTTGGCGCCTGAATGCTTTCTGGCTGAAGCTTTTTCCCCCAGATACTGATATTTCCGCTGAGGTCACTCGTTTTTTTCTGCATAATGACCGGTTCCCTGACGCCCTTGTACGGTGGGATGCATTTAAATGTTTCCTCCGGGGTATCCTGATTACCAATATTAAGAAAGTGCAAAATGCCTCTAAAGATTTTGAAGAGCACTTGGCTCAGCGAACCCGTGATTTGGAGGAGGAGTATATTGTCAACCCTTCGGATGTAACGCGAGATGCATGGTTGTCTGCACAGAGGGTGTGGGTGGGAGAGGTGCAGTCTAAGGCAGATAAGAAACGTTTCTTTGCTAAAACTACCTTCTATGAGGAGGGGGAGCGGACGGGCCGCCTGCTGTCACGCATCGTGGGAGTGCGCCCCTCAGCCCCCCCCATTGGTGCCCTCAAGTTGTTGGGTGGTCGGATAGCCAACACACCTGAAACCATTATGTCTGAACTGGTGCGCTTTTATTCTGATTTGTATTCCTCTAGGGTGTCTTATGCACCGGCAGACCTTCGGCGGTATTTGGACGCAATCTCCCTCCCGCGGCTGACGGAGCATCAGTGTGCAGATCTGGAGGCTCCCATCACTGTGGATGAGCTGAGAGAGGCGGCTGCTCTCTTCCCGAGTTCTAAGGCTCCCGGTGATGATGGCCTCCCGGTCGAAATCTATCAGCAATATTCTGAGGTGCTTGCTCCTGAGCTGCTGAAGGTCTTTAATGCGGCTAGGGAGGCGGGTGCTCTGCCAGACTCCATGACCAGGGCTAGTATTGTCTTACTGCTTAAGCCGGGTAAACCTGCATCAGACCCGGGCTCCTATAGGCCCATTTCTCTACTCCAGACTGATGTGAAAATACTGGCAAAGGTTTTAGCTAGGAGGGTTAATACTATTATTGCACATGTTGTCCATGAGGATCAGGCGGGCTTTATGCCCAATAGGTCCACTGCGATTAATCTTCGCCGTCTGTATGTAGCCATGCAGACACCGGCAGATAATGAGGGGGATAGGGTGCTGTTATCGCTGGACGCCAACAAAGCGTTCGACAGCGTAGAATGGGACTACTTATGGGCAGTGTTGGAAAAGTTTGGGTTTGGCCCTATATTTATCTCCTGGGTGAGATTGCTTTACTATCATCCGCAGGCTTCCATTAGGGATGGTGGCAGGATGTCGGAGCACTTCTGTCTGGGGAGAGGCACTAGGCAGGGATGCCCACTGTCCCCGCTTCTATTCGCACTGGCTATCGAGCCGCTGGCGGCTACCATTAGAAATCAGGACTCCATAGTTGGGTTTCACTATGGCCCCCTTCGGGAGAAGATTCTGCTATATGCGGATGATATGCTCCTGATGCTTGGGGACACTGGTGCCTCTTTACAAGCCACTATGGCCACCATACAGGATTTTGGCCGATACTCTGGCCTCACTATCAATTGGTCCAAGTCGGCCTTGTTGCCGCTGGATAAACCTGGGGATCCTCTCCTGGGAACGCTCTGTCCAGTACCTGTGGTAACTAGTTTTAAATACTTGGGGATAGTGGTTTCCGCAGATCTGCTTCAATATTGTCATCTAAATGTCCACCCACTCCTGGCTCGGTTTCGCGACACAATTAAGGTCTGGAACAAGCTATGGTTATCGGTTGCCGGTAGGGTGAACCTGATAAAGATGGTTCTGATGCCGCAACTCCTGTACTTCTTACACAACTCCCCCGTAGTCATTACGCTGAAAATCTTCCGGGTAGTCAATACGTTGTTTAGGTCCCTTATCTGGCAAGGGCGGGCGGCGCGGATCCGGATTGAGCAATTGCAGAAACCCAGGGACATGGGGGGCCTTTCTCTCCCCAATCCTTGGATTTATTATCTAGCCTCTCAGCTGCAGCACTTGGTTGGGGCTGTGGCTGGAACGGGGGGTGGCCCTGCTCTGACACTGATGGGGCATTTCACAGGTGCCCACGGCATTCCTGAGGGGTTGGAGGCTCAACTCTTTGCTAAATCTAACAAACTCCACCCTACCTATAGACTTCTTCAGAAGGTCTGGGATAAGGCCAGACAGTTACAACAGGTTACCGGCTACACTTCTTATAGTCCCATATGGCATAATCGCACATACCCTGAGCTGGACAAGCTGGATCAGGCTGGAAGGTGGCTGCAGTTTGGGGTTTCCCACATTAAACACATTCTGCTCAATGGGGCGCTCATACCCTTTGAGCAACTGCAACTTCGGTTCTCCTTGCCAAATACTATGAGGTTCTATTACCTGCAACTTCAGCATGCATTCCGGGCACAGCCTTCCTTGTCCCACTCCAGCTTGTCCTCCACACCGGTATTTTTCCTCATGGAGCAGTATACTTCTACTAAGGGTTTTATATCAGCCTGCTATGCAGCCTTATTGGCTCTATATCTGGACAGATATCCCTGTAAGGCGTGTGACCAGTGGGGTGGGGATGTGGGGGAGATACCTGCTGAGCAGTGGGAGGAGGCCTTGGAGTCAGTTAAAAAGTGCTCGCTTAATGTTTCCCATCAAGTGTCCCAGCTGTATATCCTTCTACGGGTACATCATACCCCGGCGAAGTTGTTTGCTATGGGTATCCGATCGGACAATATGTGCAATAGATGTGAGAGAGAGGTGGGGGACCTAATTCACCTGTTATGGAGATGCCCAAAACTGCATCGGTACTGGACCTCAGTGACCTCCACTATTAACAAAGTTCTAGGCTTGGCGATCCCTGTGGATCCCAAGCACTGCCTCTTGGGTATATTGGATCACATTATAGATGATAGATATTTGCGAGAGGCGGCTGCGCGAGCTCTGTTTCAGGCTCGACTGCTTATTCTCCGACATTGGGTTGATCGGGATCCTCCTACATTTCGGATATGGCTGGAGCGACTGGGCGCCACCCTTCGCATTGAAAAGTTTATTTACCTGCATAGAGGTGCCCCGGCTAAGTTCCAGAAAATCTGGGGAGTCTGGCTGGGTTCTCCGGAGATGGCTCCTACCGACCTGGTCCTCGACCGTCTGCTGCTTTAGGTGATTGGGGGGGGGGGGGGGCCTCTGGTGGTATGTGTTGTGAGAGCTGCTTTGATTTTGATGCATGACTGTTTTTTTTTTTTTTTTTTTTGGCTACGAATTTTTTTTTTTTGGTTCAGGCTGCTCTCTGATTTCTGATGTATACTGGTTCTGTGGCTGAGATCTGTAGCACATTATGTGCCTTATCTTGTGGCTGTTTTTACTTGTTTCTTCTGTTGCATTGTTTGTATTTGCTTGCGATTTCTCAATAAAATTTTTTTTCTTGATTTAAAAAAAAAAAACATGTCGCAGAATACATATTGGCCTACATTTATGAAGACATTTGTTTTGTCCACTTTTTTTATTGGATGTGTTTTATAGCAGAAAGTAAAAAAAATATAATTTTTTTCTTTTTTTTAATGTCTATCTTTTTTTTCGTTTAAAAAAAAAAAAAAAAAATATATATATATATATATATATACAATATATATATATACACAGTGCCTTGCGAAAGTATTCAGCCCCCTTGAACTTTTCGACCTTTTACCACATTTCAGGCTTCATACATAAAGATATTAAAACTGTAATTTTTTTGTGAAGAATCAACAAGTGGGACACAATCATGAAGTGGAACGAAATTTTTTGGATATTTCAAACTTTGTTAACAAAAAAAAAACTGAAAAATTGGGCGTGCAAAACTTTTCAGCCCCTTTACTTTCAGTGCAGCAAACTCTCTCCAGAAGTTCAGTGAGGATCTCTGAATGATCCAATGTTGACCTAAATGACTAATGATGATAAATAGAATCCACCTGTGTGTAATCAAGTCTCCGTATAAATGCACCTGCACTGTGATAGTCTCAGAGGTCCGTTTAAAGAGCAGAGAGCATCATGAAGAACAAGGAACACACCAGGCAGGTCCGAGATACTGTTGTGGAGAAGTTTAAAGCCGGATTTGGATACAAAAAGATTTCCCAAGCTTTAAACATCCCAAGGAGCACTGTGCAAGCGATAATATTGAAATGGAAGGAGTATCAGACCACTGCAAATCTACGAAGACCTGGCCGTCCCTCTAAACTTTCAGCTCATACAAGGAGAAGACTGATCACAGATGCAGCCAAGAGGCCCATGATCACTCTGGAGGAACTGCAGAGATCTACAGCTGAGGTGGGAGACTCTGTCCATAGGACAACAATCAGTCGTATACTGCACAAATCTGGCCTTTATGGAAGAGTGGCAAGAAGAAAGCCATTTCTTAAAGATATCCATAAAAAGTTTTGTTTAAAGTTTGCCACAAGCCACCTGGGAGACACCAAACATGTGGAAGAAGGAGCTCTGCTCAGATGAAACCAAAATCAAACTTTTTGGCAACAATGCAAAACGTTATGTTTGCCGTAAAAGCAACACAGCTCATCACCCTGAACACACCATCCCCACTGTCAAACATGGTGGTGGCAGCATCATGGTTTGGGCCTGCTTTTCTTCAGCAGGGACAGGGAAGATGGTTAAAATGGATGGGAAGATGGATGGAGCCAAATACAGGACCATTCTGGAAGAAAACCTGATGGAGTCTGCAAAAGACCTGAGACTGGGACGGAGATTTTTCTTCCAACAAGACAATGATCCAAAACATAAAGCAAAATCTACAATGGAATGGTTCACAAATAAACATATCCAGGTGTTAGAATGGCCAAGTCAAAGTCCAGACCTGAATCCAATCGAGAATCTGTGGAAAGAACTGAAAACTGCTGTTCACAAACGCTCTCCATCCAACCTCACTGAGCTCGAGCTGTTTTGCAAGGAGGAATGGCCAAAAAGTTCAGTCTCTCGATGTGCAAAACTGATAGAGACATACCCCAAGCGACTTACAGCTGTAATCGCAGCAAAAGGTGGCGCTACAAAGTATTAACTTAAGGGGGCTGAATCATTTTGCACGCCCAATTTTTCAGTTTTTTATTTGTTAAAAAAGTTTGAAATATCCAATAAATTTCGTTCCACTTCATGATTGTGTCCCACTTGTTGTTGATTCTTCACAAAAAATTACAGTTTTATATCTTTATGTTTGAAGCCTGAAATGTGGCAAAAGGTCGAAAAGTTCAAGGGGGTCGAATACTTTTGCAAGGCACTGTATATATATATATATATATATATATATATATATATATATATATATATATATATATATATACTGTATATGTGTGTGTATATATATTTTTTATATAAATAAAAAAAAAATATATATATATAAAATATAAATATATATATAAATATATATATATATATATATATATATATATATATATATGTATATATAAAATGCAGAGTTGATCAATACCACCAAAAATCAGCTGCAGTGTGCATGAGGCCTCAGCTTTTTGATTTTGCATCCAAAAAGGAAAAGTCACCTTTACCAGAATTTAAAATGCATACAAAAATGTAATAAATGAAAGGACTGGGGTAGCTTAGAGGCAGACGTAAGCTGACCCTCACCACTTCCTTCCTGTACAGCGGGCATGGCAGCGGGTGCCACCATCTCTGTGGTTTTATTCTGGGGAATTAATTTACTAGGGGAACAACTCCCCACCCTGACACACTACTGACCCTCATTAGCGGCAGGCTGGATCTGGCAGGTTGCCCCATGTGGGATCAAGCATGTCTACGTGTGGCCTGCTAACAAGGGACAGAACTGTTCTCTGCCCGCCCTCACACTGGCAGTTGTGTGCTCATTGCTCGCCCTCCAACAAATCAGTTTAATTACTTTGCAGGATGAGATGTTTTTTCCTTCCATATACCATTTAAGCCCATAAATCCCTAACATTTACAGAACAATATTCCTCCACACATATGGAGGCCTTGCAGCAGAAAGATGTAATGTACAGTCGGTGGAACGGTCACAAATGGTCTGGGTAGAAATATTGGTTTTATATTTTTTTACTAGGGATTATTATTATGCAGGATTTTTATAGCGCCAACAGTTTGCGCAGCGCTTTACAACATAAGAGCAGACAGCACAGTTACAAAAAAATTCATAGGGACCTGCTCATTAGAGCTTACAATCCAGGAGGGAGAGTCAAGAGCTGATGGAGAAAACTAAAGTTCAGCTGTTAGGTGAAGGCAGGATAGGCTTCTATGAACAGAAAAGTTTTCATGGATAGAGTAGGAGGTAGTCAGACAGATTGGGGTAGGGAGTTGCAAAGGATTGGAGAGGCTCAGGAGAAGTCCTTGGACAGGGCTGCTGATAAAGCAGTACAGCCAGCCCTCCTGTACTTGGCCCGGGCCCCATCAGTTCAAAAGGGGGGCCCAGGAACCTGCTGAACAAGAAGTCAGGCTGTGCTGTCTTATTGCAGACACCAATCCGCTTCTACCTCCTCCTGTAGAGTTGCCGGATTCTCCTCCTCTTTCTCCCTCCGGCTTCGCTGCAGGGGGATTGGTTCTAGCACATGGGTCCCTTCCATCTGCTGTCCCCCCCTGTGTGCTCCTTTCCCCCCCACCGCTGCCCGCTTCCCTCCTCTCCTGCCGGCAGCTGCTGCGGGCACACAGGGGGATGTTTC
Source organism: Pelophylax lessonae (assembly GCF_965119305.1). Taxonomy (NCBI): domain Eukaryota; kingdom Metazoa; phylum Chordata; class Amphibia; order Anura; family Ranidae; genus Pelophylax; species Pelophylax lessonae. The sequence goes on from NC_138776.1 coordinate 21,772,574, forward strand.
AGGATGGAGAGTGGGGGAAGGGGCCAGTACATTTATAATTTATTGGCCCCTTCCTTTTCTGAATGAACCTAGTGAGTGATCAATACCAATCACTCCTGTGTCCATTCATCACAGAAGCATAGTAAACATGGTTTACTATGCTTCAGTTTGTGAATGAGCATGAAGCCTCAGAGCACTTCCAAGTCATTCATCTGTGCAGCTGAGGCTGCAGAGAAAGAGACTGGTAAATGTATGTCCTCTGTCACTTCTGGCTGAGCGTGGGGCCTGTCAAGTAGGCTGTATGGGGCCCTGTGATTTCTAACAGCAGCCCTGTCCTTGGAGGTGAGCATGGGAGGAGGTGACAAGGGAGCTAGAAAGTAGGAGGTATTGGGAAGAATAAAGAGAATGAGTTGGTTGATATGCTGAGATCAGGTTAGTGATGTAGCTGGGGGCAGAGTTGTGGATGGCTTTGTAAGATATTGTAAGTATTTTGAATTTAATTAGTTGAGTGAGTGGCAGCCAATGGAGGGCTTGACAGAGAGGGGTGGAGGCCAATGAGTGAAGACCAATGGAGGGATTGGCAGAGAGGGGTGGAGGACAATGAGTTGAGGCCAGTGGAGGGATTGACAGAGAGAGGTGGAGGACAATGAGTTGAGGCCAGTGGAGGGATTGGCAGAGAGGGGTGGAGGACAATGAGTTGAGGCCAGTGGAGGGATTGGCAGAGAGGGGTGGAGGACAATGAGTTGAGGCCAGTGGAGGGATTGGCAGAGAGGGGTGGAGGACAATGAATGGAGGCCAGTGGAGGGATTGACAGAGAGAGGTGGAGGACAATGAGTGGAGGCCAGTGGAGGGATTGGCAGAGAGGGGTGGAGGACAATAAGTGAAGGCCAGTGGAGGGATTGGCAGAGAGGGGTGGAGGACAATGAGTGGAGGCCAGTGGAGGGATTGGCAGAGAGAGAGTAGAGGCCAGTGGAGGGATTGGCAGAGAGGGGTGGAGGACAATGGGTGGAGGCCAGTGGAGGGATTGGCAGAAAGAGGTGGAGGACAATGAGTGGAAGCCAGTGGAGGAATTGGCAGAGAGATGTGGAGGACAATGAATGGAGACCAGTGGAGAGATTGGCAGAGAGACGTGGAGGACAATGAATGGAGGCCAGTGGAGGGACTGGCAGAGAGGGGTGGAGGACAATGAGTGGAGGCCAGTGGAGGGATTGGCAGAGAGAGGTGGAGGACAATGAATGGAGGCCAGTGGAGGAATTGGCAGAGAGATGTGGAGGACAATGAATGGAGGCCAGTGGAGGGATTGGCAGAGAGATGTGGAGGACAATGAATGGAGACCAGTGGAGAGATTGGCAGAGAGACGTGGAGGACAATGAATGGAGGCCAGTGGAGGGACTGGCAGAGAGGGGTGGAGGACAATGAGTGGAGGCCAGTGGAGGGATTGGCAGAGAGAGGTGGAGGACAATGAATGGAGGCCAGTGGAGGGATTGGCAGAGAGAGGTGGAGGACAATGAATGGAGGCCAGTGGAGGAATTGGCAGAGAGATGTGGAGGACAATGAATGGAGGCCAGTGGAGGGATTGGCAGAGAGATGTGGAGGACAATGAATGGAGGCCAGTGGAGGGATTGGCAGAGAGATGTGGAGGACAATGAATGGAGGCCAGTGGAGGGATTGGCAGAGAGGAGTAGCAGACACTGGTTGGTAAGGTGGATGAGCCTGGCATCAGCATTCGTGATGGACTGAAAGCAGTTGTATACCCCACTTCGTGATTTTTACCCATAGGTAAGCCTATAATAAGGCTTACCTGTGGGTAAAATGAACATCTCCTAAACCTGCACTGTTTAGGATGTATTCATCCTGCATGCAGCTGCTGACATCAGTGGCGCATGTGCTCTATCATTCCGGAACTTCAGAGCTTCTTGCTGTAACGGAGGGCTCCTGTGCGCATGCGTGGGAGTGAGTGGGAGTGACGTCATCGTGGCTCCGGCAACTCACAGCGTCAGAGCCTGCGAACCTGGAAAAAAACACAGAGGGAACATGTCAGCCCCCTCAGCGTTGACTAGGCGTCGCTGCGTGGGCTTCGTTCTAAGGTAAGTATTTCATACTGCCACTTGAAGGGGGAGGAGCCTATGTAAAGGTAATCCAATGAGGAGGGAGTTGTAGTAGTCGAGACGAGAGATGCCCAGGGAGTGAACCAGGAGCTTTGTGGTATCATTGGTAAGGAAGGGGCGCATTTCGGAAGATGTTGTGGAGGTTGAGGAAGCAAGATTTGAAAAGTGATTGGAGTGATTAGTGTTAAATTGCAATTTGGGTAAAATGTGACAAATGTAACAAATATCCACTTTTTTGCCAACCAATTTCAACAATCTTTCAAAGCAAACAAATGATAAGAGGTGTGGAGGAGCTCAGCTCAGTGTTCATTTTGTGGCTGATAATATTTTTGTCAAAATTTTAGTCAGCTACAAGTCAATTGACCAAAAGTTTGTCAAGAAACAAATACAGAACGAAAATGCGAGGAAGAGACTTTTACCCATCTGAACTTCCGCTTTCCTCAGAGCTCCGCCTGTCTGGTAAAGCCCCAGCCCCTTGACAACCTGTATTGGCTGAGAGACGCAGGCTCCTCCTGTCTGTCTGCTGCCTGGGAGTTCTGCAGGTCACCGCTCCATCCCTAAAGTATAATTCACCCTGCCCTGTGCACATCCTCACTCCCGTTTACTTCCCCCAACCACAGTTGCAGGTCACCTCCCCATCCCCAAAGTATAAATACATAAGGGGGGGGGGTATGATCTCCATGTATAAATACATAAGGGGGGATATGATCACCATGTATAAATACATAAGGGGGGATATGATCACCATGTATAAATACATAAGAGGAGGATATGATCACCATGTATAAATACATAAGGGGGGGATATGATCACCATGTATAAATACATAAGGGGGGATATGATCTCCATGTATATATACATAAGGGGGGGATATGATCACCATATATAAATACATAAGAGGAGGATATGATCACCATGTATAAATACATAAGGGGGGGGATATGATCACCATGTATAAATACATAAGGGGGGGGGGATATGATCACCATGTATAAATACATAAGGGGGGATATGATCACCATGTATAAATACATGAGGGGGGGATATGATCACCATTTATAAATACATAAGGGGGGGGATATGATCACCATGTATAAATACATAAGGGGGGTATGATCACCATGTATAAAATACATAAGGGGGGATATGATCACCATGTATAAATACATAAGGGGGGATATGATCTCCATGTATAAATACATAAGGGGGGATATGATCACCATGTATAAATACATAAGGGGGGGGATATGATCACCATGTATAAATACATAAGGGGGGATATGATCACCATGTATAAATACATGAGGGGGGGATATGATCACCATTTATAAATACATAAGGGGGGGGATATGATCACCATGTATAAATACATAAGGGGGGTATGATCACCATGTATAAAATACATAAGGGGTCCATATAGTGAACTTGGTGTTGAGTTATTCAATTTAAGGTCAACACAGAGGACAAGGGGACACTCTTTACATCTAGAGAAAAAGAGATTTCATCTATAAATACAGAAAGGTTTCTTCACAGTAAGAGCTGTGAAAATGTGGAATAGACTCCCTCCAGAGGTGGTTCTGGCCAGCTCAGTAGGTTGCTATAAGAAAGTCCTGCATTCTTTCCTAAATGTACATAATATAACTGGGTACTAATATTTATAGGTAAAGTTGATCCAGAGAATATCCGATTGTCTGTCGGGGGATCAGGAAGAATTTTTTTTTTCCAAATTGGGTAATGCTTTATTGGGTTTTTTTTTTTTTTTTTTGCCTTCCTCTGGATCAACTGTGGGTATAGGATTGTGTATATGGAGGTTTTCTATTTGAGTGTTTTGGTTTCATTTCTTTTCTTTTTTTACTCTGTTGGTTGAACTAGATGGACTTGAGTCTTTTTTCAAGCAGATTAACTATATAACTATGTAACAACAGATTGTAAACATGTGTATATTCCTGAAAGCTTCTTTATCTCTTGGAAGACAGGCGACGTTGTTTAGATCACGTTTCTCTGTTTGTGCTTTCGCAAATACACAGCGAGGGATTTGTGGTTGGAGGAAGAGGGTGACCGAGGCTACAATTTACACAAACCTCCATTTCATGATATAATGATGTTTGTGCAGGTAAGAACTCGTATAATTTACCCGTTCTTGTCTGCTATACGGTTTCGGCAGATTTAGGTCATTTCTAGAATGCTGACAAACAGGGCTGCTGTTAGAAATCGCGGGGCCCCATACAGACTACCTGGCAGGGCCCCCCCAAGAAAATATTAAAGATATATTTAGCTAAAATTGCAACAAAATCACTATTATCAGACACGAGTATAACATAACTCGCATAATCCCTGCTAAATCTAAAAAAAAAAAAACGATGTTAAATAAAAAAGAAGACGAGATGAGAAAAATATACAGGCTGGGCAGTTGGAGCTCAGTGATCAGAGAGACAGAGGAAGAGAAACAAAGTTACAAATAAACTCCTGAGCAGAGATAAGTGCTGGGAGGGGGGCCCACACAAGGGAGGGGGATTAATGAGGGACAACTGTCTCTTTGTCAACAGATAAAAGCTGATAGCAGGGAGAGGGACAGATCTGATTCAGGTGCTGGAGGAAGATTTCTGTATTTGTTGTCCATCACTAATCCCCCTCTCTGTGTGGGCCCCCCTGTGTGCTAGGGCGCCCTACAGGAGGGCTGGTGGTCCCCCCCTATCAGCGGCCCTGCTGACAAAGTCCAAAATCCTATTACCATCCATCCCTTCCTCATACCACCACCATGGTGATACCAACACACAGGGCCACTGATGGGGGGGGGGGGGGGGAACAACCAGTCCGAGATGCAATGGAGAGACAGCCACTCAGGTGAAGATAATAAAACAATCAGAGGTCGGGTGCACGTCAGATCCGCAGTCCAGGCAATGTAGAATCACAAAGGAAAATAGACCGCACTCCGACATTAAAGAATCAATTGATTTATTAACATAAAGAACATTCCAACGTGACAGTCATAGGACATCATGGACAGGTCGACAAGCAAAGAAGCAGTTGACGCATTTCACTAATTACATTCACTTAATCATAACTAAGTAAAGACATACACATGGATAGACTGCATAAATAGGGACAGAACAGCTGAATGTCCTCAATATCATTGAAAAGAAGACCAATTAATGCCTTGTCCCCTTCATGCAGTTAAATCCATTGAAGCTCCCTTCTCTATCTACTTAGAAACACAAAATATTAGTAAAAAAATATATTAAGGCGGTTGTATCCTCAAAAAATAAAAAAACCTAACGAGTCACATGACACCGGGGAGGGAAAATGGCTAATTGGGCTCAATTTGGACATTGTCACTTAGGGGTGTACTCACTTTTGTTGCCAGCAGGTTTTTTTTTTTTTTTTTAGCAGAGACCCTTGAGAATAAAATGGCGGTCATTGCAATTTTTTAATGTCACATGGTTTTTGCGCAGCTTTTTTTTTTATTCAGGTCAGTCAAGTTCCTTCACCCCAAACTTTCTCATCCATGTCTTTATAGATCTTGCTTTGTGCACTGGTACAACTTATTTGGTGGAAGGGGGATTATGGTGCGGGGGTGGGTTTTCAGGGGTTGGGCTTGGCCCCTTAGTTCCAGTGAAGGGAACTCTTAGTGCGTCAGCATACCAAGACATTTTGGACAATTTCATGCTCCCAACTTTGTGGGAACAGTTTGGGGATGGCCCCTTCCTTTTCCAGTGCACAAAGAAAGGTCCATTAAGACATGGGTGAGCGAGTTTGGGGTGGAGCAACTTGACTGGTCTGACCTCAACTCGATAGAACACCTTTGGGAATGAATTAGAGTAAAGAGAGTGAGCCAGGCCTTCTTGTCCAACATCAGTGCCTGACCTCACAAATTGGCATCTGGAAGAATGGTCAAACATTCCCATAGACACACTCCTAAACCTTGTGGACAGCCTTCCCAAAAGAGTTGAAGCTGTTATAGCTGCAAAGTGTGGGCCAACTCAGTATTGAACCCTACGGACTAAGACTGGGATGCCATTAAATTTCATGTGTGTGTATAGGCAGGCGTCCCAATACTTTTGGCAATTTAGTATGTATGTATGTGTGTATATATATATATATATATATACATATATATATAGTATGTACACATTTTACTTAGGATCTTTTGGTCTACAAGCCAAGAAAAGTGTAAAGGCAGACGTCCCGTACTTTTGGTAATAAAGTGTAGCCATGGAATATGTTGGCGCACTCTCCAGCGAGGAAGCACCTCTGGAATCTTCGCATGTCAGGCCGAGGTGGGGTGAGGTGATGCAGGCAGACATACTAAGGCACATTCATACAATAATCCTCAGAATTTATAAGTCAGTATAACGTTCGGTGTGGTTATTCTCGTCTGGGAACAGGGCCAAGCTGGTGGTTTCTAAACATGAAATACAAACAACTGGCTGAAGTCATACTTCTAGCAGTGCGGGGAGTGGGGACTCCACATTTTTTGCAGCACTGAAACTTTTAATTGCTACTAAGATTGTTTGTTTAAACTTGGCAGTGAGGAATGGGAGGGGGGAGGGGGGGGGCTGTACACATCACCGTACCCCATAAAATGGGCCATTTATTCAGAAATACTCATATGTATCCCTCTCCACCCTGATGAGTGCTCACAAAATCAAACAACACAATGAAATAAAAAGGATACATGCAAAAACAAATCCAACCCTATTAATACAACTTAGTGAGTATACATTTGTCATCCAGGAAAGATATTCTATGATAATTACTTTGATTATGTAATACTGTTAATTGATTACTGACGTTTATGTCATATGTTTTTTTTCATGTGCATTTTCTTCAATATGATTTCAGTGTCCAGTGTTCAGTTTGTATATATCTGAGATCTAAGGTCCTGATGAAGCGGGCGATCCCATGAAACATGTCGACCTTCAGAGAATGACCTCATTAGACCTTTATATTAGGGATCGACCGATTATCGGCAACAGCGATAAATCGGGGGCCGATATGCACTTTCCCCGATATATCGGAGTCGGCCCCTGAGGTTACCGATATTGCCGATATTTAGGGAAAGTGCTTGTACCGTGGTGATGCCTGCAGCTAGAGGCATCACCCCGGTACCGGTGTCCATAGCCAATGGTCGGCTGACTTGTAATGACAACCGATGCGGCTGAGAAGCCGCTCGGCTGTCATTACAAGGAGTGGGAGGGGACGTCCCCCTCTCCCACTGCCTTCCGCAGCTCGGCCGGGTCTCCCGTCCCACCAGGAGACCTGGGCATCCTACCTTCACCGCCGCCGCCAAAGAAAAGACTCGGGTCTCCATGTAAAAAACCCGGAAGTGATGTCATGACATCACTTCTGGGAACTCAGCGCCAAATAAAAAAAACGGACAGCATTCAAAACAGCCAAACTTGGCGTTTTGAATGCTTTTCGGTGCCGAGGAGGGGTTTGGGGTCTTTTAGACCCCCAGATCCCTCCACAAGGAGTACCTTTACAAAAATGTAAAAAAAAACCTTTTTTTTACATGTCCGAAAATATCGGCAGATATCGGCCGATACCGATATCCGATGACCAAAAACGATATCGGTCGATCACTACTTTATATACTCACTTTCCTGCCAATTTCTGCTTGTGGGTACGTGGTATACTTGGCATCTGATTTTATATCATGATATTAAGAACTCACTTTTAAGATTTTCAAACTTGTATGTTTTAGTGTTGTTATAATAAATTTGATATTCTTCACTCATTTGGTGTCTTTACATTTTACTTTTTGAGGTGTGACAAACTCACTCAAGACAGGGGCTTTAGGAGGGGACTGCAGGCTAGCTTCTTGCCTATTTACTATGGGCCCTGGCTTGTGAGGGAACACATCTCTTTGTGGGGTGTATGCTGGGGGGACCCTTGGAGTAATGTTACTTTGGATTCAAGTCCACATCTCCCCAAGACACACAGACTCTGGGACTCTAGGCCTGGGATCCATGTTAAAGGCCTAGCTGCCTATTGCCAATAGGGGACTGCTCCACACATTCAGACTCATGGCAGATGCTAATGTCATCAGCTCAACCACCTGTCTTCCACACATTATTGATTGTTGTGATTAACTCACCTATTGTCTACAGTGGGGATGTGTTTACACTTATATTAATGCGTATTGTACTGCATGAGCTCGATGACAGCAAGTCTGCTAGTTAATTAACTCAAGTTAATTAAGTCACTGTCATCTATTAGTTGCTAGTGGGAAAGTAGAATACTGTTTGTGCTGGTTGTTCCTTAGATATGTTAATTATATTTCTGTACACAATTTCATCTGCATATGATAATGTAATCAGGCACCTGATCTGGTGGGGTATATATACGTTGTAAGTTTGTTCAATAAATTTTCCATATCTTATAAAAGCTAATCTCGGCTAGTTTTGTATGGGGGTGGCTAAAATATCTGATATCTATGTTCAAGACTGAAGGAAGCGGTATTCTGATGGAAGCCCACAAGCACATTGTGGGGTCACGGTTCTGTTACAGGAGGTATACTCAATATATTATTTTTTCTTTTGTCATGTTAGTAAGAGGGTGATACCTTCCAATGGCGTGATGTTTCTATAAACACCTCTCCCCTAAAATAGAGTTTACATTCCCCAATCTTGGAGACAGAACTGCCTACTAGTTCTCCACCCTTAATGCTGCATTCAGATTGCCACTGAGAGAATGCTGAAAGCTTCAGACCAGTCCAACACCAGTATGGAACTGTCACATACCTGTTCTGAGGCTGATTCGATGAGAGGTCTTCCCTTGTGACTAAGTGCCAAGAACCCTTAAAGGTGGGAACAGGTAGTGCTAGGCTCAAAGAATCACGGGTGATGTTAAGTCAGATCTGCTGAAAGCTGCTTGCAGCACAGCAGAAGTGGATAGCTGTCGGCTGGTCTGGCAGGACCTTCGTAGCCCCTGGAGATGTAGCAGAACCAGGGCACAGACCACAGGCAAGGTGGCACCTGAAGAAGAAGTAGGGTCAAGCTGACAGGACCGGCCTGAAGAAGCATAGTCAGGATGGGAGCCAGAGTTATACACAGGAAGGCAGGCCATGGAGTAGGCAGGTGCGTCGTCAAGAAGAGAGCCAAGGTCATTCACAGGGATCCAGTGGAGCAAGCAGAAGGATAGTAAAGAGCAAGCCAGGGTAATGCAAGGTAGAGCAAGAGAAGCAGATTCCTTAGAGCAAGCTGGGGTCAAAACCAGGGATTAGGCAGCAGGGAAGTCCAGAGGCAAGTCGGGTCGGTAACAGGTAATTTAAAGAGTACAGGAAACACAGGAACAAGAAATCCTGGTAGCTCAGGGGCTCTCAACTCCGGTCCTCAGGACCTACTAACCGGCCAGGTTTGCAAGATAACTGAAATACATCCAAGGTGATATAATTTGCTGCTCAGTGATTGCAGTACTCTAGTCTGCATCTCCCCAAGTTAATACTTAAAATCTGGCCTGTTAGTGGGTCCTGAGGACTGGAGTTGAGAACCACTGTGGTAGCTGAAGATCATCCAGCAAAGTGCAGCCACTGACCTTACACTGTATAAGGTGTTAGGCGCTAGTTCTGGCAGCAGACGTGTGTAAACGTGAGCCAGTGCAAACGTTCACGCTCATGCACACATTTCTGCACTAACGAGGAAGACCATGTAAAGTACTGGCAACTATGCCAGGTTTTTTCCTTAGCACATGCATATTTTTATAATTCTTTCTCCCTTTCAGGACATGCTTATGTTCATTCTTTTTAGCACCCTGGCAGGAACCCTCAGCCTAGATGTGATAAACAATGCAAACCGGGGAGGCGTATGGCTGGACTATGTCTGCTGCCCGAAACAATTTGATTCTCTTTAGTTAAACTAAAACAAATACAGCTGCCATCTGATTGGTTGATAATTCATACAATATAATTTTTTGGGGTCTTTAAAAACCAGTCCAGTGTCTAAAAGGAAATTGTTTTTTGCCCAAAACTACCAAGCAAATCCAGCAGCATTGGAATTTAGAATATTACTCTCAGTAGTTGCTACAGACATGTTTTTTTTTTTTTTTTTTATTGAAAAACTCTTTGAACATGCGGTCTAATAGACCTCCGCAAAACATTATGTAGCACCCTCACTGTTGCTAGTGTAGGTAACTTTAGTTTAGCTCCTCTGTAGGTAGAGGATCTGGGGTTCTTTTGTTTATGAGGCTGGGCAGTGCTTCAGAGGCTGTGGCTCTGTTACCTCCCCCTCTGGAATTCCCTGGATATTGTCAGAACATAGTGGGTAGGGGGACAGAGGCTGCAGTCTGAATATTTATGGAGTTCCCACCATTTCCTGGGGAGGCAAGCCCAGAAGGTGGGGAGACAACCCATAAATACCCAGAAGCCTGGCAGTCTGAGAGCAGAGTCCAGGGTCCAGCCATCTGGAGGTGATCCCTGTGCTGGGGGCTCTTACCCCCTGGGGCAAGAAGATAAAGAGAGAAGGAAAGGAAGCATCAGGACTTGACCCAATCTCAGTCACAGCTAAGCTTAGCTGTAGACCGCAAGCGAAGCCCCAATACAGCTTGTTCAGCAGAAAGCCCAGGGCAGCAGCCACTCTGGATCTTGGTAGGCCTTCAAAAAAAGGGACTGAGCGAGTACAAGCCAGCCATGCACCCAAGGAAGAGAGGACAGTGAAGTGCAATATGGCATATGTCTGGGACCAAGGGGAAGCTTAAGCGCAGAGAAAGTCACCCAGGAGCACCCTATCATATCTCTACTTTGGGCCTGGAGCAGTCAGGTGCCGTGCAATACAGCCAGGTGCTGTGTCTTGAATGTACTTTTGTTGCTTTGTTATTGCTGCACTACCACTCTCACCGTTGCAGCTCAGTTCTATAGTTTGGATTAGAGTGGACAGAGACATTAGCAGGTGCTCATTTGCTGTTCGGAGTTTACAATTCTTCATTTGTGGGTATGCCATGTATCCCAACCCTTATTCAAGTTCATCGTCCTCACAATAAATACCCTAAACTAAAAACCCTAGACTTTCTTCTTGAGCCATTTGCTGTGTGGAGAATTCCTTTTACCCTGCTGTGGGTGCTGTGTGTGTGGGGAGGGGGGAGGCCTGAATACCAGCAGCTCCTATGAGGGTAACACTACATGTACTACAACTATTATGACCTGAGTGATCCCAGGGGGGGCTTTCCTTTATTTTATATAATGAAGTAGTATCTGTGGATTGAATGCTTTATCTGTGTTTGTAGTAGGGATAGACTGATTATCGGTAATGCCGATATATCGGGGGCCGATATGCACTTTCCCCGATAAATCGGAATCAGCCCCTGAGGTTACCAATATTGCCGATATTTTGGGAAAGTGCTTGTACCGGAGTGATCCCTGCAGCTAGAGGCATCACCCCGGTACTGACGTCCATAAGTGATGGTCGGCTGTCTTCTAATGACAACCAATGGAGCTGAGAAGCCGCTCGGCTGTCATTACAAGGTGCAGGAGGGGACGTCTCCCCCCTCCCCCCCGCCTTCCGCAGCTCGCCCGGGTCTCCCATCCCACCAGGAGACCTGGGCATCCTACCTGCACGGCGGCCAAAGAGAAGACCCGTTTAAAGCTGCATTCGGCTCTGATCGGGTCTCCATGTAAAAAACCCGGACATCACTGTCATGACATCACTTCCGGGTACTCTGCGCCAATTAAAAAAAAAATGCGAGCATTCAAAACAAACTTGACATTTTGAATGCTTTTAAGTGCAGAGGACAGGTTTGAGGTCTTTTAGACTCCCCAGATCACTCCACCAGATTACCTGTGAAAAATAAAAAAAACTTAAAAATTTTTTTTTCAAATGTCCAAAAATATCGGCCAATATCGGCCGATACAGATATCTGATGACCAAAATGTCAGTATCGATATCGGCAATAAAAAAAACGATATTGGTCGATCACTAGTTTGCAGTGTTATGAGTTCATCAATAATGTTGAATATTGTGAAGTAGAATGCTGTGACTACCTGGGCGGTGATAGTCTGGGGCGGTGGAGCTCCCTGCAGCCGGCTTGTTGAACACAGTACGCCGACATCCTCCGAATGCTTGCAGTCGGTGACTCCCCAGCCATTGAACTCACATTCTACCAAAGAGGTCTCGACACCCGAGCAGCGGACGTTATCCATCCAGATGGGACCTACAAAACCCAAAAAAACACATTGCTTTAGAAATTGAAGCTTGTGCAACATGTTCAGACGTGACATTACTGAACCAACTGTAGATTTAGAAACAAAGAGATCACTGAATACTTTCTTAGTAATTATACAAATATTGTCCAAATTGGATTTCAGGTCTTATGAACACTTGAGTCTGCACCCAGGTCTGTCTGAATATGGTGATTAAGGGGTCCAACGTAGAGAAAGTCATCGGTGGAGTAAAAATATGACCAATCACTATTTGCTCAGCGCTGTACCCTTTGTACTTTAGACACATTCTGGTCTAAGTGCTACATATTGGCACCCATTTACGACACCATTAAGGATATGAGTCTCTTTACTGCACGGCATCCAGAGCCTACTAAAGGCAGAAGCATTCACATTTTAGAGCATAAGCCCTGAGGATCATGTAGCACCCACCTAGTCGGGATGCTAAATAAATTTAGTTTTTGGCTTCTGCTGTAATCAGAGGAGCAGTGATTGTTTGGTCTGGTCTGTTCAGGGCTTCACAGGCTGAGAGTTTGATTGCTTCCCCCTGTCCCTTAGGAAAGGAGAATTAAAATGACAAGCCTGAATATTGATCAGAGCCTAGAAAATCCCTGGGGAGGTGTTCCCAGTTGGGGGCTGGATGCCGTAAAATAGTCTGGAGCCCTGAAGAGATTGTCTTTCTTCCCCCTGTGAGGATGTATCTGTGAGCTAAGAGGAGGGGGGCTGCTTGCCCCTGGAGCCCTTTGGACTGGATGCAAGACCACTCTACAAGGGGCTGCACCTATGGATTGATATTGTGCCAAGATCCTATGAGTAGAGCCTCCTTTCTGTGCTAAAGTTACTTCATGGTCCCCAGAAGTGAACCTGTGGATTGTTCCACTCTATCTATATATGTGCTAAAGCCACTTCATGGTCCTCAGCTGTGAACCTATAGACTGTTCCACTCAATCTATACTTGTGCAAAAGCTACTTCATGGTCCCCAGCTGTGAACCCTATAGACTTCCACTCTATCTATACCCATTTTAAAGCTACTTCAAGGTCATCAGCTGTGAACCTATAGACTGTTCCACTCTATCTATACCTGTGCTAAAGCTACTCCATGGTCTCCAGCTGTGAACCTGTAGACTGTTTCATTCTACCTATACCTGTGCTAGAGATACTTCATGGTCCCCAGATATGAACCTATAGACTGTTCCATTCAACCTATACCTGCGCTAAAGCTACTTTCTGGTCCCCAGCTGTGAACCTATAGGCTGTTCCACTCTATCTATACATGTGTTGAAGCTACTTCATGGTCTCCAGCTGTGAGCCTACAGACTGTTCCACTTTACCTATACCTGTGCTAAAGCTACTTCATGGTCCCCAGTTTTGAACCTATAGACTGTTCCACTCTATCTATACCTGTGCTAAGCTACTTCATGGTCCCCAGCTGAGAACCTATAGACTGTTCCACTCTATCTATACATGTGTTAATGCTACTTCATGGTCCCCAGTTGTGAGCCTACAGACTGTTCCACTTTATCTATACCTGTGCTAAAGCTACTTCATGGTCCCCATCTGTGAACCTATAGACTGTTGCACTCTATCTATACCTGTGCTAAAGCTACTTTCTGGTCCCCAGCTATGAATCTATAGACCAGGGATCTTCAAACTACGGCCCTCCAGCTGTTGCAGAATTACACGTCCCATGTGGCATTGTAAAAATCTGACATTCACAGACATGACTAGGCATGATGGGAATTGTAGTTCCTGAACAACTGGAAGGCCATAGTTCAAAGACCCCTGCTATAGACTGTTCCACTCTATTGATACATATGTGAAAGCTACTTCATGGTCCCCAGCTGTGAACCTATAGACTGTTGCACTCTATGTATGCCTGTGCTAAAGCTTCTTCCTGGTCCCCAGCTGTTCACCTATAGACTTCCACTCTATCTATACTCATGCTAAAGATACCTCCTGGTCCCCAGCTGTGCGCCTTTAGACTTCCACTCTATCTATACCCGTGCTAAAGCTACTTCCTGGTCCCCAGCTGTGCACCTATAGACTGTTTCACTCTATCTTTGCCTGTTTCTAAAGCTACTTCCTGGTCCCCAGCTGTGTACCCATAGACTGTTCCACTCTATCTATACCTGTGCTAAAGCTACTTCATGGTGCCCAGTTGTGAACCCATAGACTGTTTCACTCTATCTATACCTGTGCTAAAGCTACTTCATGGTCCCCAGCTGTGAACCCATAGACTGTTCCACTCTATCTATACCTGTGCTAAATCTACTTCATGGTCCCCAGCTGTGAACCCATAGTTTGCTCTATTCTATCTATACCTGTGCTAAAGCTACTTCATGGTCCCCAGCTGTGAACCCATAGACTGTTCCACTCTATCTATACCTGTGCTAAAGCTACTTCATGGTCCCCAGCTGTGCACCTATAGACTTTCACTCTATCTATACCCGTGCTAAAGCTACTTCATGGTCCCCAGCTGTGTACCTATAGACTGTTCCACTCTTTCTATACCTGTGCTAAAGTTACTTCATGGTCCCGAGCTGTGAACCCATAGACTGCTCTACTCTATCTATATCTGGTCTCAACGCTACTTCATTGTTCCCAGCCCTCTAGCATAGCACAACATTCTAATCATCCTAACAAAATCATCTTCGCTGTAGAAAATCCAGCAGCTTTAGTTATATCAATTATTGTAGCCAGGCCTTGTCAATGGGCAATCAAACCAATCAGGAATTGAAAATTTGCCACAAAGTATCCTGCTGCCAACGACTGGAACCCGTCTACCGTATCTGTCACAGCGAATTCCGCTCACAGCCCAGCTGACATAACAGTAAACATTGGATGAGCGTCAAGTCTTCATAATTAGAGCCGAGCTTTGTTTGCAGCATTGATGAGGATAACCTTTTACCTTTAATTATCCTCCAATAAACACAAATCATGATCAGTTCCAGAAACATTTTGCACAATGTTGGTTCTTCTACAATTTACAATGACATATTTATATACAATCTTCATCAACTAATGAAGCTTGTGTGTAGAATGCTGGATGATTATGGCACGTGTTAGAAGTCAACATCCGCTACATGTGATATTAACGGAGAAAAGTGTAAGCATACAAAGGAGATAACACCTCTATGTACATTCCGTACCAAACACCTCCAACTGCCCGTACATTGCTTCCTAAAGTGGACCTATACTCTCTCATGCTACATGAACTCTGTTTAACCACTTGCCCGACCGCCAGCAGTACATATAATGCGGCAAGTCGACTCTGTCTCGCGAAACTACGTAACTGTACGTCGTATCGCGGAACCGCGCAGCCGGAGACGCGCACACGCGCCAACTGGCTACAGGTGCAGCCATTTAGCGGGACCAGCAGCCGCGATTGCCGCCAGGCACCTACGCTCACTCCCCATGGAGACACGGCACCCGTTGTAAACACGGCAGACCGCTGTTCTGTCAGTAATGAACACAGGGATCCTTTGTTCCTCCTATTTAGGACATCCCCCACACAATTAGAAAGCACCCCCTAGGGACACATTTAACCCTTTGATCGCTCCCGGTGTTAACCCCTTCCCTGCCAGTGTCATTATTACAGTAACAGTGCATATTTTTAGCACTGATTACTGTAGTAATGTCACTGGTCTCCCCAAATGTGTCAAAAATGTCAGTTAGGGGTCCGATCTGTCCGCCGCAATGTCACAGTCCCGCTAAAAATCGCTGATCGCCGCCATTACTAGTAAATAAAATTAAAAAATAAATAAAAATGACATAAATCTTTCCCCTAGTTTGTAGACGCGATAACTTTTGCGCAAACCAATCAATATACGCTTATTGGGATTTTTTTTTTACCAAAAATATGTAGCAGAATACAAATTGACCTAAAATGATAAAAACTATTTTATTTTTTTTTATTGGAAATGTTTTATAGCAGAAAGTGAAACGTTTTTTTTTTTTTTTTCAGAATTGTCGCTCATTTTTTATTTATAGCGCAAAAAATAAAAATCGCACAGGTGATCAAATACCACCAAAAGAAAGCTCTGTTTGTGGGGAAAAAAAGAACATCAATTTTATTTAGGTACAGCATTGCAGGACCACGCAATTGTCCGTTAACCGTTACCCCCTTTCTAACCAGGGCCTATTTTGCGATTCGGCACTGCGTGAATTCAACGGACAATTGCGCGGTCGTGCAATGCTGTACCCAAATTAAATTGATGTCCTTTTTTTTCCCACAAACAGAGCTTTCTTTTGGTGGTATTTGATCACCTGTGTGACTTTTACTTTTTGCGCTATAAACAAAAAAAGAGCGTAAATTTTGAAAAAATAACAATATTTTTCACATTTTTTTATATGAAATTCCCCAAAAAAATGTAAAAATCAAATTTTTTTAACTTTTTTGGCCAATTTGTTTTCTGCTACGTATGTTTGGTAAAAAAAGAAAATCGCAATAAGCGTATTTTGATTGGTTTGCGCAAAAGTTATTGCGTTTACTAACTAAGGGAAAGATTTATGTAATTTTTGGTGTTTTTTTTTTCTAACGAGTAATGGCGTCGATCTGCGATTTTTTTTGCGGGACTGCGACATTGCGGCGGACAGATCGGACCCTTGACTGACATTTTTGGGGTTACCGGTGACATTACTACAGTAATCAGTGCTATACATATGCACTGTTACTGTAAAAAATGACACTGGCAGGGAAGGGGTTAACTTTATTAGAGAGCAAGGGGTTAAGTGTGTCCCCGGAGGCGTGCTTCTAACTGTAAAGGGGTGTGGCTAGTGGTGTAAGAACAGAGACATACGATCCTACATAGCAGGACCGTGTGATCTCTGGTATTACACAGGGGAGAATGACAGGCGGCTGTGTTTACATTAGCCGCCTGCCTTTCTCCCTCTCCACGGGGAGATTGCGAGTGACCGGGGGACATCGGGTCCGCCGGTCACTCACGCGGACTGCTTAGGGAACGAGCGGGGGCGGGAGCACGCCTCCAACGGCGCACGCTCGCCCCCTAGAGCCTCACAGGCGAGCGACTTAGTACTACGTCACTTTGCCTGTGAGGGGCTGACCGCCGCAGTAAATAGTCGTGCGGCGGTCGGCAAGCGGTTAAAGTAACGCAGTGCCATATCACAAAGAATGGCCTGGTCATTAAGGGGGAAAGCCTCCCGATCCAGAAGTTGGGGGAGCGACTTGTGCTTTGGCACCAAAACCAGACCCTCTTTACCAACATGTCCATAGTGGAGAGGGATGCATTTTGAAGAATATTGTTACAATAATACCTTAGACTGCTTACTTGTGAAAGAGAGAAAGGAAATCAGTTTGTTTGTGGAGGATGCTTTTGCTTTCTAGATTACTTGTAACAGTCCAAGTGGTTTGCATTGCTCATATTTTATCACAAGAATAAATCTATATCAATAGTACGAAAAACAATTCTTTGCATTACCTTCCCCTTGTCCATACTTTGCACTGTGGGCCCAGTTCATGGCCATCTCAAAGCCCAGTTGCCTGCAGACCACATTTGCCACTTCCAGGTTGAAGTCATCATCGCACACAGTGCCCCATTTACCATTATACAGAACCTCCAGGCGACCTTCGTTGGGAACTCTCGATGTTCCAACCAATCGAAGCTGGATCTGAGGCGCTCCTGCTTGGAGTTGTTGGCAGCAGAAGTCTATTAGACATGATAGTGATCCAACAAATAAACACACAGCACGCTGGAAGATCTTCATGACTTTGTCCCACAGGGATTAATTGGCGGCTTATTTCTGTAAATATTCCTGATAAAAAAAAACAAAGAAAATAAATGGCTAGATGGGCAGGAGAAGTGCAATACATAGAGCTACAAGGTGACTATGCATGTTGTCATGGCCATCAAATAACTATAGTGATTACAGTGATCAGGGAAGTAAAAAACAGAGTTAGGGGCGCAATGCACAATGGTAAATGGTAAACTATCAGCAATATTGAAGGACCCCGACAGTAAGTTCCTGAGAACCTGACAACCCTGGTGACCTACAACAAAAATGACAGGTAGCACTCAGTGCCATCTTAAGAGCCTTATAGTCCCCCGGGCAATGCAGTGCACTGGGGCCCAGAGAGAGAGAGAGTAGGATGGCACACACAGAGGATATATAGGGCAGGAAAAGGATGGCACAGACAGTCGATGGAGAGAGTGTGAGAAAAAAAAATCAAGCAGCTGCAGCAGTCTGCTTACCTTCCACAACGGCTGCACAGCACATGAAGGGAGGAGGTGGGTGGAGCCCATCTTTTAGGCGCGGAGAGAGGAGGACTAGCCGACGAGGAGGATCCTCCTCCGCTGTGCATGACGGGTCCTTTCAGAACGTCACTGGTTGCTAGATGCCAATCTAGCAACCAGTGTGCAGGGAGACTCAGAGCCACCGGCAGACAGCGGGGGGGGGGGGGGCCCTAGACCACCAGGTAAACTAATCTGGAGACTGGCCTGGGGGGGACAGTGTAATTGCCACCCTGTGTGTGGGGCCCCTTGGCAAGTGGGGCCCCCGGGCACCCGCCGGGCGTGCAAATGGAAAAGATGGCCCTGGACTGGCACTCAAGGCTCCACCAGGTCTTCTTGCATGAGTGCCGACAAGGACAGAGCTCGTCTCAGCTCAAAACATCTAGTAAGGAAAGGAAGACCTAAAAGTCGCACATCACAGCAAAACTCTACCCAGTACCCACAGCGCTTTTCGAGCTCCAGGGAGCCAGGGCAGGCGGTCCTTCTCCCAGCAACAGGCCGATGCAGAGAAGCTCAAACTCCCAACTGAAGCGCTGGCAACCAGGCAGAGGTTCCAAGACCTCTGCCCCACACCCCAAGTGGCTCCTGGGGCCCAGGGTGGGAAGGTGGAGGTTCTTCTTTCCCAGTGGCAGATCAAAGTTCCAGGAGAGAAGGAGGGGGAGGAATCCAGCCCCCCCTCCCCAGCGGCAGGCCAAGAACCAGGGAGAGGAGGTGGTCATCCTCCCTCCCCAAAAGCAGATCCAAAGTCTGTGATCAAAGGAAGCCATCCCTCTATGGGCCATAATTAGTGGGTAGAGGGCTAGCCCCTAGTACCCTCCAAAAGCCCCTATCCCGGTTGGGTCTGTCACTGAGGTGTAGGACAGCCTCAGCCCAGGCTCCATCCAGGCCACTTTTTCCAACGCGTTTCACTCAGCCCCGGAGCATAAAGTGGTTCTAAAGGATCATCTTTTTTTACATATTATACTTCCACACTGCACATAAAGCCAAAATCCTTGTTTACTTTCATATACTGACCGTTGGTTTGCCCTGCTTTTTTTGTTGCACAGCAACTCCACAGAACATGCCCCCAGATTCTCCCTCACAGAGCTTTCAGAACAACATGTCCCGAAACTTCTAGCGCTGTTGCGCATGCGCATTCTCCAGCGTCAGAGCTGCTTGCTCGATGATGTGCGGAGTTCTTGGCAGCAGCTCCTCCCACAGGCACGCCCATTCCCCCAACAAGCCCATCTTCTTCTGGACTGTAGACAAGGGGCAAAGCAGAAGCTGGGCTGGAGTTCAGAGCTTCGGTTACCCATGGTAAACAAAGGACATGGGAGGCGGAGCTGCAACATCCTCCATGGCCGGGCGCAGCTAGCGTGCCTCCGCAGGGATGTAGTTCCACAGATGGGAGCACCCATGCTCGGGTGCCCCAAATAGATTGGCGCTGCAAAGGGGGAACCCATCAAGGGGGGCAACAGGAAATTGGGAAAGCAGACAAAAAAAAATAAAAATATAGACGTGAAAATGGACAAAAAGATTCGACCCTTTATGCATAAATAATCCTCAGGAACAGAAATAGGGGAAAAATTTGAGGGTTTAATATCACTTTAATCATGGAGATCACCTGACCTACTGTGGCCCTACTGTGGACCTACTGTGGCCCGCGGATCCTCAAACTACTGCCCGCCAGTTGTGGCAGAACTACACGTCCCTTGAGGCATTGTAAAACTCTGACATTCACAGCATGATGGGAATCGCAGTTCCTAAACAACTGGAGGGCCGTAGTTTGAAGACCCCTAGTGTAGAGGTTCTGATGAATAAGTGGGCACATAAGCTCAGGAGAAGACCACCCAAGGTTCACAAGTATGAAAGGCTGATGGGCCATTAAAAAACAGTTCCAGGCTACAAGTAAAAGCATTAAACGTGGGGCGAATGCTATTTGTCAAACAGTAAAACTGTGCCAAGGTCATAAAGTTTACTCAATTTACAGTTATGTTATTTCTACGTAATTCCTGACAGAATAAACATACGGAATCCGTAGAAGTGTGCCTCTCGAAGCCGGGGCAATTTCCTCTCTGCTTTCTGAATCATTGATGTCATTTCATTTTCCAAGACAGGTCGGAATTCGAATTGAGAACTTTAAAAGTTTATTAGTACTGGCATTGGGTTTTCTGTGTGGGAGAAGTAGAGAGGATGTTGATCCAGCATCACAAGCAGGTGCGGTCCTGGATCATCAAATGAACAAGTAACGGGTGATGGGCCGACTCGGTGGACTACAGTGAGGCTCGGATGAAGAACTGAATTAAAGCATAGTTCTACCTAAAAGTGGAACTTCCGCTTTAAAAACTGCTGACCCCCTGAAATGCCACATATAATATGACGTCTTCTGTGACGTGAGGGGGCGGGGCCTCCCGATGACGTCATCGTGGCCACGCCCCTAATGGCTATATAACAAGCCGCAGAGACCGGAGATCGTCATAATCAAGGAGACGTCGTCGGAGGAGGACCGGAGGAAGAAGAGCCATCAGCCGACAGCAAAAGAGCACCCCGGAGAGGAGAAGACCCCGGAGAGGAGAAGACAAGAAGAGCTGGATGAAGATTTTTAATAAAACTTTCCAAAACGTCTCCTGTCCTTATTTCCATACACTGCCTTTTATGTGGTGAATGAGTAGGGGTACAGTGTAACCCATACCCATTCACATAGGGAGGGGGTCCAGGATCTGGGGGGCCCCCTGTTAAAGGGGGCTTCCAGATTCTGATGAGCCCCCTGCCCGCAGACCCCCACAACCACCGGCCAGGGTTGTGGGGATGAGGCCCTTGTCCTCATCAACATGGGGGCAAGGTGCTTTGAGGTGGGGGGTGCAGAGCTCCCCCTGCCCCAAAGCACCAACACCCCCCCATGTTGAGGGCATGTGGCCTGGTGTGGTCCAGGGGGGGTGGGGCCACTCGCTCGTCCCCTCCCCTTTCCTGGCCTGCCGGGCTGCGTGCTCGGATAAGGGTCTGGTATGGATTTTGGGGGGGACCCCACGCCGTTTTTTCGGCGTGGGGCTACCCTCAAATTCCATGCCGGACCCGAAGGGCCTGGTTTGGAACCTGGGGGGGAACCCCACGCAGTTTTTTACCCATTTTTGGCGTGGAGTTCCCCCTCAAGATTCTCACAGTGCAGGTCGCGCCGCAAGTCGGATCCACACCCATAGGGAACCATTGATTTTGAATGGAGGCAGAAAAACGCTGCTAAAAGCAACGTGGCCAAACGTGCAATAACGCAAATGGAAAAAGCTACTGAAAGCACGTTTAACAGCTGCTTTTTCCCGGTGTCAGAAATAGCTTTGCAGGACGTTTTTTCTAACGTCCCGTGTACATGGAGCCTTAGTCAGTTGAGTTCCCTGTATGCATCTCAAGTTTAAAGCCAAAACATATTATTTAATATTGGAGTGAGGGAATATTCACGAGCACAGTAAATAGGGGTTTTTAAGGTGCCAACAAATTAATATAACAACATTTAATTTAAAAAAATCACACATTTTTTTTATATACATTATAAAGTTAACACTATAAGTAAAAGTCATACTATATGTACAGTGTTTTCAGCTCAACATGTTTCACCTTTCAAAAGCTTCCTCAGGAGGCTTGTGAAGCACTGCACAAAGTAATTCTACAAATGAGTAGAAAAATTAGTGTAATAGTGTTTATATACCCCCACCCTTTAACCTCTGCAGCAATGCTGGCAGCACTCATACCTCTATTTCCCAAAGACAACCTCTGGATATGACGCTGAGCACGTGCACTCACCTTCTTTGGTCGACCATGGCGAGGCCTGTTCTGAGTGGAACTTGTCCTGTTAAACTGCTGTGTGGTCTTGGCCACCGTGCTGCACCTCAGTTTCAGGGTCTTGGCAATTTTCTTATAGCCTAGGCCATCTTTATGTAGAGCAACAATTCTTTTTTTCAGATCATTAGAGATTTCTTTGCCATGAGGGGCAATGTTGAACTTCCAGTGACCAGTATGAGAGAGTGAGAGCGATAACACCAATGAACGCTGATCACGTGATGTAAACAGTAGCCAGCAATCGGCTTTTTTTTTCTCCTCACGCTGTCAGCGTGAGAAGAAAATCAGCTGCTGTCAGAGGGACATCAGTCCCAAAGAGGAAGAGCAACTGTGCCCACCAGTGCCACCTACCAGTGCAGATCAGTGCCACATATCAGTGCCCACCAGTGGCACCTATCAGTGCCCCATCATTAGTGCTGCATATCAGTGTCATCTACCAGTGCCCATCAGTGCCACCTATTAGTGCCCATAAGTGCCCATAAGTGCCACCTATCAGTGCCACCTATTAGTGCCCTTCAGTGCCATCTATCAGTGCGCTTCAGTGCCGCCCATCAGTGCGCTTCAGTGCTACCCATCAGTGCCACACATCAGTGCCGCCTTATCAGTGCCCATCAGTGCCGCCTATCAGTGGGCATCAGTGCTGCCTATCAGTGCCTATCAGTGCAGCCTCATCAGCGCACATCAATGAAGAAGAAAAATTACCTGTTTGCAAAATTTTATAATAAACTATAAAAACTGTTTTGTTTTTCAAAATGTTCGGTCTTTTTTTGTCAGCAAAAAATAAAAACCCCAGTAGTGATGAAATACCACCAAAAAAAAGCTCTATTTGTTTGAAAAAAAATGATAAAAATGTAATTTTGGTACAGTGTAGCATGACCGCGCAATTGTCATTCAAAGTGCGACAGCGATGAAAGTTGAAAATTGGCCTGGGCAGGAAGGGGGTTTTAGTGCCCGGTAAGCAAATGGTTAAACAAATTTACCTAAATGAATTTATGTATAAACGAATCAAAACTAAACACATTTTTGCGTTCTGCCCATGTCTAGTTCTTAAAGCGGAGTTCCACCCTGAAAATAATTTTTTACCTAAAAATACCCCCGGGACAGTCCGGACTAGTGCATTTAAGCAACGATACTCTGAACTGTCCCCTGTTTCACTTACCTTTTAGAAGAAATACTTGGTGTGGGCAGCTGAAGCCGGAGCGTCCTCTTCCGTGTCCTCTTCCGTGACGTCGGAGTCCCAGAATGCCCTGCACCGGCCCTGCTCATCACTTCCGCTGCAGGCGCCTCATCCCTGCACAGCTTCTGGGCATGCCCAGAAGCTGTTCAGCAGGGAATGACGCGTCTGCACTGGAAGTGACGAACAGGGCCGGTGCAGGCACATTGACTCCTGGGATCGATGACGCTCATCTCATCTCCCAGGAGTCAATGCAAGGAGGAAGTGACGGCGCGGGCCGCGGCCGCAGAGGGAGGAAGAAGAAGGAAGGTAAGTATATTTTCATAAAAACAAGGTAAGTGAAAAAAAATAAAAAATATTAATTATCCAATTCTTTTTCAGGTTCATCTAAGCTAACGGACGGTGAAAAAATAATTTTTATGGTGGAACTCCGCTTTAAAACAAAAATTTATACATGAATGGCTAGCATTTCTCTTTGCTATAAAACCATGAAGCGATGATTCTGCATTAGCAATGCTCATGCTTTGTATCGCCTCCATGATGCTGCTTTTACTTTCTTCCTTTTCTTAGAGCCTTTTCGTCTCAGGAAATGTATTTCCTCTCGCCGGCTTTATTAAGAAACTCCCACCCCAAGCACTTTGCCATTGGCAACAGAAATCCTTCACATGGGATACGGCCCATCTGTGGGAATCATGGCGGTAATCACTCCAGGTCTATTAACTCCCCATAGAAGAGTGGATTTGTCAGGACCGGAGATCAGAACGCTTTATTTCTTCAAATCTCCATTGTCTTAAAAGCTGAAAGGTCACTAAATGAAGCGTGGAAAGGATTTGCTCTTCTTCTATCTACAACCCGGAGCAATACAACCCGTGATGAATGGACAGTGGATCTAAGTGGCTCTGGAGATCTGCCCTGGGGGGGGATTGTAATTAGGGGTGAAGGAAGACGGTAATGACAGCGTTTTCCTCCCAGAAGTGTAGCGATGATGAAGATGAGGTAGTAATGGTTTTGGATGGGCAGGAAACCCGATACAAGTCATTATTAAATAGCCGGCCAGACAGCTTATCACAAGACCACTAATTGTCATTTAGCTCCATAATAACGCATTCAATGCACATACAATACAATTTGTCAACAACAATAACAGAAGTTATTATTTTTTTTAAATTACCCCATAGCATAATTTTATTTTATTTTTTATCCAGCCAGTAAATTAATTATTCTTCCACTTCCTTTACCAGACAAAGCTGTCCAGCAGAACTGGCAATTAGACATGTGCAGAACATTTGTTTTGTTTTGTTTCAGATAGACACGTTATGTTACAAATTTTGTTTTTTCTGAATGCTTTTAGTTTATTCATTTTCTAACGAATTTCAAATTTTTGGAAAGATCTGCATTTGGATTGATCGAAAAATCAGGGGACCCTCCCCCAAAATCCATTCCAGTCCTTTAGGCTAGGTTTCCCATCCATCAATTTTCCCAATTTTTTTCTCAATTTTTAGTTTATTCCTTTTTAACAAATTCCAAATTTTCGGAACCATCAAAACTTGGATTGATCGAAAAATGATCAACCAATTGGAATTCTGTATAAAGAATAGCTGAGAAGCCGGCAGCCGCATCCTTAACAACTGATTATGAATGTAAATAGAATTGCCAGCAAATAAAAATTCTGAAAAAAACAGCATGGGGGTCCCTTCCCTATCCGTACCAGGCCCTTAGGCTAGGTTTCCCATCCATCAATTTTCCCAATTTTTTCTAAATTTTTAGTTTATTCCTTTTCTAACAAATTTCAAATTTTCGGAACCATCAGAACTTGGATTGATCGAAAAATGATCAACCGATTGGAATTGTGTATAAAGAATAGCTGAGAAGCCGGCCGCCGCGTCGTTAACAACCGATTATGAATGTAAATAGAATTGCCAGCAAATAAAAATTCTGAAAAAAACAGCACGGGGGTCCCTCCCCTATCCGTACCAGGCTCTTTGGGTCTGGTATGGAATTCTGTGTACGGAATAGCTGGGAAGCCGGCCGTCGCGTCCTTAACAACCGGTCATGATGAATGCAAACAGAGTTGCCAGAAAATAAATATTATTAAAAAAACAGTGCGGGGGTCCCTCCCCCTATCTGTACCAGGCATTTTGGGTCTGGTATAGATTTTAAGGGGAACCCCATGCCAATTTTTTTTTTTTTAAATGGCGTGGGGACCCCTCCAAAATCCATACCAGTCCCTTAGGCTAGGTTTCCCATCCATCAATTTTCCTAATTTTTTTCTAATTTTTTAGTTTATTCATTTTCTAATGAATTTTCGGAAAGATCCACATATGGATTGATCAAAAAATGATCAACCTATTGGAATTCTGTGTACAGAATAGCTGGGAAGCCGGCCGTCGCGTCCTTAACAACCGAGCATGAATGCAAACAGAGTTGCCAGAAAATAAATATTCCGAAAAAAAACTGTGTGGGGGTCTCTCCCCTATCTAAACCAGGCCCTTAGGCTAGGTTTCCCATTCACCGATTTTCCCATTTTTTTTTCTAATTTCTTAGTTTATTCATTTTCTACCAAATTCCAAATTTTCGGAATGATCCGCATATGAATTGATCAAAAAATTATCAACCTATTGGAATTCTGTGTACAGAATAGCTGGGAAGCCAGCCGCTGCATCCTTAACAATTATGAATGTAGACAGAGTTGCCAGTAAATAAAAATTTAGAAGAAAACAGCGTGGGGGTCCCTCCCCTATTCGTACCAGGCTCTTTGGGTCTGGTATGGATTTTAACAGGAACTCCATGCCAATTTTGTTTTAAAAAATGTGGTGGGGACCCCCCCAAAATCCATACTGGTCCCTTAGGATAGGTTTCCCATCTATCAATTTTCCCATTTTTTTTCAAATTTTTTAGTTTATTCATTTCCTAACAAATTCCAAATTTTTGGAAAGATCCGCATTTGGATCGATGGAAAAGTGATCAACCGATTGGAATTCTGTGTACAGAATAGCTGGGAAGCCGGCCGCTGCATCCTTAACAACAGATTATGCATGTAAACAGAATTGCCAGAAAATAAAAATTCTGAAAAAAACAGTGTGGGGGTCCCTCCCGTATCCGTACCAGGCCTTTTGGGTCTGGTATGGAATTCTGCGTACAGAATATCTGGGAAGCCGGCCGCTGTGTCCTTAACAATTATGAATGTAAACAGAATTGCCAGAAAATAAAAAATTCTGAAAAAAAAACAGCGTGGGGGTCCCTCCCCTATCGGCACCAGGCCCTTAGGCTTGGTTTCCCATCAATCAATTTCCCAATTTCCCAATTTTTTCTCAATTTTTAGTTTATTCCTTTTCTAACAAATTCTAAATTTTCGGAACCATCGGAACTTGGATTGATCAAAAAATGATCAACCGATTGGACTTCTGTATAAAGAATAGCCGAGAAGGCGGCCGCCGCATCCTTAACAACCGATTATGAATGTAAACAGAGTTGCCAGCAAATAAAAATTCTGAAAAAAACAGTGTGGGGGTTCCTCCCCTATCCGTACCAAGCCTTTTGGAAGGCAAAAAAGAATTGGCATGGGGTTCCTCTTAATATCCATACCAGACCCAAAGTGCCTGATACAGATAGGTATGTTTTTTGATCAATTCATATGCGGATCATTCCGAAAATTTGGAATTTGGTAGAAAATGAATAAACTAAGAAATGAGAAAAAAAAAAGGGAAAATTGGTGAATGGGAAACCTAGCCTAAGGGCCTGGTTCAGATAGGGGAGAGACCCCCACACAGTTTTTTTTGTAATATTTATTTTCTGGCAGCTCTGTTTACATTCATAATCGGTTGTTAAGGACACGGCGGCCAGCTTCCCAGATATTCTGTACACAGAATTCTATATTAGACCCAAAAGGCCTGGTACGGATACTGGAAGGTCGGTAAGGGGGGACCAAGGGACAGTGCTAAGAGGCGGGTGGGGGGTGGGGAGACAAGGGAGGACTCAAAAGGGGGGAGTTCCTACACCTATTCCCTGAGAAAAAAAGCCCTGTATATATATATATATATATATACTGTATATATATATTTATACACAGTATATATGTGTTTTTATAGTATTGTGTTGTCACGGATGGCACATACACAGCGTTGATGACAGTAGAGTGTTGGCTTTACGTTCGGGAACAATGTTTGTCATCAGCATCAAATAACAATGTTCATTATATGACATGAAGTGGAAAGTTTTGACGCCCCCAAATTGTCATCACTATGAAAGTGAAAAAAACATCTACGTTCTTCGTTCATTCATCTATGTGTGTGGTCACAGCAAGGGAAAGAAAGAAAGAAAACAGAGCAAACTGCTGAAGACTGGTATTAGAAAATGAATCTTCTTGTACAAAGACAACCAACAATATCAACAACCTAGACTTCTTCATCTCTAAAATACAATGTGACAGATTCAGACATAAGAGGATCTAAGAGCAGGGAGGCAGCAAATTAGAAGTCTAAAGACCAGGAGCTCCAGAAAGCTTTTGCGAAGGAAAAGGTCAAAGACGGGGCAGCAGATTGACGAGAAGATGGATGAATGGATGGTTTCTTTCAGATTTAAGTCAACACTACATTGTTATGAGAAGATCGGCATCCTGAGTGACTGTAGGAAACAGTAAAGTTGAGCATACATTTCCAGATTGTCTCAACAAAGTATTAGTCCTAAGAGGACCACCACACAGGCTTTTATTGGAGCATCTGACCTTTGGGCAAAGTGACCTCAGCCTTACAATGGATAATAATAAGAAGAACGTTTACACGGAATAAAGTGTTTTGGGTCTCGCTTCAAAAAAATGTTTATTGTGTATCTACGGCCAAAACCTTTTTTGGTTTTGGATAAAATGTGGAAAAACTAAATCCTCGGCCTGATTTTTATGAGTAAGTCTTCCCATATGAGTGGAAACCTCCCATTAAATCGTTGACACCAGGACAGATATCTCCACTGGGGAGACTTTTTTGTTTTCAATCTTTATTAAAAATTCCACAACCAGCACTACGAGCATTCCCCATCATCTTCTATCCTGGTGAAAATTTTAAAATGTAGAATGACAATGGCAGCTATGATTAAGCTCAGGTTTGGGTGAAACACAGCCCCTATGAAAATGCACCCGAATCGAGACCAAATATATCATCCCCATATGTACACTATATTGTCAAAAGTATTGGGACGCCTGCCTTTACACGCACAGGAACTTTAACCACTTTACCACCGGAGGATTTTGCTGTCTTACGTCTGGGCCAATTTTTGCGATTCGGCGCTGTGCGACTTTAACGGACAATTGCGCGGTCGTGCGACACCATACCCAAACAAAATTTACGTCCTTTTTTTCCCACAAACAGAGCTTTCTTTTGGTGGTATTTGATCACCTGTGCGATTTTTACTTTTTGCGCTATAAACAAAAAAAGAGCGTTTATTTTGAAAAAATAACAATATTTTTAACATTTTTTTTATATGAAATTCCCCCCAAAAAATGTAAAAATCTAATTTTTTAAATTTTCAGGCCAATTTGTATTCTGCTACATATGTTTGGTAAAAAAAAAAATCACAATAAGCGTGTTTTGATTGGTTTGCTCAAAAGTTATTGCGTTTACTAACTAAGGGAAAGATTTTTGTCATTTTTGGTGTTTTTTTTTTTTTTAACGAGTAATGGCGGCGATCTGCGATTTTTTTTGCGGGACTGCGACATTGCGGCGGACAGATCGGACCCCTGACTGACATTTTTGACACTTTTGGGGTTACCAGTGACATTACTACAGTTATCAGTGCTATACATATGCACTGTTACTGTAAAAATGACACTGGCAGGGAAGAGGTTAATTTTGCTGAACCCTGCAATCTGTCACTGTCTGTCACTTAGGAGATCCGCCCGCTTTGTTTACACAAGCGGGCGATTCTCCAAACTAGATTCCAGACGATCGGGGAAGAGCAGCGGCGATCGCCGCCGCTCTTCCCCTGGCCCAACTCCCGCTGTGACTGAAAACAGCGGGAGCGCGCCTCCGGCGGCGCGCGAGCGCCGCCTACAGGGGGAGGAGTCTAGCGACGTAGTACTACGTTGCTAGACGATAACGAGCCACATTGCTGCAGTAGCAGCAACGTGAGCAGATGTTATGTGGTTAATGGCATCCCAGTCTTAGTCCGTAGGGTTCAATATTGAGTTGGCCCACCCTTTGCAGCTATAACAGCTTCAACTCTTCTGGGAAGGCTGTCTACAAGGTTTAGGAGTGTGTCTGTGGGAATGTTTGACCATTCTTCCAGAAGTGCATTTGTGAGGTCAGGCACTGATGTTGGACAAGAAGGTCTGGCTTGCAGTGTCTGCTCTCTAATTCATCCCAAAGGTGTTCTATCGGGTTGAGGACAGGATTCTGTGCAAGCCAGTCAGTTTCCTCCACCCCAAACTCGCTGATCGATGTCTTTATGGACCATGTTGTCCCCTCAAATTAACTCAACACACAGCCATTAATGTCTAAACCGCTGGCAACAAAAGTGAGTACATCCCTAAGTTAAAATGCCCAAATTGGGCCCAAAGTGTCAATACTTTGTGTGGCCACCATTATTTTCCAGCATTGCCTTAACCCTCTTGGGCATGGAGTTCACCAGAGCTTCACAGGTTGCCACTGGAGTCCTCTTCCACTCCTCCATGGTGACATCACAGAGCTGGTGGATGTTAGAGACCTTGCAGTCCTCCATCTTCTGTTTGAGGATGCCCCACAGATACTCAACAGGGTTTAGGTCTGGAGACATGCTTGGCCAGTCCATCACCTTTACCATCAGCTTCTTTACCAAGGCAGTGGTCATCTTGGAGGTGTGTTTGGGGTCATTATGTTGGAATACTGCCCTGCGGCCCAGTCTCCCAAGGGAGGGGATCATGCTCTGCTTCAGTATGTCACAGTAGATGTTGGCATTCATTGTTCCCTCAATGAACTGTAGCTCCCCAGTGTCAGCAACACTCATGCAGCCCCAGACCATGACACTCCCACCACCATGCTTGACTGTAGGCAAGACACACTTGTCTTTGTACTCCTTACCTGGTTGCCGCCACACACGCTTGACACCATCTGAACCAAAAAAATTATATTGGTCTCATGAGACCACAGGACATGGTTCCAGTAATCCATGTCCTTAGTCTGCTTGTCTTCAGCAAATTATTTGCTGGCTTTCTTGTGCATCATCTTTAGAAGAAGCTTCCTTCTGGGATGACAGCTATGCAGACCGATTTGATGCAGTGCGCGGCGTATTGCAGTGCGCGACGTATGGTCTGAGCACTGACAGGTTGTCCCCCCCCCCCCACCTCTTCAACCTCTGCAGCAATGCTGGCAGCACTCATACGTCTATTTCCCAAAGACAACCTCTGGATATGACGCTGAGCACGTGCACTCAACTTCTTTGGTGGACCATGGCGAGGCCTGTTCTGAGTGGAACCTGTCCTGTTAAACCGCTGTATGGTCTTGGCCACCATGCTGCAGCTCAGTTTCAGGGTCTTGGCAATCTTCTTATAGCCTAGGCCATCTTTATGTAGAGCAACAATTCTTTTTTTCAGATCCTCAGAGAGATCTTTGCCATGAGGTGCCATCTTAAAGTTCCAGTGACCAGTATGAGAGAGTGAGAGCGATAACACCAAATTTAACACACCTGCTCCCCATTCACATCTGAGACCTTGTAACACTAACGAGTCACATGACATCGGGGAGGGAAAATGGCTAATTGGCACCAATTTGGACGTTTTAACTTAGGGGTGTACTCACTTTTGTTGCCAGTGGTTTAGACATTAATGGCTGTGTGTTGAGTTATTTTGAGGGAACAGCAAATTTACACTGTTATACAAGCTGTACACTCACTACTTTACATTGTAGCAAAGTGTCATTTCTTCAGTGTTGTCACATGAAAAGATAGAATAAAATATTTACAAAAATGTGAGGGGTGTATTGACTTTTGTGAGGCACTGTGTATATATATATATATATATATATATATATATATATATATATACACTGTATATGTATATGTATATGTATATGTATATATATATATATATATATATATATATATATATATATATATATATATATATATATACAGTGGGTACAGAAAGTATTCAGACCCCCTTAAATGTTTTACTCTTTGTTATATTGCAGGCATTTGCTAAAATATTTAAGTTCATTCTTCTTCCTCATGAATGTACACATAGCACCCCATACTGACAGAAAAACACAGAATTGTTGACATTGTTGCAGATTTATTAAAAAAGAAAAACTGAAATATCACATGGTCCTAAGTATTCAGACCCTTTGCTCAGTATTTAGTAGAAGCCCCCTTTTGATCTAATACAGCCAGGAGTCTTTTTGGGAAAGATGCAACAAGTCTTTCACACCTGGATTTGGGGATCCTCTGCCATTCCTCCTTGCAGATCCTCTCCAGTTCTGTCAGGTTGGATGGTAAACGTTGGTGGACAGCCATTTTTAGGTCTCTCCAGAGATGCTCAATTGGGTTTAAGTCAGGGCCCTTGCTGGGCCATTGAAGAACAGTCACCGAGTTGTTGTGAAGCCACTCCTTCGTTATTTTAGCTGTGTGCTTAGGGTCATTGTCTTGTTGGAAGGTAAACCTTCGGCCCAGTCTGAGGTCCAGAGCACTCTGGAGAAGGTTTTTGTCCAGGATATCCCTGTACTTGGCCGCATTCATCTTTCCCTCGATTGCAACCAGTCGTCCTGTCCCTGCAGCTGAAAAACACCCCCACAGCATGATGCTGCCACCACCATGCTTCACTGTTGGGACTGTATTGGACAGGTGATGAGCAGTGCCTGGTTTTCTCCACACATACTGCTTAGAATTAAGACTAAAAAGTTCTATTTTGGTCTCATCAGACCAGAGAATCTTATTTCTCACCATCTTGAAGTCCTTCAGGTGTTTTTTAGCAAACTCCATGCGGGCTTTCATGTGTCTTACACTGAGGAGAGGCTTCCGTCGGGCCACTCTGCCATAAAGCCCCGACTGGTGGAGGGCTGCAGTGATGGTTGACTTTCTACAACTTTCTCCCATCTCCTGACTGCATCTCTGGAGCTCAGCCACAGTGATCTTTGGGCTCTTCTTTACCTCTCTCACCAAGGCTCTTCTCCCCCGATAGCTCAGTTTGGCCGGACGGCCAGCTCTAGGAAGGGTTCTGGTCGTCCCAAACGTCTTCCATTTGAGGATTATGGAGTGCCACTGTGATCTGAGGAACCTTAAGTGCAGCAGAAATCTTTTTGTAACCTTGACCAGATCTGTGCCTTGCCACAATTCTGTCTCTGAGCTCTTCAGGCAGTTCCTTTGACCTCATGATTCTCATTTGCTCTGACATGCATTGTGATCTGGAAGGTCTTATATAGACAGGTGTGTGGCTTTCCTAATCAAGTCCAATCAGTATAATCAAACAGAGCTGGACTCAAATGAAGGTGTAGAACCATCTCAAGGATGATCAGAAGAAATGGAAAGCACCTGAGTTAAATATATGAGTGTCACAGCAAAGGGTCTGAATACTTAGGACCATGTGATATTTCAGTTTTTCTTTTTTAATAAATCTGCAACAATGTCAACAATTCTGTGTTTTTCTGTCAGTATGGGGTGCTATGTGTACATTCATGAGGAAGAAGAATGAACTTAAATGATTTTAGCAAATGGCTGCAATATAACAAAGAGTGAAAAATTTAAGGGGGTCTGAATTTCTACATTTCCAAGTACGGTCATCTCTTTCCTCTTACATTTTTACATGACAATGGTCACCAGAAATAAAAAAACAATAGATGCTAATCTTTTCCTGCACTATCAATCAAAAAACAGTCTTGGATTTAGATACACTTCTTTAGGTACCATCACAATATGGATACAAAACTGTACAAACAATTGGATACACTTCACAAATGCCCACCTGCTCAGTGTTTTTCGGTTATTTCTGTATTTAAAACAGCTTAAAGTGTTTCTTGGTGTCAAAAACGGTTACATTCACCAGAATGAGTAGGGGTGACCGCCGGAGAATCCCCGACTGCTGCGGTTTTATGAGGAAAAGGTAGAAATAGAAGTCTTCAATACATTGCATAGACACGGCCCTGTAATCAAGATAATAAGACGTTTACTCGCATAAAATAGACATCTACACAAGGAAAAACGCAGAATGTATCGGCAGACATATCAATGCTAAACAACTAATTATTCTATATATACCAACAACATGAAACTGCATACAGAATAAAAACCACTTCCTATAGGATCCAACAATCTAATGTTTCTGGTAGAGGAAAATATATGGACTATAGTGCTGTCTGTGGCCTCGGATGTGGGGGATGGGTAGGTGTAAAGCCCCGTACACACGTACCGATCGTCGGCATACAAACGTTCGTCTTTTCTCCCCGGGATGTCGGTGTCTGTTGAAAAGTGCAAAGACTGCCCAAGAATTTTGTCTGCCGACTACAGCCGACTGCAGAAGTGATGTCATGTAATGGTTAACTTTCCCTGTGTTTTTTCTTTTCTGAGCATGCCCAGTCTTGCAAATCTGCGGTCTGTCGGCAGAATTCTGTACTGACTGGCGAACAATCGTCCGTTCTGGTGTCGGCATACAAAAATTTAAATGCTTGCAAGAAAGACTCTTGTCCGCGGATTGTGCGCAGACAGCTGTCGGAGGCACCATACTAACAAGCGTACAATCGGCAGATCTTTCGTCCGCCGACGTTTGTATGCCGACGATCGGTACGTGTGTACGGGCCTTAAGAGTGAGGTAAAGATGGTGCTGCTTCTTCACCACTTAAGGTTTTACCCCCTTAATGACCAGGCCATTTTTTTGCGATACGGCACTGCGTTCGTGGAATGGCGAAAAACTTTGGTACTTAACCACTTCTGGACAAGGCCTTTTACTGACACTTGTTGTTTACAAGTTAAAATCAGTTTTTTTTTTGCTAGAAAAGTACTTAGAATCCCCAAACATTATATATTGGCGGGACCCTAGAGAATAAAATGGAGATCGTTGTAATTTTTTTTATCGCACCGTATTTGCGCAGCGGTCTTACAAACGCAATTGTTTTGGAAAAAAATGTTTTTCTATAATGTGAAAGATAATGTTACACAGAGTAAATAGATAGCCAACATGTCATGCTTCAAAAATTGAGCACGCTCGTGGAATGGTGACATACATTGGTACTTAAAAATCTCCATAGGCGACGCTTTAAAAATGTATACAGGTTACCAGTTTTGAGTTACAGAGGAGGTCTAGGGCTAAAATTATTGCTCTCGATCTAACGATTGCGGTGATACCTCACATGTGTGGTTTGAACACCGTTTACATATGTGGGTGCAACTTGCGTATGTATTCGCTTCTGTGCGCAAGCTCAGAGGGACGGTGAACTTAAAATATTTTTTTTTCTTATTTTACTTTATTTTTTACACTATCCCTTTAAAAAAAATTTTTTTGACCACTTTTATTCCTATTACATAGAATGCAAACATTCCTTGTAATAAAATCAGTAGATTCATTTGCACTGTTTGCACTTTCCAATTTATCTATTTATTGATATGTATTTATTATATTTATTATATTTTATTGTGGTGTTAGAGACAGCAGTACGATCACATGTGTTTTGGATTACCCTACCTATTACGTTTGTATTAGTGCCCTTATTTATCTATTGAAAGGCAGCGCCATTCACCTCACTATTCCTTTATCCATCCCTTGTAATAGAAATAGGCAGGACAGGTCCTCTTTAATGTGAGGTCTGGGGTCAAAAAGACCTCACATCTCTCATTTTCAATTAAAAGCAATAAAAAAATAAAAATAAATAAATAATAAAAAAAAAAGTGTTTTTTTTTTATTAAAAAAAAAAATGTTGGCCCGTTAAGGGAGCTGGGCGGAAGTGACATGTGATGTCGCTCCGGTCCTCCAAGGGCATAGAGTTGAGTGGGGGGCCATCTTGCCCTCACACGACTTCCTGCCCATCAGGCATAAGGATCAAATCGTGCAGGGTGTACCAAGATGGCCGTCACCACCTTCTGCCTGCAGGTTTCGGGCTATTTTTACTATAATACAATAATAATGCAAAGTCATACTGTGATTCACTGTCAGGGCCGGACTGGGAATAAAATTCAGCCCTGGAAATAATTTCATACCAGCCACATAGAATTATTATACCGGCCCAACAGCATAGCGCCATTATTTTCTTGTTCATAAAAGGGAAAACCATGCATTTTAAAGCACATTTGAAGAGTGTAATATACATAGATAAGACAGATATGAAATTGCATAGGGCTTTATATATATATATGAGCAAATTCGGGTTAAAAGTGGTAAAAGTGCGGACATGGTACAGGAGGTGGTCATAGGCTGTGTGGGCATGGCACAAGAGATGTCAGAGGCTGCAAACATGGTACAGGAGATGCAGGGGCTGTCAGGGCCGGCCTTAGGTGTTCAGGCGCCCTGTGCGAGCTAATCCTGTGGCGCCCCCCCGCGCGCATTTTCTTGCACTTTATTTGACTTTTCTTTTTTATGATCACTAATAACTTAGCCCCCCTTACATCAGAGACCCCCCACACATCAGAGACCCCCCACACAAAGTCCCCCTTAATTTAGAGCCCCCACACAGAGCCCCCCTCACATCAGAGACCCCCCTCACATCAGAGACCCACCTCACATCAGAGACCCACCTCACATCAGAGACCCCCTCACATCAGAGACCCCCCACACAAAGCTCCCCTCACATCAGAGACCCACCTCACATCAGAGACCCCCACACAAAGCCCCCCTCACATCAGAGACCCCCACACAGAGCCCCCCTCACATCAGTGACCCCACACACAGAGCCCCCTTACATCAGAGACCCCCCACACAAATCCCCCCTCACATCAGAGACCCCCACACAAAGCCCCCCTCACATCAGAGACCCCCCACACAAAACCCCCCTTATATCAGAGACCCCCCACACAAAGCCCCCCTCACATCAGAGACCCCCCACACAAAACCCCCCTCACATCAGAGACCCCCACACAAAGCCCCCTTACATCAGAGATCCCCACATCAGAGAACCCCCACACATCAGCGACCCCCCCACACCAAGCCCCACTGACATCAGAGACCCCACACACAGAGCCCCCTTACATCAGAGACCCCCCACACAAAGCCCCCCCTAACATTAGAGACCCCCCACACAGAGCCCCCCTCACATCAGAGACCCCACACAAAGAGCCCCCCTTACACCAGAGACCCCCCCACACAGAGCCCCCTTACATCAGAGACTCCCCCCACACAGAGCCCCCTTACATCATAGACCCCCATACAAAGCCCCCCTAACATCAGAGACCCCCTACACACACACACACACACACAAAGCCCCCCTTACATCAGAGACCCCCCACACAAAGCCCCCTTTACATCAGAGCCCCCCACATCAGAGAGCCCCCCTTACATCACAGAACCCCACACAAAGCCCCCTTACATCAGAGCCCCCCCACACAAAGCCCCCTTTACATCAGAGCCCCCCACATCAGAGAGCCCCCTTACATCACAGAACCCCACACAAAGCCCCCTTACATCAGAGCCCCCCACATCAGAGAGCCCCCCTTACATCACAGACCCCCCACAAAAAGCCCCCATACATCAGAGCCCCCCCCCACATCAGAGAGCCCCCCTTACATCACAGACCCCCCACAAAAAGCCCCCTTACATCAGAGCCCCCCACATCAGAGAGCCCCACTTACATCACAGACCCCCCACAAAAAGCCCCCTTACATCAGCGCCCCCCCCCCCACACAGAGCCCCCCACATCAGAGACAGCCCCCCCACATCAGAGACAGCCCCCCACATCAGAGACCCCCCTTACATTTTTTGAAGGAGACCTCACTTACCTCACGCTGTCTGCTCTGCAGCTTTTTTTTTTTTTCTTTAAACTTCCCACCCACACATCCCCTGGGAGTGTGGGCGGGGTAGGAGGAGGAGGAGCTGACGATCCTTGCAGGGAGGAGGGAATCTGTCACCGTGGTGGATCGGAGGCTGAGCTGTGTGTGATACACAGCTCGCCTCAGACTGTCAGCACAGCACTGCAGTAGGTGAGGTGACCGAGGCACAGCGGGAGGTAAGTGGCGGCCACGGCCTGTGATAACCCTGTCCAGGCAGCGGTCGCCGCTTACCTCCCGCTGTGCCTGATCTTCTGCGAGCTGTGATGGCCGCACGGCGCCCTTGTTACCCACGGCGCCCTGTGCGGCTGCACGGCTCGCACACCCCTAAGGCCGGCCCTGGGGGCTGTGGGCATGGTGCAGGAGATGCAGGGACTGCAGACAT
Source organism: Pelophylax lessonae (assembly GCF_965119305.1). NCBI lineage: Eukaryota > Metazoa > Chordata > Amphibia > Anura > Ranidae > Pelophylax > Pelophylax lessonae. The sequence goes on from NC_138776.1 coordinate 21,810,349, forward strand.
GGTACAGGAGATGCAGGGCTGTGGGCATGGTACAGCAAATTCAGGCTTGCCGGCATTGTGCAGGGGCTGCAGGCATGGTACAGGAGATGCAGGGCTGTGGGCATAGTACAGGAGATACAGGCTTGCCGGCATTGTGCAGGGGCTGCAGGCATGGTACAGGAGATGCAGTGCTGTGGTCATAGTACAGGAGATGCAGTGCTGAGGGCATGGTACAGGACAATCTCCTGTACCATGCCCGCAGCACTGCATCTCTTGAGGAGATTCAGGCTTGCCGGCATTGTGCAGGGGCTGCAGGCATGGTACAAGAGATGCAGGGCTGTGGACATGGTACAGGAGATGCAGGGCTGCGGGCAAAGTGCAGGAGATGCAGTGCTGCGGGCATGGTACAGGACAATCTCCTGTACCATGCCCGCAGCACTGCATCTCCTAAAGGAGTCTCACTTACCTTTTGGTGAGGCGCCTTACATTTAAAAATGGTGCCGCTCGGCGCCAACACGTCACTGCGCATGCGCCGTCTGCCCGGGAATAGCTGAACATGTACGGGCTTTCCCAAGCGGCGGCAGCGCATGCGCAGTGCGCACGTCGGGCCGGCCGCGGACATTTTTTTTACAGGTCCTCAGCAGCCCCAGGGTAGGGGGAACTTGCCGGCCTACCGGGACATCTCCCAGTATCCCGGTAGGCCAGTCCGGCCCTGTTCACTGCTAAAATAAGTTTGGAGACTTGTGTGGGTGTAAGAAGATGTCCGCCGCTTCTTCATGTTGTGTCCGATTAGGAAACCTATTGGAACGCATAGCGGCCATGTTGGAATGCATGGCGCATGAGAACTAAGGATATTTTGCTCAGAACGTCACTTCTGTTACATCTTCTGATAGCGCTATTCTGACAGGACACCGGCCGTGTAAGAAAATACTGAGGTTATGGCAACTATCTGCTGCCATAACTTCGGTATTTAACGATTGCCGACCGCCAGCATTTCATATACTGCGAAACTGTACGTTGTTATGCGGGAAAGCCCGCTGGGGGGGCCAATCAATGGGTCTGGTGGCCGCGATTGCCACCGGGCACCCGCGATCGCTCCCCGTGGAGATAGAACAGCGGTCTGACATTGTAAACACAGCAGACCGCTGTTCTGTCAGTTATGAACATAGGAATCCTGTGTTCCTCCTATTTTGGAACATTGATCTCTGTGTTCATCTTGTGAGTCCATTCCCCACACAGTTAGAAAATACCCCCTAGGGACACATTTAACCCTTTGATCGCCCCCCTGGTATTAACCCCTTCCCTGCCAGTGTCATTATTACAGTAACAGTGCATATTTTTAGCACTGATTACTGTAGCAATGTCACTGGTCCCCCCAAAAGTGTCAAAAATGTCAGTTAGGTTGCCAAATCAGTCCCGCTAAAAATCGCTGATCGCCTTTTATTACTAGTTAAAGAAATAAAAATGACATAAATGTATCCCCTAGTTTGTAGACGCGATAAATTTTGCGCAAACTAATCAATTTACGCTGATTGGGATTTTGTTTACCAAAAATATGTAGCAGAATACAAATTGGCCTAAAATGATGAAAAAATTAGTTTTTACATTTTTTTTATTGGGAATGTTATATAGCAGAAAGTAAAAAATATATATATTTTTTTTCAGAATTGTCGCTCTTTTTTTGTTTATAACGTAAAAAAAAAAAAAAAACGCAGAGATTATCAAATACCACCAAAAGAAAGCTCTATTTGTGGGGAAAAAAGGACATCAATTATTATTTGGGTACAGCGTCACACGACCGCGCAATTGTCAGTTAAAGTAACGCAGTGCCGTATTGCAAAAAATGGCCTGCTCATTAACCACTTAAGCTCCGGAGGATTTGGCTGCTAAAGGACCAGGGTTTTTTTTGCGATTTTTTACTGCGTGACTTTAACGGACAATTGCGCAGTCGTGCGACACTGTACCTAAACGAATTTGACGTCCTTTTTTTCCCACAAACAGAGCTTTCTTTTGGTGGTATTTGATCACCTGTGTGATTTTTTGATCACGCGCTATAAACAAAAAAAGAGCGTAAATTTTGCAAAAATAACAATATTTTTCACTTTTTTTATATGAAATTCCCCCAAAAAAATGTAAAAATCAAAATTTTTTAACATTTTTCGGCCAATTTGTTTTATGCTACATATGTTTGGTAAAAAAAATCGCAAAAAGCGTATTTTGATTGGTTTGCGCAAAAGTTATCGCGTTTACTAACAAAGGGAAAGATTTTTGTCATTTTTGGTGTTTTTTTTTAACGCGTAATGGCGGCGATCTGCGATTTTTTTTTCGGTACTGCGACATTGCGGCAGACAGATCGGACCCTTGACTGACATTTTTGACACTTTTGGGGGTACCAGTGACATTACTGCAGTAATCAGTGCTATACATATGCACTGTTACTGCAAAAATGACACTGGCAGGGAAGGGGTTAACTTTATTGGACAGGGAGGGGTTAAGTGTGTCCTAGGGGCGTGATTCTAACTGTGCAGGGACATTGCTATTGGTGTAAAAGCAAAGATCAACAGTTCTACATAGTAGAACGGTCAGATCTTCACTTTTACACAGGGAGAACTGACAGGCAGCTTGTTTACACAAGCCGCTCTGTCTTTCTCCCTTCACAGGAGCGATCGTAGTGTGACTGGCGGACATCGAGTCCGCCGGTCACACGCACTGATTTGTCTGTGAACGAGCCGCGGCGGGCGCGCGCCTCGGCGGGCGCGCGCCCGCCCGCAATAGGCTCGCAAGTCAGTGACAGGCGAGTGACGTATCGATACGTCACTCTGCCTGGCCGGGGCTGACCGCCGCAGTATATAGTCGTGCGGCGGTCGGCAACCGGTTAAGGGGGGAAATCCTTCCGGTCCAGAAGTGGTTAAAGTAGCGGTAGAAATACATCCCCATATGGAAGAAAAATATATTTCCAATATATTTAGGGAAACATTTTTAGAAATATATTGAACATGGCCAAAATTGTAGCATTTCAAATATATTTTGGAAAAATAAATTAAGAATGTTTTTTTAAAATATATTTTTCTTCCATGTGGGCGGTGGGCGGTCCAGAAGTGGATATACAAAAGAATTCAGAAAACGAATCATTCTAACATTACAAATGTGACAAAACTAAATGATTAACCCAACAAATGAACTTGAAACTAAATGATACAAATGTTTCTGTTGTGCACATCTTCTCTCCTTCTGGATTCACTTCCCAGGAGTCACATCTGCTCCGTTTGCCATTGATGGAAGCACTAGAAAAGGTTGTCCATTGTCCTCTTGTTTATTTACCATGGCCATTAAACCCTTAGCACACTTGATCAGAAACAATCGGAGGCATTCCAAGGCATACACATAACTAAACCTCCCAAATTTCTAAGATGGGAAAGGGGGACACCTAATACCAAAAGTATATAGTAGTGATCGGCCGATGACGGTTTTTCGTTGCCGATACCGATACCGATATTTAGGCCAATGCATATCGGTATCGGCCGATATGTGCCGATATTTTCGTACATTTACATTTTTTTTTTTTCGACAGGTACTCTTGAGGAGGGATCTGGGGGACCCCAAACCCCTCCTCTGCACTTAAAAGCATTCAAAACGCCAAGTTTGGCTGTTTTGAATGTTGTAATTTTTTTGAATCTGGCGCTGAGTACCCGGAAGTGATGTCATGACATCACTTCCGGGTTTTTGCATGGAGACCCGATCAGAGCCGAATGCGGCTTTTATCGGGTCTTCAGCGGCCGTGCAGGCTGGTTGCCCCGGTCTCCCAGGGGGATGGGAGACTCGGGTGAGCTGCGGGAGGGGAGGGACGTCCCCTCCCGCTCCTTGTAATGACAGCCGAGCGGCTTCTCAGCCGCATCGGTTGACATTACAAGACAGCCGACCGTCGGCTATGGACGCCGATACCAGGGTGATGCCTCTAGCTGCAGGCATCACTCCAGTACAGCACTTTCCCGAAATATCGGCAATATTGGTAACCTCAGGGGCCGATTCCGATATATCGGGGAAAGTGCATATCGGCCCCCGATATATCGGCTTTGCCGATAATCGGTCGATCCCTAGTATAGAGGCATAGGACACATCCCATGCGATACCCCCTTAACCACTTCAGCTCCGGAAGGTTTTCCCCCCTTAATGACCGGGCGATTTTTTGCAATTTGGCACTGCGTTACTTTAACTGACATTTGCACAGTCGTGCGACGCTGTACCCAAATATAATTAATGTCCTTTTTTTTCCCACAAATAGAGCTTTCTTTTGGTGGTATTTCATCACCTCCTGTGGTTTTTAGATTTTGCGCTATAAACAAAAAAAAAAGAGCGACGATTTTGAAAAAAAAACACCATATTTTTTTACTTTCTGCTATAAAACATTTTCAATAAAAAAATGTAAAAAAACGAATTTTTTTTATCAGTTTAGGCCAATTTGTATTCTGCTACATATTTTTGGTAAAAAAAAAAAAATCCCAAAAAATGTATTTCAATTGGTTTGCGCAAAAGTTATTTTGTTTACAATATAAGGGATAGATTTTTGGATTTTTTTTTTGTTCTAATTAGTAATGGTGCCGATCAGCGATTTTTATCAGGACTGCGACATTGCGGTCGAAAGATCGGACACCTAACTGACATTTTTGACACTTTTTGGGGACCAGTGACATTAATACAGTAATCAGTGCTAAATAATATGCACTGTTACTGTATAAATGACACTGACAGGGAAGGGGTTGATACTGAGGGTGATCAAGGGGTTAAATGGAAGCCTACTTGTGCTTGATAACTGTGGGGGAGGGGCTCTGTTACAGGCACACAGAGATCGGTGATTCAGCTGAGCTGAGACACACAATCTCACTGTGCCTGGGTGACAGGAGAGCCGCCTGCTTTGTTTACATAGACAGGTGGCTCTCCTGTCAAATTCTCTGAAGATCGCGGGAGGGCGGCGGCGAACGAGCCCGCTCCTCCCGCACCACTGAGACCACGTGTACATAATCACGTATGTGTACGTGATTATGCGCAGCCGAGCCAGTTAAAAGAGAATTGTACAATAAAATGATTGGTTAAACCTACTTTTTTCCCACTACTATTCCTTTATACTGGGTGAGTTGTGGGACAATAGCAAATTAATATTTGCTATTGTCACACCATTCTCCTCCTGGCCAATCAGGAAGTGGGTCCTGAGACCCATTTCCCAATTGGCCGAAAGGAGCGGCCATCCTATTGGCAAAGGAGGAGGAGGGAGGAGATGCAGGGGAAGCCCGACCAATGAAGGGGGAAGCCACCGCCGCCTCCAAAGGGGCAGCACAGGGTGAGTGAGTCGGCAACCGGGGGGGGTATGGTGTGCGGTTCGGGCTGGAGCTGGTGTGGTCCGTGGTCAGGTCCGTCTGCCGTCCCCCCCTCCCGACCCATGGAGTACCAGCAGCCACTGTCCTCAACTAATCTACAACATATCCTCTTGGATGCACTCCATAGCTACTTGAAGCTGTAATTATGTGAATTCTAACACTATAATGTAGCACTCCCTTGCTTGGCGTACTGTAACCCTGTTAATGATACTTTTCCAATGTTGGGCTGTATATCAAATGTCTACAAAACGAATAAAATGATTAAATAGAAACCATTCCTGCAGATATGCCTTCAGGCCCCATTCACACTAGGTGATTTGGAAACGCGGGCGGAATCGGCACGCGTTAAAGTCGCCCACACAAAATCACGAGCCGAGACACAAGTTCCATCTATGCAAATACTGAATGGGTCCTTAGTGGGAAATTAACTCAGGATGACTGTACATTCATAGAACTGACTACTTCTGGCAGCGACCCATGATGGCCAATCAGCTGCCTTCTTTCACCTCATGTGACCACGGTGAAACATCATTTCTACAGGGAAGCCCTTGTTAAATAAAGCTGTAGTCACAGTCGCCCAAAGTCATCAAATGACAGAATTTAAAAACAACTTTTCTTATTTTTCGTACGAACTTCGGAAACTGGACGACGCGCCAACATTCACCAATGGAAAACATCCCCAGAAAAGCTGCAATTAGGAAAATGGAAACTCCAAACTTCTCCACTATTTATTCTACGTCTCAACAAGCTTTAGGAATTCTAAATGGAATGCTTACTCATTACACATGATGAGCTTTCTAGGAAAAGATTGAGAGAAATGAGAGGAGGCGCCATTGTGGAGGGTACAACGTCTCAATTCTCAGCATTCCTGGAACTAGGCGATCACAACTCTGAGGGAATCCTTTGAAGATCTGGTGAATGGCCGGTTGGGGTAAATAAATTATATAAGTTATCGACCTACACTAAGCAGTCTTTGGCCAAAAATGGATAAAATGTTGCCAATGATTATCTTCTAGAGCCAATAAACAAGGGCATCAAAAACGAGACTCCCAATAAGAATTCCAAATGCCCAACTTGGTGCTATTCAGACGTTGGTGGCCAACAGCAGGGATGGGAAGGATGGGCGGCTGCCCTGGGCACTGTGGTAGGTGAGGTGCGGGGGGCCACAAGGATATTGGGGGAGGGAATTTGTGTTGGAAGGGGGAATTTGGGCAGGGGGGCAGGGGGTAAGTATTGTTCTAGGACTGTAAATTTGGGGGGGGAGGGTGTGCTATGAGAGGTGATTTAGGGGGATTTGTGTTGTAAGGGGGGGAAGATTTGTGCTAGGAGGGAGATTTGGAGGAATTTGTGCTAGGCGGGAAACTTGGGGGGAATTTATGTTTGGAGGGGGGGTTTGGTGGAATTTATGCTGGGAGGGGGGCATTTGAAGTGGGGAGTAGAGGGAATTTGTGTTGGAAGGGGGAATTTGGGGAGGGGGGGGCAGAGGGTAAGTATTGTTCTAGGAATGTGGATTTTGGGGGGTGCTATGAGTGGTGATTTAGGGGGATTTGTGTTGTAAGGGGGGATGGGGGGGGGAAGATTTTTGCTAGTAAGGAGATTCCTGGGGGAATTTATGTTTGGAGGGGTGATTTGGTGGGGGAAGGCTGGGACAAGGGGTGGGCAGGAGGGCGGCTGCCATGGGCACTGTGGTATGTGAGGTGGGGGGCATCACAAGGATATTTGGAAGGGGATTTGTGTTGGAAGGGGGAATTTTGGGGTGGCAGGGGGTTATTATTGTTCTAGTAAATAGTGGAAATTTAGGGGGGTGCTAAGAGGGGTGATTTAGGGTGATTTGTGTTGGGAAGGGGGGGGGGGTGGGGGAAGAAGATTTGTGCTATGAGGGGGGATTTGGGGGAATTTATGTGGGAGGGGGAATTTGGAGAATTTATGTCGGGATTGTACACAGCGGGAGTCTGTCAGCAATTACCGGCCAATGAATCACGGCCGAGATTTTGTTGATTGGCTGTGTCCAATCACAGACCAGAGCCCTGAGTTGACATTCAACATAGATCTCTGTACAGAGGGAGTGATCCCTGTTTCTTATCCCTTCTTAATAAGAAGTTCCTGCACTATTTTTGGCGATTTCAGGTGCGACTTGCATAGACATGTGGTCATGAAGTTGCACAGATGTCAAAGAGGATGTTTAATAGGAGCCAAAATTTTAGGGGTAGATGATTTTTGCTAGGAGGGGTGATTTTTTTTGGGGGGGAAGGGCCAGGACAAGGTGTGAGCAGGAGGGGGGGCTGCCCAGGGCACTGTGGTATGTGGGGTGGGGGGCATCACAAGGATATTGGGGAGGGGATTTGTGTTGGAAGGGGGAATTTGGGGGCGGCAGGGAGTAAGTCATGTTTTAGTAATGGAAATGGGGGGGGGGTGCTAAGAGTGGTGATTTAGGGGGATTTGTGTTGGGAGGGGGGATTCATGTTCTTCATTCGATGCATTTCACCTTCTTACTAGAGTTTAAAGTGGTTGTGAATCCAAATATAAAGCCCATCTTGGAAGGATAGGGCACACCAGGGCCGGATTAAGAGCATCATGGGCTTGGTGCTGAGGATTTTGAAGGGCCTTAAGGGCCGTGCCTTGGCATGCACCCAGAGGAGGAAGGGTGCAGCCATGCATGCCTAATTCAACATGGGATGCTGTCTCTGAAGCCCATAAACACATCCATGCATCGGCAACTGTCCCTCCTTGTCCGGCCTTCGTGCTGTGTGGGGAGGTTCTGAGGGAGCTGCCTGGGGAAGCGAGCATAGAAGCCAGACTTCTGTGTTTACAAGTAACAGAAGAGCGGTAACAGTGAATATGGCCAACCCGGGGCCTATATAAAGGTAGGGGCCTGGAGCTGCAGCTCCAATAGCCCCTATGTTAATCTGGCCCTGGGGCACACTAATAGAGATTCATTCAAAGAGTAAGGCTCCTTTCACACAGGGAGTCCGTCAGGCAGACTCCGTTTTTCTCAGTGGGGGAATCGATCCGTCAATCCCCCGCTGAGCAGGCAGATGGCAGCTCTGTCTATGTGCTGTGTGCAAAGATGGAGTTGTCAGATCCCCGCTGTCCTCTATGGGAGAATTGGATGGGAACGGACCGTCTGTCCATTCTCATCCAAACCCATCCGATCCGCTGGACGGATAGAAAATAGCCAGCAGTACCAGCCAGCAGTACCCACCAGCAATATTCACCAGCAGTAACCACCAGCAGTACCCGCCAGTAGCACCAGTCAGCAGAACTCACCAGCAGTACTCACCAGCAGTACCAGCCAGCAGTACCCACCAGCAGTACTCACCAGCAGTACCAGCCAGCAGTACCCATCAGCAATACTCACCAGTAGTAACCACCAGCAATACCCGCCAGCAGTACCAGCCAGCAGTACTCACCAGCAGTACTCACCAGCAGTAACAGCCAGCAGTACCCGCCAGCAGTACTCACCAGCAGTACCCGCCAGCAGTAACCAGCCAGCAGTACCAACCAGGAGTACCCACCAGCAATGCCAGCCAGAAGTAACCACCAGCAGTACGAGCCAGCAGTAACCACCAGCAGTACCAGCCAGCAGTACCCACTAGCAGTATCCGCCAGCAGTACCAGCCAGTAGTACCCACCAGCAGTACTCAACAGCAGTACCCACCAGCAGTACTCACCAGCAGTACCCACCAGCAGTACCAGCCAGCAGTACCAGCCAGTAGTACCCACCAGCAGTACCCACAGCAGTACTCACCAGCAGTACCCACCAGCAGTACTCACCAGTAGTACCCATCAGCAGTACCCACACCAGCACTACTCACCAGCAGTACCCACCAGCAGTACCCACCAACAGTAACCACCAGCAGTACCTAGCAGCACTACTCACCAGCAGTACCTACCAGCACTACTCACCAGCAGTACCCACCAGCAGTACCCACCAGCAGTACCCACAGCAGTACTCACCAGCAGTACCCATCAGCAGTATCCACCAGCAGTACTCACCAGCAGTACCCACCAGCAGTACCAGCAAGCAGTACCAGCCAGTAGTACCCACCAGCAGTACACACAGCAGTACTTATCAGCAGTACCCATCAGCAGTACCCACACCAGGACTACTCACCAGCAGTACCCACCAGCAGTACTTATCAGCAGTACCCACCAGCAGTACCCACCAGCAGTACTCACCAGCAGTACCCATCAGCAGTAACCACCAGCAGTACCCACCAGCACTACTCACCAGCAGCACCCACCAGCAGTACCAGCCAGCAGTACCCACCAGCAGTACCCACAGCAGTACCCACCAGCAGTACTTACCAGCAGTACCCACCAGCAGTATCCACCAGCAGTACTCACAACCAGTACAACTCACCCATGTGTTATTTTTCTAGGTTCTGCAATGGCTCAGATTTGGGGACAGATGTGGACAATCCCAAAGTTGCAGAGAATAACAATCCAGGTCTATTCATTTTATATATTAAATTCATTCATCTTACAACTTTATTTGCTTAAAATGGCTGTATTAGGGTAAAAAAGAACCTTTTGCTAGTTGTTTGCCCCCCCCCCCCCATAATGTGTCCATCAGCAGCTCTGGAATGATTGAAGCGGGAGCCAAAAATACATTAAAAATGCAAATACAGAAGCACATCCGGAACGGATCCGAAATGCATTTTTGTGGTGTAAACCGGCCCTCACAGTAAATAATAGAGTGCACAGCACAGCTATATATAATGCTCATTGCAAAGGCAAAACTTTTTTTAGTTCTCTATAGAGTATGAAATCATTCAGACCTCTGTCAGTGTTTCTTTGATGCTGCCAGTGTCTCCTATGGGAGATTTTCCATCACTTTCTGTCCCCAGGATACAGCAGGAAGTAAAAAGGAGATTTCTTCAAAGCAAGGGTACAGTAAGGGGAAAAAAGTACTTGATCCCCTGCTGATTTCGTACGTTTGCCCACTGACAAAGAAATGATCAGTCTATAATTGTATTGGTAGGTTTATTTTAACAGTGAGGGACAGAATAACAACAAAAATATCCAGAAAAACGCATTTCAAAAAAGTTATAAATTGATTTGCATTTTAATGAATGAAACAAGTATTTGATCCCCCATCAATCAGCAAGATTTCCAGCTTCCAAGTGTCTTCTATACAGGTAACAAGCTGAGATTATGAGCACTCTCTTAAAAGGAGTGCTCCTAATCTCAGCTTGTTACCTGTATAAAAGACATCTGTCCACAGAAGCAATCAATCAGATTCCCATCTCTCCACCATGGCCAAGACCAAAGAGCTGTCCAAGGATATCAGGGACAAGATTGTAGACCTACACAAGGCTGGAAAGGGCTAAAAGATAATCGCCAAGCAGCTTGGTTAGTGCGATTATTCGCAAATGGAAGAAACACAAAATAACTGCCAATCTCTCTCGGTCTGGAGCTCCATGCAAGCTCTCACCCGGTGGAGTTTCAATGATCATGAGAATGGTGAGGAATCAGCCCAGAACAACTACACGGGAGAATCTTGTCAATGATCTCAAGGCAGCTGGGACCATAGTCACCAAGAAAACAATTGGTAACAAACTACACCATGAAGGAGTAAAATCCTGCAAGGTCCCCCTGCTCAAGAAGGCACATGTACAGGGGTGTCTGAAATTTGCTAATGAACATCTGAATGATTCAGAGGAGAACTGGGTGAAAGTGTTGTGGGCAGATGAGACCAAAATCGAGCTCTTTGGCATCAACTCAACTCGACGTGTTTGGAGGAGGAGGAGGAATGCTGCCTATAACCCCATGAACACCATCCCCACCATCAAACATGGAGGTGGAAACGTTATGATTTGGGAGTGTTTTTCTGCTAAGGGGATAGGACAACTTCATCACATCACAGGGACGATGGACGGGGCCATTTGCGGTCAAATCTTGGGTGAGAACCTCCTTCCCTCAGCCAGGGCATTAAAAATGGGTCATAGATGGGTATTCCAGCATGCCAATGTCCCAAAACACACGTCCAAAGGCAACAAAGGAGTGTCTCAAAAAGAAGCAGACCTTAATCCCATAGAAAATACGTGGAGGGAACTGAAGGTTTGAGTTACCAAACGTCAGCCTTGAAACCTTACTGACTTGGAGAGGATCTGCAAAGAGGAGTGGAACAAAATCCCTCCTGAGATGTGTGCAAACCTGGTGGCCAACAACAAGAAACGTCTGACCTCTGTGACTGCCAACAAGAGTTTTTTTCACCAAATACTAAGACCCCGTTCACACTATGTCGGATCCGACTTCGGGGCGACCTGTGAAGTCGCGTGCAGCGCGACTTCGTTGCGACATGCACGGACTTTATAAAATGAATGTCTATGCAAGTCGCTCCAGGTCGCCCCGAAGTAGTACAGGACCCTTTTTCTAAGTCGGAGCGACTTGTGTCTCTCCTATTAGAACCGTTCCTGTACTACACTATGGGATGCGACGGACCGCGACTTGTCAGGCTGACAAGTCGCGGTCCAAGTCGGATCAGTGTGAATGGGCTGTTAGTCATGTTCTGGTTATTTTTGTTGTTATTCTGTCTCTCACTGTTAAACTAAACCCACCATTAAAATTATAAACTGATCATTTCTTTGTCAGTGGGCAAATGTACAAAATCAGCAGGGGATCAAATACTTTTTCCCCTCACTGTACTGTATATCCTCTTTGTCAGCAGCCCAGGTTTCCCCATCGGAAGATTTCCCCTCACCTCCCATTCCTGTGACGGCTCAAAATATTCCACCACTTTTTCTGAGTGAAAGTGAATTTCTTCAAAGAGGACACCGACAGCAATAAATGCCTAACAGGGGGCAGTGGTGTATTTGGGTTTTGTGCTGCCCTAGGCAAGACTAAAATTGGGCGCCCCCCCCTCCTATGTAACTTTGCCCCACTCCTTTTTTAACAGATGTGACTCCCTCCAAAATTGAAGGACTACAAGTCCCAGCATGAGCCCCTGAGATCTCACGAGAGGGGGGGGGGAGGGGGTGGATGAGGGAGAGAGAGAGAGAGGGGGTGAGGGAGGGAGAGAGAGAGAGGGGGGGATGAGAGAGAAAGAGAGAGAGGGGGGGGATGAGAGAGAAAGAGAGAGGTGAGAGAGACGGGGGGATGAGAGAGAGAGAGGGAGGGGGGAGAGAGAGGGGGTGGGTGAGAGGGGGTGAGTGAGAGAGAGAGGGCGATGAGAGAGGTGGCTCTAGCAACCAGTGGCCAATAGAGTCTCAGGCGGAGGGAGGGGCGGCTTTTTTGCTGCCCCCCTGCAAAGTGCCGCCCTAGGCCTGGGCCTTGTTGGCCTAGGCCAAAATACAGCACTGACAGGGGGTCTAACCCTTCCCTACACTTTCCAATAATAATAAAAAAAAAAAAAAAAGTTTGTCAAATTTGAAAACTTTCCTATACATATGTTATATATTACCAGCAGCCCAGATAAAAGAACCTATTTACATGGACGGGGGTGGACTTACTAAAACTTGAGAGTGTAAAATCTGGTGCTCTGAAAGGCCCCTTTCCCATGGACGATCCGATCCAATCTGATCCGCCTGTCAGTTTTCCAGGCAGACCTGATCGGTTGCTCCATGCATACATATGGGGCAGCAGGTGTCAGCGGAGACATCTCTGCTATCCGATTCCGATCCTGTCCATGAAATCCGGACGGATGGAAACCCTAATTTCCATCCGTCTGGAGGATCGGATCGGATGGGATCGGATGAGAACGGACAGGCGGTCCGTTCTCATCCAATCTCCCCATAGAGGACAGCGGGGATCTGACAGCTCCGTCTCTGCACACAGAGCGGAGACAGAGCTGCCATCCACCTGCTCAGCGGGGACCGGCGGATCGATCCCCCGCTGAGCAGAACGGACTCCGTCGGCGGTTGCGCTCGTGTGAAAGGGGCCTAAAGAAACCAATCAGCTTCTAACGTAAGCTTGTTCAATTAAGCTTTGAGAGTAATTCCTCGTTTACACTTAAGCGATTTGTTATGTCTTTTGACAGGTCAAATCGCGTGACAAATCGCAGCCTATGGCACCGTCGCACTTTGTCGTGCAGCACCGATTTGCAAAAGTAGTTCCTGCACTTTCGGGTGCGACTCCAACAGACAACTGTGCATGAAGCCGCACCGATGTTTTTCAAGTCGCACCCGAAGTTGTGGCTTTTAAATCATGCGATTTTAAGATGAAGTTGCACGATTTCAAAGCCGTTTTAAGTGTAAATGAGGGTTAAATCCTGGAAGTTGATTGGTTACCATGCACAGCTGCACCAGATTCTGCACTCTCCAGTTTTGGTAAACCAACCCCTGTGTGTTTAACTGGTTCTGGACCGCCCACCGGATATATACTGCGACAGGGCGGCCCTTTCTGCGCAAACCGACGTAGGGTTACGTTGGTCGTGCCCTGGCTGCTATGTGAGCGCGCGCCGCGGGTAGCACACTCCCGCCCCCCACTCAGCAGCGGGGACTCCAATGCACGGGGCAGGTGGCTCTGATTGCCGCCTGACACCCGCGATCGCTCCCCGCTGAGGGAGAAGGCGGTCAGCTGTTGTAAACACAGCCGACCATTCTTCTCCCTGGAATGATCACAGAGCTCCTTCTATATAGTATCACAGGTCTCTATGCTCATTTCATAAGCCCCGCCCCCTTTACAGTTAGAATCACTCCCCTAGGCTAACATTTAACCCCTTGATCACCCACAGTGTTAACCCCTTCCCTGCCAGTGTCATTATTACAGTAACAGTGCATATTTTTAGCAATGATTACTGTACTGATGTCAATGGTCCCCCAAAAGTGTCAAAAATGTCAGACAGGGGTCCGATCTGTCCGCCGCAATGTCGCAGTCCCGCTACAAATCGCAGCTCGCCGCCATTACTAGTAAAAAAAAACAATAAAAATGACATAAATCTTTCCCGTAGTTAGTAGACGCAATAACTTTTGCGCAAACCAATCAAAATACGCTTATTGCGATTTTTTTTTTTTTATCAAAAATATGTAGCAGACAACATATTGGCTTTAAATGTTAAAAAATTTAGATTTTTAATTTTTTTTTTTTTGGGAATTTCATATAAAAAAATGTGAAAAATATTGTTATTTTTGCAAAATTTACGCTCTTTTTTTGTTTATAGCGCATGATCAAAAAATCGCACAGTTGATCAAATACCACCAAAAGAAAGCTCTGTTTGTGGGAAAAAAAGGACGTCAAATTCGTTTAGGTACAGCGTCGCACGACCGCGCAATTGTCCGTTAAAGTCACGCATTAAAAAATCGCAAAAAAAACCCCTGGTTAGGAAGGGGGTAAAATCTTCCGGGGCTTAAGTGGTTAAAGTAACGCGGTGCCGAATCGCAAAATATGGCCTGGTCATTAAGGGGGTAAATCCTTCCCATCCAGAAGTTGTTAATCTGGGAATAATCATTCTAAAACCTAAAAAAGTGTATTTAGCAGGTATAAACTTTATAAATTCTCATCCTTTCAATTCTTCTTTCTCCCACAAATATTTTCCATATTATATATAATGAAAGGAATATGAAGTTTTCGATAATAAGATGCGGTCTTGTGTAGGATGAGCACGGCGATCACTTTTGTATCTTCTTCTTCTAAGTTTTAAAAAGAATCCAAAATCTGAAACTTTGTTACTAATTTGGAGACAGCAAAGTGACTGTCAATCATCCAATGCAACAACCTCCAACAATTCAACATGAAAATCATTTTTCTCTATCCAATCAGCATACATATATGAACCTCATCCAGATATCTGATAAGTAGCAGATTGGGATCTATTGATCCAATAAACCATCATTGATCAATGTGAGAAGGAATAGAAGTGGGAACTCACCAGGAGTGGTTTAGCAGCAGCTGGTTGCGGAGTGAAATTCTTCATGTAAGCCAAAATTCCAGCTCCGTCCCTCTTCCCAAATCTGCACTCTTCAGGCGGAGAGGACTGGCTGCTTCTCACAGGGATGTTTGTTCATACAGGCAGAGCGGATTTCTCTACCCCTCCCACTTAATTCAAGGTAGACCGTCATCCCTTCCATAGAAAGGTATTCCGCAGTCACCAAACCCCTCCAGGCCCAACACCAGGGACGCCCCCCCCCCCCCCATGCCAACAGACCATTATTCGCTCAACTCACTGATTTCCATGTCCCCGGGGTCATAGGTCCTTATTAACTATCTGCAGTATATATATATACACACACACAGAATCTCACAAAAGGGAGTACACATTTTTGTAAATATTTTATTCTATCTTTTCATGTGACAACACTGAAGAAATGACACTTTGCTACAATGTAAAGTAGCGAGTGTACAGCTTGTATTAAAGTCGGTTCACACTATGGCGACACGACTTCGGGGGGCGACTAGTGAAGTCACCGAGCACGGCGACTTCGGCACGGACTTCACATAATGGAAGTCAATGCAAGTCGCTCCGACTTCGGTCAAAAGTAGTGCAGGAACTATTTTCTAAGTCGAAGCGACTTGAGTCGCTCCTATTAGAGCGGTTCCCATAGCACAGAATGGAGCACGACTTGTCAGGCGACCAAGTCGCCTGACAAGTCGCGGTAGTGTGAACCGGGACTAACAGTGTAAATTTGCTGTCCCCTCAAAATAACTCAACACACAGCCATTAAAGTGGAGTTCCGGGCACAAAAACATTTTTTCAATGAGCATACCCCCGGGACAGTCAGGGCTAGTACATTCCACAATGGTAGCCTCTGATCTGTCCCGGTTCGCACTTACCTGCAAGAAAAAATACTCACTTATAAAATTTCTTCTACAGCGTTGCCATCTCTGTTGTGGGCAGCTGAAGCCGGCGCGATCCTCTTCTGCATCCTCTTCCGCGTCTTCTTCTCCCAGAATGCGCCTTCACTGGCCCCTCTCGTCACTTCCGGTGCGGCGCCGCATTCCTCCACAGCTTCTGGACATGCCCAGAAGCTGTTTAGCAAGGAATGCGGCGTCGCACCGGAAGTGACGAGCGGGGCCGGTGCCGTCGCATTGATTCCTGGGAGCGATGACGTTCAGCTCCCAGGAATAATAGCAAACCGGAAGTGATGGCGCGGGCCGTGGCCACAGAGGGAGGGAGTGGAAAATAGGTGAGTATTTCTTTCTACAATTACAAGGTAAGTAAAAAAAAAAAAATAATCCTAACTATCCGATTCCTTTTCAGGTGAAGAAGAGCAAGTGGATGGCACAAAATCGATTAGGTCGATTTTGTGCCCGGAACTCCGCTTTAATGTCTAAACCGCTGGCAACAAAAGTGAGTACACCCCTAAGTTAAAATCTCCAAATTGGACCCAAAGTGTCAATCTTTTGTGTGGCCACCGTTATTTCCCAGCACTGCCTTAACCCTCTTGAGTTCACCAGAGCTTCTCAGGTTGCCACTGGAGTCCTCTTCCACTCCTCTATGACGACATCACAGAGTTGGTGGATGTTAGAGATCTTCGGTTTGAGGATGCCCCACAGATGCTCAATTGGGTTTAGGTCTGGAGACATGCCTGGCCAGTCCATCACCTTTACCCTCAGCTTCTTTAGCAAGGCAGTGGTGTCTTGGAGGTGTGTTTGTGGTCGTTATCATGTTGGAATACTGCCCTGTGGTCCAGTCTCCGATGGGAGGGGATCATGCTCTGCTTCAGTATGTCACAGTACATGTTGGCATTCATGGTTCCCTCAATGAACTGTAGCTCCCCAATGTCGGGAGCACTCATGCAGCCCCAGACCATGACACCCCCACCACCATGCTTGACTGTAGGCAAGACACAATTGTCTTAGTACTCCTCAGCTGGTTGCCATCACACACGCTTGATACCATCTGAACCAAATAAGTTGATCTTGGTCTCATCAGACCACAGGACATGATTCCAGTAATCCATGTCCTTGGTCTGCTTGTCTTCAGCAAACTGTTTGCAGGCTATTTTGAGCATCATCTTTAGAAGAGGCTTCCTTCTGGGACGACAGCCATGCAGACCAATTTGATGCAGTGTGCGGCGTATGGTCTGAGCACTGACAGGTTGACCCTCCTTCAACCTCTGCAGCAATGCTGGCAGCACTCATACGTCTATTTCCCAAAGACAACCTCTGAATATGATGCTGAGCACGTGCACTCAACATCTTTGGTCAACCATGGCGAGGCCTGTTCTGAGTGGAACCTGTCCTGTTAAACTGTTGTATGGTCTTGGCCACCATGCTGCAGCTCAGTTTCAGGGTCTTGCCAATCTTCTTATAGCCTAGACCAGTGATGGCAAACCTTGGCACCCCAGATGTTTTGGAACTACATTTCCCATAATGCTCATGCACTCTGCAGTGTAGTTGAGCATCATGGGAAATGTAGTTCCAAAACATCTGGGGTGCCAAGGTTTGCCATCACTGGCCTAGACCATCGATATGTAGAGCAGGATTTTTTCAGATCCTCAGAGAGTTCTTTGCCATGAGGTGCCATGTTGAACTTCCAGTGACCAGTATGAGAGAGTGAGAGCGATAACACCAAATTTAACACACCTGCTCCCCATTCACACCTGAGACCTTGTAACACTAACGAGTCACATGACACCGGGGAGGGAAAATGGCTAATTGGGCCCAATTTGGACATTGTCTTTTAGGGGTGTACTCACTTTTGTTGCCAGCGGTTTAGGCATTAATGGCTGTGTGTTGAGTTATTTTGAGGGGACAGCAAATTTACACTGTTATACAAGCTGTACACTCACTACTTTACATTGTAGCAAAGTGTCATTTCTTCAGTGTTGTCACATGAAAAGATATAATCAAATATTTACAAAAATGTGAGGGGTGTACTCACTTTTGTGAGATACTGTTTAATGGTGGCCTGAATTTATGGGAGGAGCCCGGGGGGGGGGGTATTTAAGCAGCCCACTCACCTTTGTTCCTTGTCAGTTCCAGTGTACGATACTTCCAGTGTTCATTTTGACATCAAATTTCAATTAAGTTTTGACTAAAATGCCATTTTAGTTTTAGTCATATTTTAGTCGTCTGAATTGTTTTAGTCGTATTTTAGTCGACTAAAATCTCCAGTTTATTTTAGTCGTCTAAACTTCAATGGGTTTAGTTCAATTTTAATGCATTATTTAAGCATTTCTTTGGAAATGCCAAACTCATTATACAGTATACTCCTGGAGTAAAAATCCAATAATATGTTATTATTTCTGGTATTAAGGTTTTAACACGCACTACAGACACAGATTTAGCCATTGTGATTTATAACGTCTTTATAAATAAAACCAAGTTTCATAAACAAATATATTGCTTTTTGACAGGCAGAAGTACAACTTAAAAATAAAAAAAAAACAAAAAAAAAAAACTGTAAGCTCTATTGGCTGTAATGCCATTGCACATATTACCTGAATATATTACCAATATTAAATGTTAACAAAGAGAAATAAGCAAAGCCTTTTTCTTACATTTCTTTTCTTTTAGCAGCTTAGTAGATGCCCCCTCCCCCCCTACATATTCTTATGTGGTAGTGCAGTGTTAATTTTGATGTCAAATTTAACCACTTCTGGACCGGAAGATTTTCCCCCTTAATAACCAGGCCATATTTTGCAATTCGACACTGCATTAATTTAAGGGACAATTGCACGATCGTGCAAAGCTGTACCCAAATATAATTGATGTCCTTTTTTCCCCCATAAAAAGAGCTTTCTTTTGATGGTATTTGATCACCTCTGCGTTTTTTATTTTTTGCGCTATAAACAAAAAAAGAGCCACAATTCTGAAAAAAAATATATATATATATATATATATATATATATATATATATATTTTTTTTTTTTTTTTTTCACTTTCTGCTATATAACATCCCCCCAAAAAAAAAAAAAAAATCAAAATTTTTTAACATTTTAGGCCAATTTGTTTTCTGCTACATTGGTAAAAAAAAATCGCAATAAGTGATATTTTGATTGGTTTGCACAAAAGTTATCGCGTCTACTATATATGGGAAAGATTTATGTAATTTTTATTGTTTTTTTTTTTTTTTTTGCGGGACTGCGACATTGCGGCGAACAGATCGGACCCCTAACTGACATTTTTGACACTTTTCGGGGGTACCAGTGACATTACTACAGTAATCAGTGCTAAAAATATGCACTGTTACTGTAATAATGACACTGGCAAGGAAGGGGTTAACACAGTAAGTGATCAAGGCTTTAAATGTGTACCTAGGGGCATGTTTCTAACTGTGGGGAGGCGTGGCTTGTGAAATGATCACAGAGACCTGTGTTCCTATATAGATGGATCACAGGCGCTCTATGATCATTCCAGGGAGAAGAACGGTCAGCTGTGTTTACAACAGCCTACCGTTCTCTCTCAGCGGGGAACGATCGCTGGTGTCAGGCTGCAATCAGAGCTGCCTGCTCCATGCATCGGAGTCCCCACTGCAAGGTGGGGGCGGGGAGCGTGCCTTCGGGGGCGGGAGCGCTCCGGCTGAGGCACACGCTTGGCCCCTAGCTGCAGGCACGCGACCTATGTATACCTACATCGGTTCGGGCAGGAGGGCCTCCCTGCCGCAGTATAACTGCGGCGGGCGGTCGGGAAGTGGTTAAATTTCGTTTTAGTCATAGTCTTTTGACTAAAATGCTATTTTAGTTTTAGTTGTATTTTAGTCATCTTTATTCTTTTAGTTTTAGTTGTATTTTAGTCTACTAAAATAGTATTAATATAGTCGACAAAATGAACACTGGATACTACACGTCACTAGGCCGACTCTCCCCAGCCCACTCCGTGTTCGTGAGTCTGTGCGTTCGATTACAAAGGTGTTGCAGCTTCTCGCGGTCTTCGTCGGTGGTTCGCGCTCGCTGTTGCAGGTAGGATTCGTACCTTTTTCGTTTCATACACAATATTACGATTTGTTATGTTTCCTTTCCGGCATTACTTTCGTACTTAGCTGCCTCCAAGTTGTTGTCGGTCGTGTCCCAACATCATTCGGCACAGGCATAGTAGATATGTAGGTTCCCTCTGCCTTTCTTGTCATCCCATCCACAAACCTACAATTCTTTCGTAGATCCAAGCCTCCGAGCCGCTGTCGGTCATTGTCTGATATCACTGGACATAGGCTTCACTGGTTATAGGATTCTATAACCAGGTCTATGGGGTTGCCACCTCATCCATTTGGAGATCAGTATATATTGTTTTGCATGGGTTCTGTGGCTGATTGAGATGGTAATTAGACCCTCCTGGTGCCTTGTCTGCACTTTGATTAGCCTGGGGGGCTGGCTGGTTGGTATGTTCAGTTTTGGAGGATGGGTGGCACCCTAACACTCTATGATGGCCCGATTCGAATGCAGGTTGCGTTGGCGACATAGTGTTTTTTATCCTCGGCACGACACAAGTTGATTCCAGTTGTCACACACATCACATCTTCTTGCAGCTTGGTCTCTCTCGTGAGGGTCCTGCCACAAGCAACCAGTCGTTACTCAGACGTACTTACTCAAACAGACGATCCTTTAACTTCATAACTCCGACCCGAGTCGACACGATTTGTCCTTGTTTTCGCCTTTCTGTTGAGGCTACTTTCTTGCAATCGTTGCATGTCTCCAGTGGCACGTGATCCGACCACTCATTGTCTCCAGTGGCACGTGATCCGACCACTCATTGTCTCCAGTGGCGCATGATTCGACCACTTATTGTCTCCAGTGGCACATGATCCGACCACTCATTGTCTCCAGTGGCGCATGATCCAACCACTCATTGTCTCCAGTGGCGCATGATCCAACCACTCATTGTCTCCAGTGGCACATGATCCAAACCACTCATTGTCTTCAGTGGCACATGATCCAACCACTCATTGTCTCCAGTGGCACATGATCCGACCACTCATTGTCTCCAGAGGCACATGATCCGACCACTCATTGTCTCCAGTGGCACATGATCCGACCATTCATTGTCTCCAGTGGCACATGATCCGACCACTCATTGTCTTCAGTGGCACATGATCTGACCACTCATTCTCTCCAGAGGCACATGATCCAACCATTCATTGTCTCTAGTGGCACATGATCCAACCACTCATTGTTTTCAATGGCACATGATCCGACCACTCATTGTCTCCAGTGGCACATGATCCGACCACTCATTGTCTCCAGTGGCACATGATCCAACCACTCATTGTCTCCAGTGGAACATGATCTGACCACTCATTGTCTACAGTGGCACATGATCCAACCATCCATTGTCTCCAGTGGCACATGATCCGACCACTCATTGTCTCCAGTGGCACATGATCCGACCACTCATTGTCTCCAGTGGCACATGATCCGACCACTCATTGTCTCCAGTGGCACATGATCCCACCACTCATTGTCTCCAGTGGCACATGATCCGACCACTCACTGTCTCCAGTGGCACATGATCTGACCACTCATTCTCTCCAGAGGCACATGATCCAACCATTCATTGTCTCCAGTGGCACATGATCCAACCACTCATTGTTTTCAATGGCACATGATCCGACCACTCATTGTCTCCAGTGGCACATGATCCGACCACTCATTGTCTCCAGTGGCACATGATCCAACCACTCATTGTCTCCAGTGGAACATGATCTGACCACTCATTGTCTACAGTGGCACATGATCCAACCATCCATTGTCTCCAGTGGCACATGATCCGACCACTCATTGTCTCCAGTGGCACATGATCCGACCACTCATTGTCTCCAGTGGCACATGATCCGACCACTCATTGTCTCCAGTGGCACATGATCCGACCACTCATTGTCTCCAGTGGCACATGATCCGACCACTCATTTTCTCCAGTGGCACATGATCCAACCACTCATTGTCTCCTGTGGCACATGATCCAACCACTCATTGTCTCCAGTGGTACATGATCCTACCACTCATTGTCTCCAGTGGCACATGATCCGACCACTCATTGTCTCCAGAGGCACATGATCCGACCACTCATTGTCTCCAGTGGCACATGATCCAACCACTCATTGTCTCCAATGGCACATGATCCGACCACTCATTGTCTCCAGAGGCACATGATCCGACCACTCATTGTCTCCAGTGGCACATGATCCAACCACTCATTGTCTCCAATGGCACATGATCCGACCACTCATTGTCCCCATTGGCACATGATCCGACCACTCATTGTCTCCAGTGGCACATGGTCCAACCACTCATTGTCTCCAGTGGCACATGATCTGACCACTCATTGTCTCCAGTGGCACATGATCCGACCACTCATTGTCTCCAGTGGCACATGATCCAACCACTCATTGTCTCCAGTGGCACATGATCCAACCACCCATTGTCTCCAGTGGCACATGATCCGACCACTCATTGTCTCCAGTGGCACATGATCCGACCACTCATTGTCTCCAGTGGCACATGATCCGACCACTCATTGTCTCCAGTGGCACATGATCCAACCACTCATTGTCTCCAGTGGCACATGATCCAACCACCCATTGTCTCCAGTGGCACATGATCCGACCATTCATTGTCTCCAGTGGCACATGAGCCGACCACTCATTGTCTCCAGTGGCACATGGTCCAACCACTCATTGTCTCCAGTGGCACATGAGCCAAGCACTCATTGTCTTCAGGGGCACATGATCCGACCACTCATTGTCTCCAGTGGCACATGATCCGACCACTCATTGTCTCCAGTGGCACATGATCCGACCACTCATTGTCTCCAGTGGCACATGATCCAACCACCCATTGTCTCCAGTGGCACATGATCCAACCACCCATTGTCTCCAGTGGCACATGATCTGACCATTCATTGTCTCCAGTGGCACATGAACCGACCACTCATTGTCTCCAGTGGCACATGGTCCAACCACTCATTGTCTCCAGTGGCACATGAGCCAAGCACTCATTGTCTTCAGTGGCACATGATCCGACCACTCATTGTCTCCAGTGGAACATGATCTGACCACTCATTGTCTCCAGTGGCACATGATCCGACCACTCATTGTCTCCAGTGGCATATGATCCGACCACTCATTGTCACCAGTGGCACATGATCCGACCACTCATTGTCTCCAGTGGCACATGATCCGACCACTCATTGTCTCTAGTGGCACATGATCCGACCACTCATTGTCTCCATTGGCACATGATCCGACCACTCATTGTCTCCAGTGGCACATGATCCGACCACTCATTGTCTCCAGTGGCACATGATCCGACCACTCATTGTCACCAGTGGCACATGATCCGACCACTCATTGTCTCCAGTGGCACATGATCCGACCACTACTAATTGTCTCCAGTGGCACATGATCCGACCACTCATTGTCTCCTGTGGCACACATTTTGGCCACTCACGTTTTCTTGTCTGTCGTTTCTCCCTTAGGTCAGTTTAGGTTGTTCCATCCTGCAAAAAAGACTAACAAAAAAAAAAAAAAAAATTAAGAATACAGATATTATTTTATATATATATATATATATAAATAAATATACACAGTGTAACGGATCACCTGGCACCCAGACTGGGTATCTCCATTGACGGATGCTCCTAGTGCTTCGGGAGGGCTCCAAGCACTCCACCAGACACCATAACCACCTCAGACCCCACCAACCGTGGCAGCTTGGTTGGGGTCTCGCCATCTCCTACCCACCCTGGACCTACGACAAGGTTCCAGGTTCCAGTGGGTGAACCTCTCTTTCCCTATAGAGTGAAGCAGGAACAGGAACAAGCTCTTACAAGAGCTTAGTGATTATTCAAGGGAGTATGAAGAGCATAGCAATCCCTTGTAGCAGATTCCCCCAATAAGAGACAGGACTCTAGATTGAGGGTGAAGTAGAACTGTTTATTGAACCCACTCACACACATTATATACACTATCAGGTCAGGTGAGTCTGATTACATTAGCATATGCAGATGGGATTGTATACAGAAAATGAATTAACCTGAACTAATTATCTAGCCATCTGGAAAGAACAATGTGGGCTGATTAACATTTAACAATGGGACAGGCAGACCTAACACAATCCACATCCCACCTCAAAACAGACAATAATGCAAGACTGCCGATAACAGTCTGTCTGTCTCCTACATTGAAGTACATGAAATACACATCTACATATTGCTATGATTATTTAGGAGTCAGACTCCATGGCAGCAGGCTATAGGTCTCACAATGTAAAGTGCTGGGATTAAATCTTCATATTTCTTGAGAGATATTGCTGAAAAATATTACTGTCCCATTTGAAGCAATCCAAACCATTATGTATCTGTCTTTCACTCAAAGTGACGGCGAGTACCGTCACACACGGTATATATATATACATATATAATCACCGGACACTTTATTAGGTACACCTTGCTAGTACCGGGTTGGACTGGGAAGTGCGATTTCAGAAGGGGGGGGGCATATTTGTATTTGTACTGGGGGAATTTATGCTTAGAGGTAAGCATGCAGATTCATACTCAATTTTTTTTGGGGGGGGTTGGGGGGATGTTTGTTGACAAATAATACTCATACATCCTGAGGGGAACGCAGTTTGGCATGTTCGCACTGGGCTCCGGATGGCCTTGTCCCAGCATTGGTCCGGGTTA
This sequence comes from Pelophylax lessonae, assembly GCF_965119305.1. Classification (NCBI taxonomy): domain Eukaryota; kingdom Metazoa; phylum Chordata; class Amphibia; order Anura; family Ranidae; genus Pelophylax; species Pelophylax lessonae. The sequence goes on from NC_138776.1 coordinate 21,835,200, forward strand.
AAGGCCTTTTCCCACCCAAGTTCACTCTGAGTCTCCTAATTCCAGGACCCATATCAGGATTTAATACATAGAATGACTACTGTGTATATTTGACGGGTCACCTGTAAAGTGGGTAAAAACATACACTTCCTGGCTACTTTATTAGGTACACCTTGCTAGTACCGGGTTGGACCCCCTTTTGCCTTCAGAACTAACTTCCTTCTTCGTTGCATAGATTCAACAAGGTGCTGGAAACATTATTCAGAGATTTTGCTCCATAGTGACATGATAGCATCACACAGTTGCTGCAGATTTGTCAGCTGCACATCCATGATGCCAATCTCCCGTTCCACCACATCCCGAAGGTGCTCTATTGGATGAGATGTGGTGAGTGTGGAGGCCATTGGAGTACAGTGACCTCATTGTCATGTTGAAGAAACCAGTTATGAGATGATTGGAGCTTTGTGACATGGTGCATTATCCTGCTGGAAGGAGCCATCAGAAGATGGGGACACTGTAGTCATAAAGGGGTGGACATGGTCACCAACAATACTCAGGTAGGCCATGGTGTTTCAACCATGCTCAATTGGTACTAAGGGGCCTAAAGTGTGCCAAGAAAATATCCCCCCACACCATTACACCACCAGCCTGAACCGGTGATACAAGGCAGGATGGATCCATGTGCCAAATTCTGACCCTACCATCTGAATGTCACAGCTGAAATTGAGACTCATCAGACCAGGCAATCTTCTATTGTCCAATTTTAGTGAGCCTGTGAGAATTGTAGCCTCCGTTTCCTGTTATTAGCTGACAGGAGTGGCACCCGGTATGGTCTTCTGCTGCTGTAGCCCATCTGCTTCAAGTTTCATTGTGTTGTGCATTCAGAGATGGTATTCTGCATACGTTGGTTGTAATGAGTGGGTATTTGAGTTACTGTTGCCTTTCTTTCATCTGGAACTAGTCTGCCCATTCTCCTCTGACCTCTGACATCAACAAGGCATTTTCCTCCACACAACTGCCACTCACTGGATATTTTCCCTTTTTCCCACCATTCTCTGTAAACCTGAGAGATGGTTGTGTGTGAAAATCTCAGTAGATTATCAGTTTTTTACATTTTCAGATTCCCATCTGGCACCAACAACCATGCCACGTTCAAAGTCACCTAAATCCCCTTTCTTCCCCATTCTGATGCTCGGTTTGAACTTTAGCAAGTCGTCTTTACCACATCTAGATGCCTAAATGCATTGAGTTGCTGCCATGTGATTGGCTGATTAGCAATTTTTATTACCAAACAATTGAACAGGTGTACCTAATAAAGTGTCCGGTGAGTGTATATTATAGTCATTTTGTGTTGGAGGAGTTCTGCTTTGACCTTATGATTCATCTCTGAAAGGAGCTCTAGTTTATACAACATGCATGTGCAGACTATTTATATCATTTACAGCGTATTTTAACCAATTGCTGGCCGTGCTATAGCAAAATGACAGCTATAGCGTGGTCAGCCAGTTCTTGGAGGTCGTCATATGACGTCCTTCCATGATCGCGCCCGCTGCATCGCGCGGGTGCTGCGCTCTGTGATTGCTGTGTCCTTCAGACATAGGTGATCGCAGATCTGGGGGGGGGGGGGGAGCCAATCACAGCTCCTCTGTACCATGTGATCAGCTGCGTCAATTACAGCTGTTTACTATGTAAACACGCTTACCGGTTTTCGGCATTCCTTTCCTCACTCTGTGACAATGTGAGGAGAGGAGCGAGATGGTAACCGGCGATTGTGAAGGGGACATCTGCACTGATAATAATCAGGGAACTGATCATCAGTGTCCTGATGTTTAGTGCAGCCCCAACAGTGCCCATCAGTGCTGCAAATCAGTTCTGCCAATCAGTGCCCGATAGTGCCACCTATTAGTGCCCTTTAGAGCCACCTATCAGTGTTCATCAATGCCGCCTATCAGTGCTCATCAGTGCTGCCCATCAGTGCCCATCAGTACCACTTATCAGTGCCCATCAGTGCTGCCAATCAGTATCTATAGTGCCATCTATCAGTGCCCATCAGTGCTGTCCATCAGTGCTCATCAGTGCCACCTATCAGTGCCCATGAGTGCTGTTCATCAGTGCCCATCAGTACCACCTATCAGTGCCAATCAGTGCTGCCTATCAGTGCCATCAGTTCCGCCTATCAGTGCCCTTCAGTGCTGCCATCAGTGCCCAATAGTGCCATCTATCAGTGTTCATCAGTACCACCTATCAGTGCCGGGTATTGGTGCCCCGGGCCCTCAGCGCCGCCAATCAGTGCCCATCAGTGCCACATATAAGTGCAGCCTCATCAGTGCCTCCTCATCAGTGCCCACCAGTGCTGCCTCATTAGCGCATATCAGTGAAGGAGAAAAATTACCTGTTTGTAAAATTTTATAACAGAAACTATGAAAAAATGTTGTTGTTTTTTTTGTTTTTTTTTTATTTTTGGTCTGTTTTTGTTTGTTTAGCAAAAAAAAAAAAAAAACCCCAGTGGTGTTAAAATACCAACAAAAGAAAACTCTATTGGTGTCAAAATTTTTTAAAAATTTTATGAGTGCACTGTTGCATGACCCCGCAATTTGTCATTTACACTGCAACAGAGCTGAAAGCTGAAAATTGGCATGGGCAGGAAGGGGGTGAAAGTGCCCGGTAGGTAAGTAGTTAAAGCAGCATAAAAAAAAAAATGTCATAAACCTGCATTCATCGAGGAGTTTTTTTTGCGTAATTTACATCCATAAGCGCATGAATGCACGTATATGTGTGCGCATGTGTGCATGAATTCTTTCCAGTGGTTAGATGGATAGGATATTCTAGCCAATAGAATGTGCTTGCACCCTTACGCTTCTAAACGCCATAGGCATGTAAATGCGCATCAGCACGTGTACATACAGGACATTAGACACAAGTTTTCTACTATTATCTGGCAACATATTTGGGGCAAAAATTCATACAGCAGTGTGCATGTAGCCTCAGTGGCGTCACCGGGTGACGCCTCAGTGGCGTCACCCGGTGCAGTGAAATATGGAGCCCCCACCCCCCTTTATTGGGCTCTCTCCTGTCTAGCCTGCCACAGTGCCCTGCGCGGTGCTGGGCAGGCTAGTTTCAGGCCGGCAGCGCACGCTCATGCTGCGTACTGCAATCTGGTCCCTGTAAATGATGCGTTTAGAGCCGGCATGCCGATCCATTCAAAATTAAACCAAGATGAAGAACGCAGGGATATGACCTCAAACCAGCAGGAGGAAATTTCAATACTAATCTCAGAAAGTATTATTTTACTTAAAGAGTAGTTGATGCTTAGAGCAAACTTCCAGCAGAGGTAGTGAGCCAGTCAACAGTGATTTCCGGTTCACACATATGTGATGTCAGACCTCGCATGTGATTCGCGCACACTGCTCTGCGAATCACATGCGATGTCTGTGTGTTGCGAACTCAGCCATGTGATGGGACTCACCGTCACTGGGAGTAAAAGACAGGTACTTAATGGACACTGAGAATATGGCTTGGATTGCTTCAAGTGGGACAGTAATATTTGCCAGCCATGTATCTCAAGAAATATGTAAGGACTATCCCTGGCCTGTTTGATTCTGAACATGTTCATTGAAAGAGCTATTCACATTGGCCTCTGTTCCATGTTCTTCAGTGTCAGAGATGGACAGTCTGTTACTGGTGGTCTCTTCCTATTGTCTGTGTATTAAGGTGTGATGTGGATTCTGTTAAGCCTGTCTGTCCTATTGTTAATGAACTCACATATTGTTTCTGTCCAGATGGCTAGAGAATTAGTTCAGGTTAATTCTATTTCTGTATACAATTTCATCTGCATATGATAATGTAATCAGGCAACCCCTGACCTGATGGGGTAATCTGATCAGGAGGGGGATGTCCATGATGTATATAAATTCTGTGTGACTGTTCAATAAAGGAGAAGGTTCCATTACAAGCTAAGTTGTCAGCTAGCTTTGTATGGGGGCAGCTGGAATATTTGATATCTATGTTCAAGACTGAAGGAAGCCGTATACTGATGGAAGCCCACAAGCACAGCTGAATTCACATCGCATTCTGACCAAAAGTCGCACAGCACCAGAATGGGATCACATGGGTGTTCACAGCTATGCGATCTGATTCATATCCGAACTGACAGTTCACACTGCGATATGCAAACTGATCTGGGGGTGTCGTTAACTTTGTATTGACACCCCCGGTGATTCACTTATGGCAGTGTGAACTGCCTGTGAGTCGAGTGCGATGCGGGAATCCGCAGTGGATTCTCAGGGTTCTCGCATCCCATATGTGTGAACCGGCACTAAATGGCTTCAAACATGCTTGGGACAAACATAAATCTAGAGTCAGACAATAAAGTTAACGTAAACAAAAGAAAATACAAAACATGTAGAAAAAAAGACTTGTTCGACCCCTTGGTCTTTTTCTGCCATCATTTTCTATGTTTCTGTGCCCCCCCCCCCCCCCCCCGCCCCATGACATGCATGTGCCATACCCCCGTCATCAGTGATGCTCATTCTGTGTGCTCTACATGTAATGTGAAGGGAAAAGCAAAACATTGTTTTTCTTAGGAGTCAGGACCTAACCATGCCAAGCTGGCATACAGCCAGACAGAGTGATCTCCTACCAGGGGAGGACTGGGCCAGGGGACAATTTCCCCCTGGGCCACTCTGATGCCCCATAAAAAGGCTGCACTGCTTCTACCACAGACATGCCTAAAGGATTCCTGGTGAAGAGAAGTAAAAAGTCCCCACTGCTGACCTACTGAGTGCGGGATGAAGACAAGGACAGAGTGCAGGTCTCCCCCCCCCCCCCAGCATGGATGGTGTAAACTGTGTCTGAGCAGAGGTCGGTCCCATGACCCACTGAAGACTCTTCTCCGCCGGCCAGCCCTGACCGAGCTGTCCCAGCTCCCCCCAACCGCCCCCCCGGTGGCCAGGTTGGGATCCTGGATTCAGCCAGTAAGTGGAGAGTATCTGAAGCAGGGCTTCAGCTTGGAATGGGGGTCAGGAGGAGGACGGGAAGAGGGAGAGTTGGAGGGGGGCCGAGTCGCTGCACCATGGGCCTCTGGTTTGTACTTGCCCCCTGGGCTGAAAGGTGCCAGTCTGCCCCTGTCTCCTACCAAACAGAGTGATCTCCCGTCTCCTGCCAGACAGAGTGATCTCCTACCACACAGAGTAATCTTCCACCAGACAGAGTGATCTCCTGCCAGACAGAGTAATCTTCCACCAGACAATGTTTTTTCACACCAGACAGAGTGATCTTCTACCAGACAGACTGGTCTTCTGCCAGACAGAGTGATCTCCTGCCTAACTGAGTGATCTCCTACCAGACAGAGTGATCTCCTACCAGACAGAGTGATCTCCTGCCTAACTGAGTGATCTCCTACCAGACAGAGTGATCTCCTGCCAGCCAGAGTAATCTACCAGAAAGAGTGATCTCCTGCCAGACATAGTGATCCTCCACCAGAAAAAGTGATCTTCTACCACACAGCCTGATCTCCTGCCAGATTGATCTCCTGTCAGAGTGATCTCTTACCATACAGAGTGATCTCTCACTAGATAGAATTATCTCCTGACAGATAGAGTGATCTTCCACCAGACAGAGTGATTTCCATTTCGATAGAGGGGTCTCCCACCAGCCAGAGTGATCTATTGCCAGCCAGAGTGATCTACTGCTAGACAAAGTGCTCTCCTGCTAGACAGAGTGCTCTCCTGTTAGACAGAGTGCTCTCCTGCCAGACAGAGTGATTTCCTACCAGACAGAGTGATCTTCTACCAGACTAAGTGATCTCCTGCCAGACAGAATGATCTCCCGCCAGACAGAGTGATCTCCTGCTGGACAGAGTGATCATCTGCTGCACAGAGTGATCTCCTGCCAGGCAGCATGATCTCCTGACAGACAGAGTGATCTCATTCCAGACCTAGTAATCTCCTGCTAGACAAAGCGATCTCCTGCCAGACAGAGTGATCTCCTAACTTTCCTGACAGATATAGTGATCTCCCACCAGACAGTGTGATCTCATGCCAGAATGAGTAATCTATTGCCAGACAGAATGATCTCCTGACAGACAGAGTGATCTTCTACCAGACAGAGGGATCTTCCACTAGAGTGATCTTCCACCTGGCAGAGTGATCTCCCACCAGACAGAGTGATCTACCAGATAGAGTGATCTTCCACCAGGCAGAGTGATCTCCTGCCAAACATTGTGCTCTCCTGCCAGATAAAGTTGTCCCCCACCAGAGTGATCCCTTGCTGGACAGAATTATCTTCTGCCAGAGTGATCTTCCACCAGACAGTGATTTCCTACCAGAGAAGAGAACAGTGATCTCCCACCAGACAGAGTGATCTCCTACCTTTCCTGGCAGATATAGTGATCTCCCACCAGACAGTGTGATCTCCAGCCAGAATGAGTGATCTATTGCCAGACAGAGTGATCTCCTGATGGACAGAGTGATCTTCTTCCGGACAGAGTGATCTTCCACTAGAGTGATCCTCCATCTGGCAGATTGTTATAAAAGAAGTGTGAAGATTGGTGGTGGCGCTACCTCTGAAATAAAATAAAAAATGCCCCTTGTGAAGTGTAAGGGGAAGTATACTGGTAAACAATAACCCACAAATGGTGCAATATCTAAAAATAATAATAAATGGATAACAAAGATATATTCAAATCAAACAATACATGCGAAGAAAATGTATATATATATATATAAACCGATGTTGTGACAAAGGACCCACAACCGAAGATATGTGAGTGATTTCCAAATTAATGTGCCACTTGATCTGTATCAGCGTGAGTGAAAAAAAATATAAAATAAAATAAAAAAAGTGGATAAGTGAAATTCCACAAGTGGCCACTAGGTGGCGCAAATAGCTTGGTACAACCTGTATGTTGATGTATGGAGATGTTCCTTTTCGAGATGAACGAGCAGTCAGAGAAGTCAGCGGCGGGTGCCCTGAGTGCTCACATGAAAGGAAAAATACCCCATGGTGAATAATAGTAACATACAGTTGTAAATAAGCGGCGTAGTAGACTCACTCGTACAGTAGATCAGGATCAGAATAGTCGTGTTCGCCGGGAGGCTTCCGCGTTCCACGGCCGACAACCGGAAGTGACGTTTGACGTCGGAGACTCCGCCCTACGCGTTTCGTCACAATGACGTCAACTGGAGCGGCGTCAACATAGCGTACTCCCGGAATATTTATAGCCGCCCGTATCCAGGTAACGGAGGGGACGGAACAAACACCGCCATCTTGCTACTCCCTCTCCGGAAGCCATATTACTCAGCCACTAGCTTCATTATGGATGTGCAGGGGAACGGCCATACTTCATCATATCTGATCTCATTAATTTGTCCGAGTGTGCTACGAGCCTTTAGCTTTCTAAAAACATAACTTTATTGTGATCATATAAAACATGCTAAAAAAGCCCGGATTATAAAAAATAAGTGAAGAATAGATAAAAGAATATACATAAAAAAGAGGGCCATATCTACGTATATATCATACAAAGAATAAAAATATATATAAGTGTGAAGAAAAATTGTGAGATATATATACATAAATAAAACTAAAAAATACAAAATATAAAATATAAGAGAGTGTGTATACAGAAATCCTCGAACTATACAGGACAGGTCTTATGCAGTCTATGTAAACACGCAAGGGGCATCAAAAGTGAGGATGGTTCAGTGCGGATAAAAACTATATCATTTTGTGATACCTGTGCAGAGGATTCAGGACATGGAAAAGTATGTGCATATATATGTGTCAATGTTACTAGGTGAGGAGGAAAAACAAAAGAGGGTGGTACACACCAATGTGTCAGCGATCAATGATGCTGGATGAGAAGGTCAGGTGCCATGAAAAAAGGAAAAAAAGCAAAAAAAAAGGACGGAAAGTCCACATGTATATCCAAAGGTGGATACTGATGTGAAAGGAAATTGTAATAGATACATGAAAAAGAATACGTACAGTGCGGAGCAAAAAAAAATTTTTTTTAAAAAAATATAAACTTATTTTGATGAGACTGATAAGCTACAAGAAGTAAAAAATATATATAGTGTAAAATTAAATATAAAAAGGTAATTCATACAACTGTATCAAGGAGGGCATGGGAGGAAAAACAGAAATGTATTTGAAAAAAATTCAAAAAATATATATTCAAAAAAAAAATATTCAGAAAAATGCTATATTCAAAAGAATGTGAGGATGGAGCACTAAATTGTGTACTTTTGGATTGCAAAAAAAGGGATTCCATAGATGCTGGATGAGAAGGGTAGTTAAAAACATACCTGTGTGTAAAAAATTCTTAAACCGGTATGCTTTACGGTTAAGGTAAACAACTGATAGAAAGCCACAAATCATTGGTAAAAACGTCTAATGGTAATAAAGACTGGTTTTTAAGAGCTTTCTAAATAAGACTTATATAAAAGGACTGGTTATATATAAAAAAGTAAAAAAATATATTTTTATAAAATATCCTTTTAAATGTTTAAAAAGTATATAAAAATTGTATAAAAAAGGGAGGATAAAAGAGTTGGATGTTTATGTATCCGTAATAAAGCAGTTCAGGTCTATGTCAGTATTTAGTCCTTCGGGCCGGAGAGATCTCATCAAGTAAATCCACTTGGTTTCATTGCGTGAAACCATTCTGCGTTTATTACTACCTCTCCAATCGTCTTTGATCTTGTCTATCCCATAGAATATAAGGCCCGAGGGATCTTGACCATGTGCCTCTTTAAAGTGCCTGGAAAGGGTGTGTTTCTCAAACCCCTTTCTAATGTTTTTGACATGTTCGCGTATCCTGACGTACAACTGTCGGGTAGTTCTTCCGATGTACTGTAAGTGACATGGGCACTCAATGACATATGTCACATAGGAGCTGGTGCACGTGATGGTATCTTTTATCCTGAACAACTCTCCTGTGGTGCTAGAAGTAAAGTTGGTGATCTTTCTCGGCTGTTTTTTATTCGTTTTACACGGTAGGCATTTCTTGCATCTAAAAAAGCCATTAAGGCTAGTCGGAAGAGTGATCCGTTTTGGAGGGTTAATCACATTTTTCACCAGTTTGTCTCTTAGAGTTGGGGCTCTTCTGTATATAAAGGTAGGTTTCTTTGGTAGAATTTTCTTAAGTGTCTTGTCTGCTGCAAGGATGGGCCAATGTTTTTTAATTATTCTCTCCACATCTTTATGCTGTCTGTTAAAACCGGTGATGAAGGCAAATTCATAGTCGTTCTTTTTTTCTTTTTTATCTTTATCCCTAATGAGTTCCTCCCTATTCATATCTCTCACTATTTCCTTAAGGTTTCTCATTTCCTTCTTGTTGTATCCCTTCTCAATAAATCTCTCTATAAGGAGATCTGCTTGTATGTCATAATCCCGGGCATTACTACAGTTCCTACGTATACGTAACAACTGTCCTTTGGGGATATTCCCCAGCCATTTAGGATGGTGGCAGCTCCTCTTTGGTATGTAGCCGTTCTTATCGGTCTTTTTAAAAAATGTCTTACTGAAAATACTTCCATCCTGTTTGAACAGCTCTAGGTCCAGATAGGATATTGTTTGTTTGTCCCAGTTGCCTGTGAACGATAATCCATATCTGTTTCCACTAATTTCGTCAAAGAAAGTCTGTAAACTTTCAGCATCCCCTCGCCAAATCAGGATAATATCATCTATATATCTCTTATAGTATTGCAAGTTGGGTCTTTCTACACTAAAAATCTGTTCTTCCTCCCATTTCTGCATAAAAATATTTGCAACACTAGGTGCATATTTGGCTCCCATCGCGACGCCCTTGGTTTGTTCGTAATACTTCCCCTTATACCAAAAATAATTGGAATTCATGGCCATTTGCAGGCCCTCAAGAATAAAGTGCATCTGTGCTTGTCTGAGGTCAGTGTATTTGTGCAGCGCCCATTCAACACTGTCTAACCCATCACTCTGTATGATGTTAGTATATAGGGAATTTACATCAATAGTTACCAGAAGGTCTTCTTCTGTGACAGTTAAATTTTTAATTTCATTTAATAATTGTTTACTATCCCTAAGATATGATCTCCCCTTGGGGACCAGGGGCTGCAAGAATTTATCTAAATACTCCCCTAGACGTGAGTGCACTGAATTAATGCCACTCACTATGGGGCGTCCTGGGGGCTTTTTTTCATCTTTGTGAATCTTGGGTAAAAAATATATAACAGGAGTTCTTGCTTCTTCCAACTGGAGATATTCCGCTTCCTTACTGTTTAAAATGCCCATCCTCTTTCCTTTTTCAATAAAATCCTTTAAAACTTTTTGTAGTCTCATCTTAGGGTTTCCACGAAGTTTCTTGTACGTGTCTTCTGCGCTTAATAGCCTTTCCAACTCCTCCTCATATTCTTTTTGGTTTAAAATGACTAAACCACCCCCTTTGTCAGCGGGTCTGATGACAATCCCCTTCTTTTTTTCAAGTTTTCTTATTGTGTCCCAAATATTCTTCTCTTTCCTCCTCTCAATTTTCAAGTTCCTAATTTCATCCTCTACCATTCGTTTGAACACTTCCAGATTTTCGTTTTGTGGATTTTTGGGATTGAAGGTCGATTTATTTTTTAAAATAGTGTGTTTAAATTTGGTGGGTGCTGGGGGGGTGGTTTTGTTTTTCTTGATCTCAAAGAATTTCTTTATGTTAATCTTTCTGATATATTTTTGAAGATCGATATAGGCTTCAAACTTGTCCAAATTCTTATCAGGGGCATATTTTAGGCCTAAATCCAAGATTTTTAATTCCTCCTCATCAAACGTTATTCCACTGAGATTGAATATTCCTTTTCCTAGTAAACCCTTCTTCTTTTTCTTTGTCCCTCCTCGTTTTCCCCTTGGTTTTCGTTTCTTCCGTATTCGAAGTACCTCGGTGGTTCTTCCCTCCTGTTGGAATTGAACCCTTCTGGTCTCCATGTTTCTCCTTGATATCCTTGGGGTCTTGGACCTCTCTGTTCCCCCCTCCATGGAGTGTGTCGGCCATTGGGTGGCCCCTGGTATCCTCTTTGTGCTCCCCATTGTCCTTCTCGTCTCCAAGGTTGTTGCCACCCATGGTTCCTCCCACGGTCCTGTTGCCATCCATTTTGTCTTCCTTGTTCCTGTTGCCATCCGTGGTTCCTCCAGTCGTTGTAATGTCTTGGGCCCCTCCTCTCGGGGGCCTTCCCCGGTTGCCCCTTGGAAAAAAATTCCCATCTCTGGGGGGGCCTTGATCCTCGTATCGGACTTCTGGACGGTAACTTAGCGGGGCAAATCTATTGGATGTGCTAACACGGGCTTGGTTTGTTCCTGGAGTTCTATTTGCTCTGGTATTGGTGTGTGTGTTGGACCTAGAGTTAGACGTTGATGGTTCTGGTTCCCAGTCTGTATCCATATTATCTTCAATTTCGGTTCCTGGAGTCCTGGGTGTCCTGGGGGTGCCTATTTCCAACCAGGGATCGTTCTCATCATCTCCTATTTCAGAGGGGTCCCTGGATGTTAAATCAATGGGATCCACACTGCTGCCTTGTCCATTATAGAGTTCATCCAATTGCCATTTATAAACGTTTTGGTTTCTATAATCCAAAATATCTCTTTTGTATTTCTTTTGCTTCTTAGCCTGTATCGTTTTATCATATTTTAATATAGATTCTTGTAAGCTCTTCTCCTTATTTTTGTACTCCGTTGTTTCTGCGTGGGGGGCTAGTTGTTCCTTCAATTGGACAATTGTGGCTTCTATTTTCTTTAATTTGTATTGTCTCCTCTTAATAATGATACCTAACAGTTCCTTTTCACATTTGTTGAAGAAGTGATACCATTCCTCCAGCAAAGCGGTGTCTGTAATGTGGTCATTAGGAGATATATCCCACCTTAGTCTCCTAGGTGTTATGCCCTCTCGGCTGTATTTTTCTAGGGTGGCGATATCCCACCAGACCCTTAATTGCTTCTCCATGTTTTGTTTTAGTTGTTTGAAGGAGCCCTCCATATCTTGTCTTTGAATTATCGTGACTTGGTCAAAAATCTCTTCCACATTAACATTTCTCCCAGTCATATATTTAAATATATCCATTGCTGCTAGGTCTGGTTGTATACCCCCAAAGGTGGTAGACACAGATAGTAATAAAGAAATATGACCAGCGCTACGGACTAGATGTTTGGGAGAGAAATATATTAGATAGAGGTGTAAGCTGCCCCAATCAGACCTTGGGTGTAAGGTGCAAGTGTTATAAAAGAAGTGTGAAGATTGGTGGTGGCGCTACCTCTGAAATAAAATAAAAAATGCCCCTTGTGAAGTGTAAGGGGAAGTATACTGGTAAACAATAACCCACAAATGGTGCAATATCTAAAAATAATAATAAATGGATAACAAAGATATATTCAAATCAAACAATACATGCGAAGAAAATGTATATATATATATATAAACCGATGTTGTGACAAAGGACCCACAACCGAAGATATGTGAGTGATTTCCAAATTAATGTGCCACTTGATCTGTATCAGCGTGAGTGAAAAAAAATATAAAATAAAATAAAAAAAGTGGATAAGTGAAATTCCACAAGTGGCCACTAGGTGGCGCAAATAGCTTGGTACAACCTGTATGTTGATGTATGGAGATGTTCCTTTTCGAGATGAACGAGCAGTCAGAGAAGTCAGCGGCGGGTGCCCTGAGTGCTCACATGAAAGGAAAAATACCCCATGGTGAATAATAGTAACATACAGTTGTAAATAAGCGGCGTAGTAGACTCACTCGTACAGTAGATCAGGATCAGAATAGTCGTGTTCGCCGGGAGGCTTCCGCGTTCCACGGCCGACAACCGGAAGTGACGTTTGACGTCGGAGACTCCGCCCTACGCGTTTCGTCACAATGACGTCAACTGGAGCGGCGTCAACATAGCGTACTCCCGGAATATTTATAGCCGCCCGTATCCAGGTAACGGAGGGGACGGAACAAACACCGCCATCTTGCTACTCCCTCTCCGGAAGCCATATTACTCAGCCACTAGCTTCATTATGGATGTGCAGGGGAACGGCCATACTTCATCATATCTGATCTCATTAATTTGTCCGAGTGTGCTACGAGCCTTTAGCTTTCTAAAAACATAACTTTATTGTGATCATATAAAACATGCTAAAAAAGCCCGGATTATAAAAAATAAGTGAAGAATAGATAAAAGAATATACATAAAAAAGAGGGCCATATCTACGTATATATCATACAAAGAATAAAAATATATATAAGTGTGAAGAAAAATTGTGAGATATATATACATAAATAAAACTAAAAAATACAAAATATAAAATATAAAAGAGTGTGTATACAGAAATCCTCGAACTATACAGGACAGGTCTTATGCAGTCTATGTAAACACGCAAGGGGCATCAAAAGTGAGGATGGTTCAGTGCGGATAAAAACTATATCATTTTGTGATACCTGTGCAGAGGATTCAGGACATGGAAAAGTATGTGCATATATATGTGTCAATGTTACTAGGTGAGGAGGAAAAACAAAAGAGGGTGGTACACACCAATGTGTCAGCGATCAATGATGCTGGATGAGAAGGTCAGGTGCCATGAAAAAAGGAAAAAAAGCAAAAAAAAGGACGGAAAGTCCACATGTATATCCAAAGGTGGATACTGATGTGAAAGGAAATTGTAATAGATACATGAAAAAGAATACGTACAGTGCGGAGCAAAAAAAAATTTTTTTAAAAAAAATATAAACTTATTTTGATGAGACTGATAAGCTACAAGAAGTAAAAAATATATATAGTGTAAAATTAAATATAAAAAGGTAATTCATACAACTGTATCAAGGAGGGCATGGGAGGAAAAACAGAAATGTATTTGAAAAAAATTCAAAAAATATATATTCAAAAAAAATATTCAGAAAAATGCTATATTCAAAAGAATGTGAGGATGGAGCACTAAATTGTGTACTTTTGGATTGCAAAAAAAGGGATTCCATAGATGCTGGATGAGAAGGGTAGTTAAAAACATACCTGTGTGTAAAAAATTCTTAAACCGGTATGCTTTACGGTTAAGGTAAACAACTGATAGAAAGCCACAAATCATTGGTAAAAACGTCTAATGGTAATAAAGACTGGTTTTTAAGAGCTTTCTAAATAAGACTTATATAAAAGGACTGGTTATATATAAAAAAGTAAAAAAATATATTTTTATAAAATATCCTTTTAAATGTTTAAAAAGTATATAAAAATTGTATAAAAAAGGGAGGATAAAAGAGTTGGATGTTTATGTATCCGTAATAAAGCAGTTCAGGTCTATGTCAGTATTTAGTCCTTCGGGCCGGAGAGATCTCATCAAGTAAATCCACTTGGTTTCATTGCGTGAAACCATTCTGCGTTTATTACTACCTCTCCAATCGTCTTTGATCTTGTCTATCCCATAGAATATAAGGCCCGAGGGATCTTGACCATGTGCCTCTTTAAAGTGCCTGGAAAGGGTGTGTTTCTCAAACCCCTTTCTAATGTTTTTGACATGTTCGCGTATCCTGACGTACAACTGTCGGGTAGTTCTTCCGATGTACTGTAAGTGACATGGGCACTCAATGACATATGTCACATAGGAGAGATATGAATAGGGAGGAACTCATTAGGGATAAAGATAAAAAAGAAAAAAAGAACGACTATGAATTTGCCTTCATCACCGGTTTTAACAGACAGCATAAAGATGTGGAGAGAATAATTAAAAAACATTGGCCCATCCTTGCAGCAGACAAGACACTTAAGAAAATTCTACCAAAGAAACCTACCTTTATATACAGAAGAGCCCCAACTCTAAGAGACAAACTGGTGAAAAATGTGATTAACCCTCCAAAACGGATCACTCTTCCGACTAGCCTTAATGGCTTTTTTAGATGCAAGAAATGCCTACCGTGTAAAACGAATAAAAAACAGCCGAGAAAGATCACCAACTTTACTTCTAGCACCACAGGAGAGTTGTTCAGGATAAAAGATACCATCACGTGCACCAGCTCCTATGTGACATATGTCATTGAGTGCCCATGTCACTTACAGTACATCGGAAGAACTACCCGACAGTTGTACGTCAGGATACGCGAACATGTCAAAAACATTAGAAAGGGGTTTGAGAAACACACCCTTTCCAGGCACTTTAAAGAGGCACATGGTCAAGATCCCTCGGGCCTTATATTCTATGGGATAGACAAGATCAAAGACGATTGGAGAGGTAGTAATAAACGCAGAATGGTTTCACGCAATGAAACCAAGTGGATTTACTTGATGAGATCTCTCCGGCCCGAAGGACTAAATACTGACATAGACCTGAACTGCTTTATTACGGATACATAAACATCCAACTCTTTTATCCTCCCTTTTTTATACAATTTTTATATACTTTTTAAACATTTAAAAGGATATTTTATAAAAATATATTTTTTTACTTTTTTATATATAACCAGTCCTTTTATATAAGTCTTATTTAGAAAGCTCTTAAAAACCAGTCTTTATTACTATTAGACGTTTTTACCAATGATTTGTGGCTTTCTATCAGTTGTTTACCTTAACCGTAAAGCATACCGGTTTAAGAATTTTTTACACACAGGTATGTTTTTAACTACCCTTCTCATCCAGCATCTATGGAATCCCTTTTTTTGCAATCCAAAAGTACACAATTTAGTGCTCCATCCTCACATTCTTTTGAATATAGCATTTTTCTGAATATTTTTTTTGAATATATATTTTTTGAATTTTTTTCAAATACATTTCTGTTTTTCCTCCCATGCCCTCCTTGATACAGTTGTATGAATTACCTTTTTATATTTAATTTTACACTATATATATTTTTTACTTCTTGTAGCTTATCAGTCTCATCAAAATAAGTTTATATTTTTTTAAAAAAAATTTTTTTTTGCTCCGCACTGTACGTATTCTTTTTCATGTATCTATTACAATTTCCTTTCACATCAGTATCCACCTTTGGATATACATGTGGACTTTCCGTCCTTTTTTTTGCTTTTTTTCCTTTTTTCATGGCACCTGACCTTCTCATCCAGCATCATTGATCGCTGACACATTGGTGTGTACCACCCTCTTTTGTTTTTCCTCCTCACCTAGTAACATTGACACATATATATGCACATACTTTTCCATGTCCTGAATCCTCTGCACAGGTATCACAAAATGATATAGTTTTTATCCGCACTGAACCATCCTCACTTTTGATGCCCCTTGCGTGTTTACATAGACTGCATAAGACCTGTCCTGTATAGTTCGAGGATTTCTGTATACACACTCTCTTATATTTTATATTTTGTATTTTTTAGTTTTATTTATGTATATATATCTCACAATTTTTCTTCACACTTATATATATTTTTATTCTTTGTATGATATATACGTAGATATGGCCCTCTTTTTTATGTATATTCTTTTATCTATTCTTCACTTATTTTTTATAATCCGGGCTTTTTTAGCATGTTTTATATGATCACAATAAAGTTATGTTTTTAGAAAGCTAAAGGCTCGTAGCACACTCGGACAAATTAATGAGATCAGATATGATGAAGTATGGCCGTTCCCCTGCACATCCATAATGAAGCTAGTGGCTGAGTAATATGGCTTCCGGAGAGGGAGTAGCAAGATGGCGGTGTTTGTTCCGTCCCCTCCGTTACCTGGATACGGGCGGCTATAAATATTCCGGGAGTACGCTATGTTGACGCCGCTCCAGTTGACGTCATTGTGACGAAACGCGTAGGGCGGAGTCTCCGACGTCAAACGTCACTTCCGGTTGTCGGCCGTGGAACGCGGAAGCCTCCCGGCGAACACGACTATTCTGATCCTGATCTACTGTACGAGTGAGTCTACTACGCCGCTTATTTACAACTGTATGTTACTATTATTCACCATGGGGTATTTTTCCTTTCATGTGAGCACTCAGGGCACCCGCCGCTGACTTCTCTGACTGCTCGTTCATCTCGAAAAGGAACATCTCCATACATCAACATACAGGTTGTACCAAGCTATTTGCGCCACCTAGTGGCCACTTGTGGAATTTCACTTATCCACTTTTTTTATTTTATTTTATATTTTTTTTCACTCACGCTGATACAGATCAAGTGGCACATTAATTTGGAAATCACTCACATATCTTCGGTTGTGGGTCCTTTGTCACAACATCGGTTTATATATATATATATACATTTTCTTCGCATGTATTGTTTGATTTGAATATATCTTTGTTATCCATTTATTATTATTTTTAGATATTGCACCATTTGTGGGTTATTGTTTACCAGTATACTTCCCCTTACACTTCACAAGGGGCATTTTTTATTTTATTTCAGAGGTAGCGCCACCACCAATCTTCACACTTCTTTTATAACACTTGCACCTTACACCCAAGGTCTGATTGGGGCAGCTTACACCTCTATCTAATATATTTCTCTCCCAAACATCTAGTCCGTAGCGCTGGTCATATTTCTTTATTACCATCTGGCAGATTGATCTCCCACCAGACAGAGTGATCTACTAGATAGAGTGATCTTCCACCAGACAGAGCGATCTCCTGCCGAACATTGCGATCTCCTGCCAGATAAAGTGATCCCCCACCAGAGCGATCCCTTGCTGGACAGAATTATCTTCTGTCAAACAGGGTGATCTTCCAAACAAAGTGATCTTCCACCAGACAGTGATCTTCTGCCAGACAGAGTGACCTCCTAGCACACCGTGTGATCTCCTGTTAGATAGAGTGATCTCCTGACGGACACAGTAATCTCCGACCAAACAGATTGATCTCCTACCAAACAAATGGATTTTCTGCCTGACTGAGCGATCTCCTGCCAGAGTGCGTGATCTTCTGCTGAACAGAGTGATCTTCTTCATAGAAGAATATGTCCCCCTCAACATGGTGTGTACCATCCTTATTAAGGTATATGCCCCTTATCATGATATGTGCCCCCCTCACTGAGGTATGTGTCTCCTTCAGCATGGTATATGCCCCCCTCATCAAAATGTAGCACTGCCCCCTTGAGAGCTGCTGGATTTCACTGCCGGGTCCCCCTGGGTTACCATTAACAAATCCCACATTCACAGTCTATCACTTTACTTCTTGGCTCAGTCAATAATCAGTCCAGGGGTATGTAGTTGTTTGGTGTTTTATTTTATAAATTAGGGATGGGAGAAGGGAATAGTGGGATACTCCAGATTTCCATGACTTTCCTACTCGGGGTGGCCCCCCTCAGGTCAGGCCCCTTGACACGATCCCCTGTACTCACAATACTGTTTTTCTATGGTCTCCAGTGTCTCCCCCTCAGTCAGCTTTCCTGGACCTCTGGGTTCAGCTCCATTCCTCTGGTCCTCAGAACGACCTCCTGATGCTATGTGCCGCTGCTACAGAGGAGCAGGCAGCCGCCACCCTCCCTCCAGGACTCCACTCTCCAGCCAAAGACCCCACAGCACATGTGCTCCTGGATTTTATACAGTACCCCAGAATGCACAGAGACAGCCTGTCTCTACCAATCACCAGGACTGTATCAAAGCCTATGTGTCCATTGGTCAGGTTGCCTCCCACTGTCCAACGTACCTCCCCATTGGACCAGTGTGAAACACTCTCTAGACTCAATGAATCGCATACTGAGCAGACCTCACTAACAGATCCTGCTCTCTAGTAGGCAGAAAGCAATATAGATTTGCCTGCTGCTCTTCTGATAGGCAGACAGAGCCAAAAACTATACTCTCTCAATAGCACCTACCTAGGAGGGTGCTACAAAAGTATTTGCCCCCCTCATCATGGTATGTGCCCCCCTCATCGTGAAATGTGCCCCCCTCATATGTGCCCCCTTACTGAGGTATGTTTCCCCTCAACATTGTATTTGCCCTGATAATTGTGGTATGTGCCCCCTCATCATGATATGTGCCCCCCTAATTGTGGTATGTGCCCCCTCATCATGATATGTGCCCCCCTAATTGTGGTATGTGCCCCCTCATCATGATATGTGCCCCCCTAATTGTGGTATGTGCCCCCTCATCATGATATGTGCCCCCCTAATTGTGGTATGTGCCCCCTCATCATGATATGTGACCCCCTAATTGTGGTATGCCATCTTTAGGAATTAACAAACAGTATAAGGTGGTCCCTCTTTAGTATTACACAACCAACATAAAACTTTTCTCTGTTGTATATACAACAGTCTACCCAGGAATCAAACATACAAATCACTATTATCTGTATTAATGTCACAAAGTGATACAAAATATGAATATTTTATAAAGATAAAATAAATCAATTCTGGATAAAACCATCCTGTGTGTGCAAATGATTTGAAACTGTGCATAAAATACCACAATTGTGCAAACATACCTATGCTGTATATATGTCTCCAATAAAAAAATGTCATAGCATGGACCAATTGATGTTTGTAATAAATGTATTTGTATTTTCAGACACAATCAATAATTTCAGATGGAGTTTTATTTGTAGAGATCTCCAGGACACGATGCAGAACATCCGATATGTTCCAGACATCAACCCAGACTAAATCTGTACATTGTCAGACTAAGCGCTGGGAGTCCTTGTGCTGAATGCAGCCCTCCACCCGCTACGTGCAGCACATGGCTCTTCTCCATGGATGGGGAGG
This sequence comes from Pelophylax lessonae, assembly GCF_965119305.1. Classification (NCBI taxonomy): domain Eukaryota; kingdom Metazoa; phylum Chordata; class Amphibia; order Anura; family Ranidae; genus Pelophylax; species Pelophylax lessonae. Next base: position 21,854,803 of record NC_138776.1, read on the forward strand.
GAGGCCAGACGCAGCCTCCACCCTGAGCTCGGCTGTAATAACTGTGCAGGACAGAAGTCTTCCTAAATTGACTTCATAAAATAATCAACCATCCGCCTTCCCCATACAAAGACACAGGGAAGATGTTTTCTAAATTTTAATTAAATCTTTTCCCTGTATCTGGGAAGAACACAATAAGACTACCTTCCACTAGGAAAAGAAAGAATACCTTGCACTTGGAAAAGAAAGAATACCTTCCAATATCCAGGAGAAATGACAATAGGAATCAGTCCATCTATGAAAGCTCACTTCAAGTAGAACTAAAGGCAAACTGTTTACATTTTAGATAGTGGAAAGGGATTAGACCCCTGTCAGGTTTTTACTCTTGTCTTCATCCTTATTAGGATGTAGACATCTTTGTCCTCCTAGTGTTGTTATTACCAAAAGTTAAAGTGGAAATAAACTGCGTCTGAGCACCACAAACTATTGACTTCATTTTTAATATTCACAGCAACCTCCCCCATCCATCCATGTCTCCATCCATGCCTTCATCCATCCATACATCCATGTCTTCATCCATTCATCCATCCATCCATGCCTTCATCCATCCATCCATGTCTCCATCCATGTCTTCATCCATCCATACATCCATGTCTTCATCCATCCATCCATCCATCCATCCATCCATCCATGCCTTCATCCACCCATCCATGTCTCCATCCATGTCTTCATCCATCCATACATCCATGTCTTCATCCATCCATCCATGTCTTCATCCATCCATCCATGTCTGCATCCATACATCCATGTCTTCATCCATCCATCCATGTCTTCATCTATCCATCCATGTCTGCATCCATGTCTTTATCTATCCATCCATGTCTCTATGCATGTCTTCATCTATCCATCCATGTCTCCATCCATGCCTTCATCCATACATACATCCATGTCTTCATCCATCCATCCATGTCTTCATCTATCCATCCATGTCTCTATCCATGTCTTCATCCATCCATACATCCATGTCTTCATCCACCCATCCATGTCTTCATCCATCCATACATCCATGTCTTCATCCATCCATCCATCCATGTCTTCATCCATCCATACATCCATGTCTTCATCCACCCATCCATGTCTTCATCCATCCATACATCCATGTCTTCATCCATCCATCCATCCATGTCTTCATCCATCCATCCATCCATGTCTTCATCCATCCATCCATGTCTGCATCCATACATCCATGTCTTCATCCATCCATCCATGTCTTCATCTATCCATCCATGTCTGCATCCATGTCTTTATCTATCCATCCATGTCTCTATGCATGTCTTCATCTATCCATCCATGTCTCCATCCATGCCTTCATCCATCCATACATCCATGTCTTCATCCACCCATCCATGTCTTCATCTATCCATCCATGTCTCCATCCATGTCTTCATCCATCCATACATCCATGTCTCCATCCATGTCTTCATCTATCCATCCATGTCTCCATCCATGTCTTCATCTATCCATCCATGTCTCCATCCATGTCTTCATCCATCCATACATCCATGTCTTCATCTATCCATCCATGTCTCCATCCATGTCTTCATCTATCCATCCATGTCTCCATCCATGTCTTCATCCATCCATACATCCATGTCTTCATCCATACATCCATATCTTCATCTATCCATCCATGTCTCCATCCATGTCTTCATCCATCCATACATCCATGTCTTCATCCATACATCCATATCTTCATCTATCCATCCATGGCTGCATCCATGTCTCCATCCATCCATGTCTCTATGCATGTCTTCATCTATCCATCCATGTCTGCATTCATGTCTTAATCTACACAGGGCCGTCCTAATAGCATCACGGGCCCTGCCCAAAGAAATCCACTGGGGCCCCTACCTGCCCCAATTCACGCACCTACTCGCAAGGATCAAAGTATAAATAGTTGCTAGAAATAAACATATATTTATTAGTACTTTCAATAAAATTGATTTTAAACAATAAAAAAATGCCATAAAGCAAAGACTAATCCACACAAATTGCACAGTACAGGGGGGGAGGGAAAGGAGTATAGTACAGGGGGAGGGCACTGTACATGGGGGATCAGGAGGACACGATACTGGGATCAGAAGGGCACGGTACGGGGGGGGGGGGAAAGGGGCATAGTACGGGGGGAGAGCACATTACATTTGGGATCAGGAGGGCATGATACTGGGTTCAGAAGGGCACAGAACGGGAAGGGGGGGGGGGGCAAAAGGGCAAAGTACAGTGGGAGGGCACAGTACATGGGGGATCAGGAGGACACAATAGTGGGATCAGAAGGGCACAGTACAGGGGGGAGGCAAAGGAGCATAGTACGGGGAAGGGCATAGTACATGGGGGATCAGGAGGACACGATACTGGGATCAGAAGGGCACAGTATGGGGGGGGGGCAAAGGGGCATAGTAGGGGGGGAGGGCACAGTACATGTGAGATCAGGAGGATACGATACTGGGATCAGAAGGGCACAGTACAGGGGGGGGGAGGCAAAGGGGCATAGTAGGGGGGGAGGGCACAGTACATGGGGGATCAGGAGGACACAATACTGGGATCAAAAGGGCACAGTACAGGGGGGGGAGGCAAAGGGGCATAGTAGGGGGGGAGGGCACAGTACATGGGGGATCAGGAGGATACGATACTGGGATCAGAAGGGCACAGTACAGGGGGAGGAGGCAAAGGGGCACAGTATGGGGGGGAGGGCACAGTACATGGGGGATCAAGAGGACATGATACTGGGATCAGAAGGGCACAGTACAGGGGGGGCAAAGGGGCATAGCACGGGGGAGTGCACAGTAAATGGGGGATCAGGAGGACACGATACTGGGATCAGAAGGGCACAGTACAGGTTCCAGGATGCTGCCCGTGACACGGCCATCCTGAGACAGTTTAGCTGGGACAGTTGGCCAGTATGATGTAACGCAAGATTATCATGGGGCCCCCATACACCTGGGGCCTCTGGGCACTGCATTAAGAAGGCCCTGCATCTACATGAAGTTATTCTAAAAGAAAGAAAATCAGTTTTTTAACTTTTTGATCTGCAGCAAGTTTTGGCAAAGCTCCTCCATCATATTATCATAAAAGGAGAACTTCTCACTTTCTGTGTTGACTTTGCAGATTTTCAAGGTGGTCTAATATGGGAGAACGAAGAATTCCTAAAGGCTTCAGGGACATGACCCGCTCCACATACCAGACGCACATCATGCATGTCACATTCTCCACAATTAGGATTTGTTTAACGTGTTGAGGACAGACTTCACCAACCATGATAGATAGTAAATCACAGCTCTGAGAGCTTTCCATATCATGTGCTGATGACTGCCACTACTTTCCTGCTGTTATTTTTGCAGTAAAGGATAGAAAGGGGAAAGTGGGAGCGAGTGACTTCATACATTTCAGAAAAAAAGCCATTTCTAATACTGTACATAGGAACCAATAGGTATTTTTTTCAGAGAATAGGCGCAGGTACTCCCCTTTTCCCCTTTCCGAGTCACCTCGTGTCTCTTTCCCCTACCCACCTCTGAGCACCTTACCTTGGTTCCACCCTTTATCTAGAGAATACAGAAAAGTATCATTATTTGGTGGTAAGTACTATGGAATTTGCTAATGAAAATAGTAAAATAGTAAAATAGGTCCCCTGCAGCCAGCAATAAAAGACCCCCCGCAACAATAGATCTACGCAGCAAAATAGACCCCCTCAGCCATGGCTGGCTCAAGACATTGTGCTGCCTGGGACCAAGAATGAAATGCTGCCCCCCCCCCCAAAAAAAAAAGTGTCACACCCAACAAAAGGCCCCCACATTCATTATTTTATATAAATATAACATTTACAAGCCTGATTCCAAAAAAGTTGGGACATTGTACAAATTGTGAATAAAACAGAATGCAATGATGTGGAAGTTTCAAATTTCAATATTTTATTCAGAATACAACACAGATGACATATCAAGTGTTTAAACTGAGAAAATGTATAATTTTAAGGGAAAAATAAGTTGATTTTAAATTTCATGGCATCAACACATCTCAAAAAAGTTGGGACAAGGCCATGTTTACCACTGTGTGGCCTCCCCTCTTCTTTTTATAACAGTCTGCAAACATCTGGGGACTGAGGAGAGAAGTTGCTGAAGTTTAGGAATAGGAATGTTGTCCTATTCTTGTCTAATACAGGCTTCTAGTTGCTCAACTGTCTTAAGTCTTCTTTGTTGCATCTTCCTCTTTATGATGCACCAAATGTTTTCTATGGGTGAAAGGTCTGGACTGCAGGCTGGCCATTTCAGTACCCGGATCCTTCTTCTACGCAGCCATGATGTTGTAATTGATGCAGTATGTGGTCTGGCATTGTCATGTTGGAAAATGCAAGGTCTTCCCTGAAAGAGACGACGTCTGGATGGGAGCATATGTTGTTCTAGAACTTGGATATACCTTTCAGCATTGATGGTGCCTTTCCAGATGTGTAAGCTGCCCATGCCACACGTACTCATGCAACCCCATACCATCAGAGATGCAGGCTTCTGAACTGAGCGCTGATAACAACTTGGGTTGTCCTTGTCCTCTTTAGTCCGGATGACATGACGTCCCAGTTTTCCAAAAAGAAATTCAAATTTTGATTTGTCTGACCACAGAACAGTTTTCCACTTTGCCACAGTCCATTTTAAATGAGCCTTGGCCCAGAGAAAACGCCTGCGCTTCTGGATCATGTTTAGATGTGGCTTCTTTTTTGGCCTATAGAGTTTTAGCCGGCAACGGTGAATGGCACGGTGGATTGTGTTCACCGGCAATGTTTTCTGGAAGTATTCCTGAGCCCATGTTGTGATTTCCATTACAGTAGCATTCCTGTATGTGATGCAGTGCCGTCTATGGGCCCGAAGATCACCGCCATCCAGTATGGTTTTCCGGCCTTGACCCTTACACACAGAGATTGTTCCAGATTCTCTGAATCTTTGGATGATATTATGCTCTGTAGATGATGAGAACTTCAAACTCTTTGCAATTTTGCTCTGAGAAACTCCTTTCTGATATTGTTCCACTATTTTTCGCCACAGCATTGGGGGAATTGGTGATCCTCTGCCCATCTTGACTTCTGAGAGACACTGCCACACTGAGAGGCTCTTTTTATACCCAATCATGTTGCCAATTGACCTAATGAATTGCATATTGGTCCTCCAGCTGTTCCTGATATGTACATTTACCTATTGCGGCCTCTTATTGCTACCTATCCCAACTTTTTTGGAATGTGTAGCTAGCATGAAATCCAAAATGAGCCAATATTTGGCATGACATTTCAAAATGTCTCACTTTCAACATTTGATGTGTTATCTATATTATATTGTGAATAAAGTATAAGTTTATGAGATTTGTAAATTAGTCCATTCCTTTTTTACTCACAATTAGTACAGTGTCCCAACTTTTTTGGAATTGAGTTATATACACTGATCAAAAAAATTAAAGGAACACTTTTTATCAGAGTATAGCATCAAAACGGCAAAAGGTTATGCTGCCTGTAACATTGTTCAACATGACCAGTTTGGTGGTGGGTCAGTGATGGTCTGGGGAGGCATATCCATGGAGGAACGCACAGACCTCTACAGGCTAGACAATGGCACCATGACTGCCATTAGGTATCAGGATGAAATCCTTGAACCCATTGTCAGACCCTACGCTGGAGAAGTGGGTCCTCCTGGGTTCCCCCTGGTGCACGACAATGCCCGGCCTCATGTGGCGAGAGTATGCAGCCAGTTCCTGGAGGATGAAGGAATTGATACCATTGAATGGCCCCCACGCTCGCCTGACCTAAATCCAATAGAATACCTCTGGGACATTATGTTTCAGTCCATCTGACCCACACCAGGTTGCACCTCAGTCTGTTCAGGAGCTCAGTGATGCCCCTGTCCAGATCCGGGAGGAAATACCCCAGGACATCATCCATCGTCTCATTAGGAGCATCCCCCGATGTTGTCAGGCATGCATACGAGCACGTGGGGGCCATACAAGTTACTGAGTACCATTTTGAATTGCTACAATTAAATTTCAGCAAAAAACTAACTATCCTGCGGTATAATTTTTTCACTTTGATTTTTGGGGTGTCTTTGAATTCAGCCCTCTGTAGGGTGATCATTTCCATTTCTATTAAATGATGTGGACTTCTTAGGATTTTAAGGATGGACTCCTTTAGGATAAAAAAACCTTCTGTCTTTACAATCCCTTTAAGCACAAAGGGGTTAAGGGATCACCTAAAGATGGACAGAGTAGGAGATATCTGGATAGATTGGGATAAGGAGTTCCAGATGATGGGAGAGGTGTTGGGCTGTTATCAGGGGTGCCATCACTTGATGAGGACCCCTGAGGAACCAAGATGGAACACCAGTTGAGAAAGGCTGACCTATCATGTATAAGGCTCCCCTATCAGTATGTTTTTTAGGAACATTAACCACTTGCCGACCAGTCACTGGGACTGTACTGCGGCAAAGTGGCTCGATTCCGTCCAGCGACGTAGACCTACGTCGCTGGACTCCTCAGCTTCTGGGCGGCGCTCGCCCGCCGCCGGAGGCTCACGCACCGCCGGAGGCTCGCTCCCGCTGTTTTCAGTCAAAGCGGGGGTCAGGCCAGGGCACCGCCGCTCTTCCCCGATCGTTGGGGAATCGAGTCTGGAGATCCACCCGCTTGTGTAAACGAAGCGGGCGGATCTCCTAAGTGGCAAACAGTGACAGATTGCAGGGTTCAGCATAGCTGAACATGCGATCTGTCCCTGTGTCACTCAGTCACCTCCCCCCACACACGTCAGTAAGCACCAGGCATATATTAACCCCTCCCTCTCCAATAAAATTAACTCCTTCCCTGCCAGTGTCATTTTTACAGTAACAGTGCATATTTATAGCACTGATTACTATAGAAATGTCACTGGTAACCCCAAAAGTGTCAAAAATGTCAGTCAAGGGTCTGATCTGTCCGCCGCAATGTCGCAGTCCCGCAAAAAAAATCGCAGATCGCCGCCATTACTCGTTAAAAAAAAAAACACCAAAAATGACAGAAATCTTTCCCTTAGTTAGTAAACGCAATAAGTTTTGCGCAAACCAATCAAAATACACTTATTGTGATTTTTTTTTACCAAACATAGGTAGCAGAAAACAAATTGGCCAAAAATGTAAAAAAATTTGATTTTTACATTTTTTTGGGGGGGAATTTCATATAAAAAAATTTGAAAAATATTGTTATTTTTTCAACATTTACGCTCTTTTTTTGTTTATAGAGCAAAAAGTAAAAATCGCACAGGGGATCAAATACCACCAAAAGAAAGCTCTGTTTGTGGGAAAAAAAGGACGTAAATTTCGTTTGGGTACAGCGTCGCACAACCGCGCAATTGTCAGTTAAAGTCGCACAGTGCCGTATCCCAAAAAGTGGCCTGGACGTAAGACAGCAAAATCCTCCGGTGGTAAAGTGGTTAAGAGGCCCACTATAACACGTGGAGATCATACAAACTCCAACCTGCAGAAGACTGATCCCACCACAGAAATCACTAACAGCTGGTTTCGCAAAATAACCGAAAGTTGCTCGAAACTTGTAAATGTATTCTTCCAATCTGCTGGCACAATTACGATATCTTTGTAAACATGCTGCATTTCATTGAAAGGAGATTAGCATCCTATGGAGGAAAAAAAAATTATTTTCCTGTCAATAATTAGAGTGATGAGAGCTCTTTACAGAAGTACATGAATCACGTCTTCTCCGTCCGCACACCTACCGTAGCAACGAAAGTACAACCCGCACCAATTTCAAGGACAGGATTTGAGTTAGGGGGAATGATCAGCTTCCACTTCTCTTCATTATAACAATCTGCGGCTTAGTAAATGAATATCGAATGTAAGGATATGACAAGTTATTAAATTGTAATGGCACCAACAATGCAAACAATTTCGAATTACCTCCTGATAAACAGCGTTATGAGAACGCCAGATGGCATAAATAAGAGACGTTGGTTAAGCTGAACTGCTAACTGGCAAGTAATTTCAATATGAACATTGGAAGACAGCGCCAAGTAATTACGTTACTATCGAGAACGCAGCGGTTGGCTGTATGAAGTCATGTAAACAAAGAATTTGTTTCATTGTGAGTCTTTGGAAATCAATTCCTGTATAGAGTACACTGTAAAAAAATAAAAATAAAACCCTTCCGTGATATTTGGAGGTCCGGATCACTAGCTGTATGGGTAAGGCTGCATTCACATGTCAGCGTATGGATCGCGGGCAGAATCGCCGCGATTCCGCCCGCGATCCGGAAATCATTGCAAATCGCGGGACGCCTGTGCGTTGCCCGTGATTTGCAATAGCACCCCAAACGCTGAGGGATGTTGCCGCGATTTCCGCCTGCCGAATCGCGGTAACATCGCGCAAAAAAAAATCGCGGGGCGCATTACGCCCAAAAAAGGACAAGAGCATCTTTGGAGCGTAATGCGTCCCACGTTTTTTTTGCGCGATTTTACCGCGATTTGGCAGGCGGAAATCGCGGCAACATCGCTCAGCGTTTGGGGTGCTATTGCAAATCACGGGCAACGCACAGGCGTCCCGCGATTTGCAATGATTTCCGTACTGCGGGCGAAATCGCTGCGATTCTGCCCGCGATCCATACGCTGACATGTGAATGCAGCCTAAAACAAACAGTCTTTAGTTTTCAAAAAAGAAAATAGAAAACAGCTTATTCTCAGCGTAAACAAAAATAAAAAAATAGTCAGCACATAATCCACATAAACAAAAGTTTGGCTCACCGCCAGCATACACTTGTCCCACAATAGGATTCAAAGTCCCCATCTTCTCCAGTTGCCCCTTTATGGATCGCTGCCTTACCGTGGCGAAGGGGCTTGTGTAATTCAGTGAAGCTATGAGCCTCGCCATGTAGGCTCAGCCAAGACGGACAGGTCATGGCGGAGAATTCTAACAAAACGTGATCCACTGGAGAAGGAAATGGCAACCCACTCCAGTATCCTTGGCAAGAAAACCTGATGAATGGAATGGTTCATGAGGTCACGAAGAGTCGGACACGACTGAATGACAGAACAATAACAACCTGCTCCAGGGGTCCAGAAAAGCCATAAGGGCCCAGCAGCATTTTAATAGCCAGCCCTCTCATTCCTGTCCTGTTTCTCGCGATACCTAAGGGACAACTGCTGGCTGCTTTCTGACCTTTCCAGCATTCTCTCACAGATGGGTTAGGCGCTTTAGATCCAAATACCCAGAGTCAGGGTCAGGGCCAGGACAAGGGGTGGGCAGGAGGGACAGATGCCCTGGGCCCTGGTTTTATGTGAGGTGAGTTGGGAGGGGGGGTGTTGCTGTAAGGAGATTGAGGGGGAGGGGATTTGTGTTGGAAGGGGCAATTTGGGGGGGCATCAGGGGGTAAGAAATGCTAGTCGTGGGGATTTAGGGGGAATTTATGTTGGGAGGGGGGATTGGAGAAGAGGTGATATGGTGAAGGAGGAGGAGGATTGTGCTAGGAGGGAAATTTTCTTTGGTGGGGGGGGGGGGGGAATTTGTGGTAGGAGGGGAAATTTAGGTGGTGGATTTGTGCTAGGAACGGGGGGGGGGGGGGGTTTGGGGTGGGGGGAAGTTTGAGGGGTTGAAGATTTGTGCTAGGAGGGGTGGCATTTTTGAGGAGGGGCATTTGTGTTGGGGGGATTTGGGGTATGGGAGCAAAGATTTGTGCTGAGAGGGGCGATTTTAGAAGGGGGTCAGATTTCTACTGGGGGGATTTTTGCTTAGGGGCAATTGTTTTTTTGGGGGGGGGGGGGATTTTTGCTGACACATAATGCTCATACATCTTGAGGGGGATGCAGTTTGGCATGTTCGCCCTGGGCTCTAGATGACTTTGTCCCGGCATTGGTCTGACTTGAAGGCCTTTTCCCAACCACCTTCTCTCCGAGCTTCCTAATTCCAGGACCCATATCAGAATTGAATAATCCTGGATAAATTTCAAGTCAGTTTTCCCTGTTCACCACATCTGCACGTAAGAGAATCCATGAGAACTCCAAATGCCTTCTTGTTCTCCCCCTTAAAGTGAACACAACCCAAATAAATAGGACACATACCTCCCACACAAGATCCCATCCTTGGCATCCTGTACACTTTCCAAGCACTTAGAATGACCACTGTGTATATTTCACAGGTCATCTGTAAAGTGGGTAAAACATACACTCCCTGGCCATTTTTTTAGATACACCTTGCTAGTACCGGGTTGGACCCCCTTTTGCCTTCAGAACTGCCTTCATTCTTCATGGCATAGATTGAACAAAGTTTTGGAAACATTCCTCAGAGATTTTTCTCCATAGTGACATGATAGCATCACGCAGTTGCTGCAGATTTGTTGGCTGCACATCCATGATGCCAATCTCCCGTTTAACCACATCCCAAACTATTTGATTGAGATGTGGTGAGTGTGGAGGCCATTGGAGGACAGTGACCTCATTGTCATGGTGAAGAAACCAGTGGTGAGATGATTGGAGCTTTGTGACATGGTGCATTATCCTGCTGGAAGGAGCCATCAGAAGATGGGGACACTGTAGTCATAAAGGGATGGACATGGTCATCAACAATACTCAGGAAGGCCGTGGCATTTAAACGACTCTCAGTTGGTACTAAGGGGCCCAAGTGTGCCAAGAAAATATCCCCCACACCATTACACCACCAGCCTGAACCGCAGGATGGGTCCTTGCTTTCATGTTGTTTACGCCAAATTCTGACCCCACCATCTGAACGTTGCAGCTGAAATCAAGACTCATTAGACCAGGCAACATTTTTCCAATCTTCTATTGCCCAATTGGGAAATGTAGTCTAATGGCACTTTTCCACTGCAAGTACCGACTCAGGTCTACTTGGCCCTGCTTGGCCCTGTTTGGTTTTCCACTGCATGGTACCGCATCGTACAGTGTTGGAACGGTTCGGTACGGTTTGGTATGGTTTGCTTTTCCACTAAAGTAGTACTAAAGTAAGTGGGTGGGATAACAACGATTCTCTGACCAATCAGTGGCTAGTAGTGACTGCATGCAAAGGATTGTGGGATATGGTACCGGGTATGGTACCTCTTGGAACCACAATCGAGGTGGTACTGTTTTAGAGAGCCGTACCGTTCGGTTCCATGTAGTGGAAAAGCGCAGCCGTACCGAACCGTTCCTACACCATACCATGCGGTACCAGCAGTGGAAAAGCACAAAAGCGAGCCGAACCGTTCGGTTCCATGCAGTGGAAAAGCCCCATTAGTTTCCTGTTCTTAGCTGACAGGAGTGGCATCCAACATCCATCCAGCACTCATCTCGATCTAAGATGTGCAGAGACACTGCACTTCCGACAGCCCCACATGTCATCTAGATGGAAGATGGCCTCCTTGGCTCCTCCCAAGCCACATCGGAAGTGCACTACATTGATCCACATGCATCCTGGGTAAAAACATATGCTGAATCAAGAATCTTATTTCTGCAGCTATACAGTTGATCCTTATATTTGATGAGAAGTCCCAATGAAATCTAGGGGATCGACTACAAAGGTCGGTAACAAGTGGTTGCAGGTTGAGATCAGATCAAGCCAAAGAGTGGTGCTGAAGATATGGGTGGCAGAAGGAGAGACAAGAGAAAGATATTGGCTGGAGAGAGCACATTAATCTGGCAAACAGGAAGTGCAAAGGCATAGCTTACATAGGTAGATCTTGGGAGGAGCAAAGGGTTCAAGGTACACCAGAAACAAGGCACAAGGCAGGATTGTCCAAAGGATCAGACAGGGAGCTGTCTAGCATCTCAGGTGGCTCAACAAGGCCTACTGCTGGATGCAGCCGAGGTCGTGGGTTCAGATCCTGGTCCTGACACTTATGCACATGTGTGTGTGTTGAAGTATAAAACCAAAAATCCTCCTTAAGTGCCGGTTCACACTGACCCGACTTGGACCGCGACTTGTCAGCCTGACAAGTCGCGGCCCGTCGCGCTCCCATTGTTCGGTACAGGAACCGTTCTAAGGAACAGAGCGACACAAGTTGTTCCGACTTAGAAAAAGGGTCCTGTACTACTTCGGGGCGACCTCGGAGCGACTTGCATAGACATTCATTTTATGAAGTCCGTGCAAGTCGCGCCGAAGTCGCGGTGCACGCGACTTCACAGGTTGCCCCCCAAGTCGTGCCGCTGCAGTGTGAACCGGCACTTACTCACTGCGGTCTCTTGTAAAGTATCCTAGCACTCAGCAAATTTTCAAACATACAAATGCTAGCCTTAAAGATCATTTCTCCAAATTGCTGCTTAGGAAATGTTCCTATGTTTCACTATATTTGATATAATATTAAAAATCAATCGTCTCATACCTATTAAAATGATACCATTATATTTATTATTGACATTAATCTGCATAAATCAATCATTTGCAAAGGTTATCTTAGTCTGCAGGGTGTACTTTTGTAAAATCTAATTTTTTTTTTTTTTTAGCTTTTATACAATTTGCATTTTTAGATGGAACGTTTAGAGGGTTTTATCATTATTTATTAGGCTGAATATATTCATAAATGCCTTTTTATTGAATATTCATTCAATCTGAATGCTTCATCGTATTATTTTTAACATTTGTTTATCTATTTATTTTTATGTTTATTCATTAAAGTGTCCATTATGTAGCAGGTTTTCCAGGCCTGTGGCCTATTATGGGTCTGCCGTTGTTACCGGTCACCTTTCCTGCCCATGTGAGCTGCGGCCCTGGATGTAGAGACTGAGACATGGAAATCTCCGGCATCTTGGTTTTTTGTTTTATTGTAGATAAAGGGGATTGGAGAAGGGAATGAGTGGGATACTCCTCTAGGCTTCAACTATGTACACTTGGGACTTGGTTCCTGAAAATGCCCGTTGGCGCTTCCTTGACGCCAGCCGACGTCCAGCCAACACTACGAATACTCTGTAGCTTAATAGCAGTGCTGAATCCTTGACTCAAAGTCCAAAAGATCCAGGACTGTGAAATTGTAGAACCACCGACACTGTTACACTGCAACAAGTCACTGAATACTTCCCTCCCACCTTGCTCTGGCTTGAGGTAGCATGTTGTAGAACTGTAAATCCCAACTGGCACACTCCGTACAATTCAGGGCCCAATAGTAGGTGCCCCCTTTAACCCCCTCTCATCCGCGCTACAGCCTATATACGGCTGCAGCGCGGACTCGAATTTTCGGGAGGCCGTTTTTAAACGGCCTCCAGTGACACGCCCCCCCCCGCGCTCCCGCGAGCGCGCATGGGGGAGAATCTGTGTCGGCCGTGTCCCTTGGACACGGCCGATCACAGATCGTGGTGAATGGCCAATCACAGCGGCCATTCACCACGTGATCAAGCCGTCCAATGAGAGATGATCTCATATGTAAACATATGAGATCATCTCTCATCGCCGGCGCTCCTTCCTCACACAGACACTGCAGTGTGAGGAAGGAGGGGGAGCCGACAGCCGCTGGGGACACAGACAAATGTAATCAGGGCACTGATCACCAGTGCCCTGATTACTGAAGGTAAAAAAAACACACACATTGCCCCCCCATCAGTGCCCACAGTGCCCGCCATCAGTGCCCCCATCAATGCCCACAATCAGTGCCCATAGTGCTGCCAGTCAGTGCCCATCAGTGCCTGCTCATCTAGGCACTGATGAGCACTGACTGGCAGCACTATGGGCACTGAGTGTGGGTGCTGATGGTGCTGCCCATCAGTGCTCATCAGTGCCGCCCATCAGTGCTCATCAGTGCCACCCGTCAGTGTCCATCAGTGCCATCCGCCAGTGCCCATCAGTGCCGCCTATCAGTGCCCATCAGTGCCGCCCGTCAGTGCCACCTCTCAGTGCCCAGCAGTGCCACCTCTCAGTGCCCAGCAGTGCCGCCTATCAGTGCCGCCTATCAATGCCGCCTATCAGTGCTCATCAGTGCAGCATATTAGTACCTCCTCATCAGTGCCCATAAGTGCCACCTCATCAGTGCCCATCAGTGCAGCCTCATCAGCGCACATCAGTGAGGGAGAAAAATTTATTTTCAAAATTTACTCTCTACTCTCTACTACTTTTCTGTCTTTTTTCTTTTTTTTTGTAAAAAATAAAAAACCCGGAGGTGATTAAATACCACCAAAAGAAAGCTCTATTTATGTGATAAAAATGATAAAAATTTAATATGGGTACAGTGTAGCATGACCGCGCAATTGTCATTCAAAGTGTGACAGCGCTGAAAGCTGAAAATTGGCCTGGATGGGAAGGGTGTTTAAGTGCCCAGTAGGCAAGTGGTTAACCTTGAACCTTGACTTCTTCGGGATTCACTGTCTATGCACCCCCCCCTGTAACTTCAGGGTCCTCAACCTAGGTACCCCCTTTCCACTAGCTGGCACTGGATCCCAGAACCTCTTCCGGAGTGTTCCCCTTTAACTCAGGCAGACCCCCAGGGGCAATCCTCAGTACTTATGACCTGTGTAGGCTTTCCTGGGACTGGACCCCTCTCACGCTCCGCAGGCTCTCGGCACACCGGTTCCCCCCCAGCTCAGCACTCTCTGGACTCTCAGGCGACACCTCGAGACATCCTCTTCCTCAGACAGGAGGAGAGACAGCCGCACTCTCCTCCCTGGGACTCTGCGCCCGCCAAAAACATTGTGCCACGCACTTCCCCCAAACTTATACCCACTCCCAGAATCCTTTGCAGCAGAATCTGCCTTCAGGGGTAGTTACATGCCTGGATGAGTCCCCTGATTGGTTTTCCTCCACCGCCCTATGAGAAGCCTCTCACAGGAGCCAGTGGGGAAACTCCCCTGTCAGCAGGCACACTTGGAAGCCCTGACACCCTGACTAAATAAATCACAGCCCTGCTGTTAGGCAGACAAGGCCCACTATATCTTTACCTAGCACCTACCCGTAGGGTGCTACAATTATATTAGCCCTTTGCCTGCTGGGCACTTAAACCCTCTTCCTGCCCAGGCCAATTTTCAGCTTTTTGCACTGTCACACTTTAAATGACATTTGCGCGGTCATGCAACACCGTACCCATATGAAATTGTTAGCATTTTTTTCACACATATAGGAATTTCTTTTGGTGGTATTTAACCACTTTAACACTGCTCACATGTGGCTCGTTATCGTCCAGCGACTGTGTTTTCAGTCACAGCGGGAGTCGGCCAGGGGAGGAGCGGCGGCGATCGCTGCTGCTCTTCCCCGATCGTCGGGTAATCTACTTTGGCGTTCCGCCCGCTTGTGTAAACAGAGCGGGCGGATCTCCTCAGTGACAAGGACTGACAGATTGCAGGGTTCAGCATAGCTGAACATCCGATCTGTCCTTGTGTCACTCAGTCACCTCCCCCCACACGTTAGTAAGCACCAGGCATACATTAACCCCTCTCTCTCCAATAAAGTTAACCCCTTCCCTGCCAGTGTCATTTTTACAGTAACAGTGCATATATATAGCACTGATTACTGCAGTAATGTCACTGGTACCCCCAAAAGTGTCAAAAATGTCAGTCAAGGGTCCGATCTGTCCGCCGTAATGTCGCAGTCCCGCAAAAAAAATTGCAGATCGCCGCCATTACTCGTTAAAAAAAAACCCACCAAAAATGACAGAAATCTTTCCCTTAGTTAGTAAACGCAATAACTTTTGCGCAAACCAATCAAAATATGCTTATTGTGATTTTTTTTACCAAACATATGTAGCAGAAAACAAATTGGCCAAAAACTAAAAAAAAATTAGATTTTTACATTTTTTTTGGGGGGAATTTCATATAAAAAAATGTTTTTTGTTTATAGCGCAAAAAGTAAAAATCGCACAGGTGATCAAATACCACCAAAAGAAAGCTCTGTTTGTGGGAAAAAAATTAAATTTTGTTTGGGTACGGCGTCGCACGACCGCGCGATTGTCAGTTAAAGTCGCACAGCGCCGAAATCGCAAAATGTGGCCTGGACGTAGGACAGCAAAATCCTCCGGTGGTAAAATGGTTAATCGCCACTGGGATTTTTATCTTTTTTAATAAAAAAAACAAAAAATAGACCGAAAATTCTAAAAAAAAAAAAAAACCCAGTTTTCATAATTTGTTATACAATTTTGCAAGCAGGAAATGTTTCTCCTTCATTGATGTGTGCTCATGAGGCTGCACTGATGGACACTAATAGGCGGCACTGATGGGCACTGATAGGCAGCTCTGTTAGGCACTGATAAGGCGGCAATTGTGGGCACTGATGAGGAAGGACTGGTGGGCACTGAAGAGGCTGCACTAATAAAGCTGCACTGATAGGTGACACTGATAGGTGGCACTGATAGGGGGCACTGATAGATGGCACTGATGGGCACTGATAGGCACTGGTAGGGGATACTAATAGGCAGCACTGATATGTGGCACTGGTGGGCACTGATAGGTAGTACGGGCAGGCACTGATCAGGAGGCACTAATGAAGCTGCACAGATGAGCACTGATAGGCGGCACTGATAAATGGCACTGATAGGTGGCACTGCTAGGCACTGGTAGGGGACACTGATAGGCAGCAATGATAGGTGGCACTGATCATGAGGCACTGATTGGCAGCACTGATGGGCACTGATAGGTGACACTGATGGGCACTGATAGGCACTGGTAGGGGACACTGATAGGCAGCACTGATTGGTGGCACTGATCATGAGGCACTGATTGGTAGCACTGATGGGCACTGATAGGTGGCATTGGTGGGCACTGATAGGTGGCATTGGTGGGCACTGTTTAGCAGCAGTGGGTCTGGAGTGTGCGGGACTGATGTCCTGTTCACTCCAGACAGTAAACTGGCTTTCAGCTGCTGTAGAGAGCAGCACAGGACTTCCTTCTGTAATTGCCCCTCTGCCCGACTGCACTGATTCACCATGTTGTTGGAGCCCCCCTGTGTGCCCGGGCCCCCTACAGGAGGACTGGTGGTCCCCCCTTATTAGCGGCCCTGAATGCCCCCTAGACTTCTACCATGCTCTGTATCAGGGCTGGCCCAAGGCATTGTGCTGCTTGGGTCCAAGAATGAAATGCTGCCCCCCCCCCCCAAAAAAAAAAAAAAGAAAATCACGCCCAACAAAAGGTCCCCACATCCATTATTTTATATGAATATACCATTTAGAGATTATTATATATACTGTTATCTTCTTCCATAACTCACCACTGGACCGGTCCACCAAACACCCGCTGTCTGTCCTCAGTCCTCCTGTCACTCCTGTGTCTGCCACGGCCCTAGAAGATCCAGCCTGCCCTGCGTGAGATGGAGTGCGCTGCTGTATGATGTCATTGCGCACACCACAATCACGTAAAGGACGTCCCCCAGAGTGCAGTTTGCACTACGGCGGCAGTATAAGATGGGGAAATGCCACCCGTAATGCGCCGCAAACTGATGACACACAAAACTGCTGCAAAAAAAAAATTTGGTAGTCAATTTTCCGCCCCTCTCCAATGGACCCAGCGGGACCCATTGTAGGGCCGGCCCTGATCTGTATCTTCTGAGAGTGGCAGGATGAGTCTGACCTGAAGTCCTGGCTTGTATGAGATCATCTTCTCGGATAAAAATAACAAAAGGAAAATAAAGCTCTTCTATAAATGTATTCGGTGTCACCGATGTGTCTTTTCTGGGAGTTTCCTGCTGTTTTCTTGTTTATTTGTGTTTGAACTTGGCAAGCGTTCCTCTTCTCCTCGGCTAATTCCCATCTGGTGGAACGGAATTCTCCGTAACCTGTATTTTGGAAACATTGTTTGCTTAAATACACCTTCTACAGTATACAAAAATAAACATGTCAGCGCACCGGCTCCAACGTGGCTTCAAAGTCCTTTTCCTGACCGACTTCTTTAGTTGTTGGGCCAGCAGGTGAGGACATGACACCGGGGACTGGGTTCTATCCCCTGAACCCTCCGCCCAAAAGTATATTTTCTTTTATTTTAAATTCCTGATAGTTATAAGAATCACAAAGTCTGATGGTTCTTAACCCGTCCCTTCCGAAACACGCGCTGACCAACGTTCCGTTCTGACCATTAATGGGAGCAGAACTTCACTCTCACAATAAATATGGATTATTTGTAACCCTCATGCTTCCAGCATTAGTAAATAGATAGGAAGGGAGATTATATTCACTTGTTTTAAACTTTTTTTTTTTTCTTTTACATTTCTTCAGAGTCTTCCTGGTTTCCTGATGGCCAGAGGTCTCGAAACTTTCTAAACAAAGGGCCAGCTTATTGTCCTTCAGACTTTAGGGGGGCCAGACTGTGCCCAGTGGGAGTAAACAATGCATCTTTGGTGTTAGTGAAAGGAAAAATTGGAAGAATATTGTCCCATTATTGGTGTCAGTGGGAGGAATAGTGTCCCATCATTGGTGTCAGTGGGAGGAATAGTGTCTCATCATTAGTGTCAGTGGGAGGAATAGTGTCCCATCATTGGTGTAAGTGG
Source organism: Pelophylax lessonae (assembly GCF_965119305.1). NCBI lineage: Eukaryota > Metazoa > Chordata > Amphibia > Anura > Ranidae > Pelophylax > Pelophylax lessonae. The sequence continues at coordinate 21,873,222 of NC_138776.1, forward strand.
GGGAATAGTACCCCATCATTGGTGTCAGTGGGAGGAATAGTACCCCATCATTGGTATCAGTGGGAGGAATAGTGCCCCATCATTGGTATCAGTGGGCGGAATAGTGCCCCATCATTGGTGTCAGTGGGAGGAATAGTGTCCCATCATTGGTGTCAGTGGGAGGAATAGTGTCCCATCATTGGTGTCAGTGGGAGGAATAGTGCCCCATCATTGGTGTCTGTGGGAGGAATAGTGCCCCATCATTGGTGTCAGTGGGAGGAATAGTGCCCCATCATTGGTGTCAGTGGGAGGAATAGTGTCCCACCATTGGTGTCAGTGGGAAGAATAGTGTCCCATCATTGGTGTCAGTGGGAAGAATAGTGTCCCATCCTTGGTGTCAGTCAGAGGAAGTGTCCCATCATTGGTGTGAGTGGGAGGAATAGTGTCCCATCATTGGTGTCAGTGGGAGGAGTAGTTTCCCATCATTCAGCTTCGGGTGTGGCAGCTGGAAGGTTCTCTGGCTGTGTGTCTGGAGCTGCTCCAGGTGATCTGTTTGAGAGGGGAGTGAGGTGAAATCCGTCCCAGCTCTCCTAGCTCCCTTCTGGGGAGGCCAGCGGGGCCTCTCCTGCTGGAGGCTCTCAGCCATCCCCTGGGCGGATGGATGGCATGCATGCTCCTTTGCAGCCTGTGGTTGGTGATCTCTCTGCACCTGGTGAGGATGAAGATGCTGGATCCATTCGGGAGCGAGTGGTGGCCGGGATCAAAGTCCTCAATAAGGAAAGAGACAAGCTCTACAAGCTTAGAGCGGATTTAAAGCGCCTGAGAAAGCAGCGTGAAGGCTTGTTCAGCAAGAACCGTGGATCCATGGATTCAGAGGTCCAATTAGCGAAAGTCCGTGTGGATCATCAAGAAACTATCGTGGCCATGATGGAAGGCAGGGATGGTCCCTTCAGGGAGAAGTTTTGCAATGAACGGAGGTTTGCAAAGATGGAGGTGGAGGAGGAGACCCCCAGTTCTGACCCCCTTCCCCCTCAAGGTGAGGTAAGCAGCCCATTGCCATCTCAGGGCTCAGGAGGCATGCTAAAGGTAATCCAGGTAATGGAGTCTCCAGTACAGGGAGATAAGCTGGTGTTTGGTGATGTGGAGGACTTGCCGGATCATGTACCTGATAAGATAAAAGCTATCAAGTCTCAGGTAATAGACAAAACTGTTTTTGTGCCTTTTAGCACCTTGCCTAATAATGAGGGTTTTCCCAGTGACACCCAGGATGATACCCCTGTGCTCAGCAATGCTTTGCCTGCTGAGAAAATGTTACGTTTAAAAAATGACATTTCTGCTCAGGAACTACAAAACCCAGAAGAGCCGATTAACCCTGCTTCTGCTGAGCCCAAAACTGTCTCAGTAATAACTAACCAGGACTCTACAGCGCAGCAGCAGGAAGCATTTGGTACTGCATTAGAAACAGTAACTACACCTAATAACATTGCAGGTGTGGTGGGACCCACCATTGTATGTTTAACTGATAATGCTGCTGATTTAGGCCAAGCTGAAAATAATAATAGAAATGTACCTGATAATGTGACATCAGTGTGGGGTCTTGGCCCTAATAAGCCTACATTTGCACAGGTGGTAAGCTGTGCTCCTGGCAATATCATCAAGCCAGGAATACAATCAAGGAGGAGCTCCGCTTCCAATCGGGGTTTTCCCTTGCAGGCTGCCACTATGAGCACCATTGGATCTGGTCTTGGGTCTATGGCTCCTGCTGGGGGTCCAAGGCGGAACGTAGTCCTCCTTAAATGGGAAGGTGGTGCAGTCCCTGTAGCACGGCGTATGGTTGTGGACCTGATCTTGGATATGGGTTTTGGGGCTAATGACCTATATGCCTTGATACATGTGGCTGGAAGCCGGGAGTACACGGTTAGTTTCACCAGGCCAGAGGGTCTTGACCTGTTCTGGGAACGATATATGGCTCGGTGCAGGTCAAGACCCGAATGGGAAGGTCTGGTGCCAGTGGCAGTTTCCCAAAGGTCAACAGTAAAGAAAATCACTATTATCCTCACAAATGAGAGTGTTCCTGCTCGGGACTTAGAGGTCTGGTTGAGAAATTATGGGGATGTTTTGACCAGGCCAGATAAAATTTATGATGAGCGTGGCATCTGGACCGGGGGTTGGTCGGTAACGGTCAGGTTGGCTAGGGATGGGAATGTTGTCCGTCACCTGCCCTCCTCTGCCTTTATAGGGAGGGATAGGATGACCATTTTTTATCCCGGTCAGCCAAAACTGTGCCACCGCTGTGGAGAAAAGGGGCATTTTAGCTCCTCTTGTTCAGCTCTGATCTGTTCAGTGTGTCGGGGGCAGGGTCATGTGGCCAGGGACTGCACCCAGGCGATAAGGTGCAACCTGTGCCTGCGCCTTGGCCACCCCTGCAGCCGATGTCCTGAAGCCTTGCATAATATGGATAGAGAGGTGATAGATGACCTCTTAAGGCTGGACAGGATGGAGGATGAGGCCCCTGTTGTACCACCCTCCTCTGCGGTGACTGACCCCCCTGGTCTTGTTCAGGATCCTTCCCCAGTCCCTGTGCCCACCCCTCCTGTATCTGTAAGTATTCCTTCTGTGTCTGTCCCTGTGTCCCCCCAGCCTACTGTCCCTGCTCCTCTTGTGTCAGAACCTTCCAAGTCTGTGCCCCCCAAGTCAGTTATTCCCGATAAATCTTCCCTTCCTAAGTGTGACCTTAAAGAAGCCCCCCACCCACCAGGAGGCACCAAAAAGGGTGCTGCTGCGGCTTCCTCTGTAAAGAAGTCTTCTGTGAATACTTCAAAGAAGAAGAAGAAAACAAGAGATGAAAGCATCTCTGAATCTGACCTGCAGTACCTGGAGGAGAGAAGGAAGGTTGTGAGGCGGAAGAGACAGACGGTGAGGACGGAACAGGGACAGGATGCCCCAGTGTCTGTCCCCAACCGTTCTAGGACTTCTGCTTGGGATATCTCCTCATCTGGGGATTCTTCTGAGCAGAATTCAGAAATTGAAATGGAGTTGGAGGAGGCTTCAAGAAAGAGAGAGGCTTCTGGTGATGAGCAGCAGAGGGGAGCTAAGAAGCAATCCACTCAATAACCCAAATGGCGGTTCCCCCTCCGTTAAAAGTGGTGACAATAAATGTCGCCAGTATTAAGTCAGTAAGAGCTCGTTCTATGGCCTTCTTTTTGTTCAGCCAATTAGATGCTGAAATTTTATTTTTGCAGGAGACTAGGCTCACCTCCTTGGCAGATATTCATATGGCCAAGAGAGAGTGGAGGTATGGTCCATCTTACTGGTCTCTTGCGGCCGAGCCTTACGGCGGGGTGGCGGTGTTGTTTAAAACCGGCATGGTAACTGTCCGGCGGGTTATTGAGGTGGAGATTGGGAGATGTATGGTCTTAGACGTTCTTGTGGGAGGGCAGGACCTGCGCCTAATTAATATTTATGGGCCGCACACAAAGTGGGACAGGAAATGCCTTTTTACAAGGATCAAGCCATTTCTTTTTACATCCCGGCAAGTGGTTTTTGGAGGTGACTTTAATACTGTGACTAGGCCCAAGGACAGGAAGGATATCAATGACCGGCTGGGATATGATAGCGTTTTTTTAAATAGTATGGTTAGGGATGCTGGTCTTGTGGATGTGCACATTAAGCACCTTCCGGATGACACAGGGTTCACCTTTCATCGAGGTAATAGTCAGAGTAGGATAGATAGGTTTTTTTTGAAGGAGGCCTCTGCTTTCTCACACCCAGTGGTGCAGGCAGTGGAGTTCTCTGATCACTGTATGCTATCTGTGGTCTTGAATGCTTCAGACTTCCCTCAGAGGGGCAAAGGCATCTGGAGATTAAATTCGACTCTCCTTGAGGAAGAACATGTTAGACAATCCTTTGAGGAATTCTTTCAGGCACAGGTGACCATCCTGGACTTTTGTAGCAGCAAGGCTGAGTGGTGGGAGCTGACCAAAAAGAGGATTGCTGGATTCTTCAGGGGCCTAGCCAATAAAAAACAGTTTAATAGATACATGACCTACCAACGTTTGCGGAGGAAGCTGGATATTCTTGTCTCGAGAGGAGGAGATCCTGGGGCAATCTCTGAAGTGAAAATCCTCCTCAGGAAGTGTCAATATGACCGGCATACCTCTTTGGTTCTGGAGCGGGACTATGGGAAATACCACTCGCCTGACCCTTACCAGAACTGCAAACAGGGTGTAGCTGTTAAGATGGTCGTTGGCCTTAAGGATAGTACAGGTTCCTTGACAAAGTCCAGGTCAGGGATCCTGGAGGTCGTGAGGTCTTTTTATGCTGAACTTCTTGGGAGGAAAGAGCTTGACCGAGACAAGATGGAAAGCTTTTTGGACTCTACTCCAGGTCTAAATGGTGGAGATGTCCCTTTGATGAATTTGACAGAAGAGATCACAGTTGAAGAGGTGACGAGGGCAATTGAACAGCTTGCCATCAAAAAGTCACCTGGACCGGATGGTCTGACGGCTGAGTTTTACAAAGCCTTTAAGTCTATTCTGGTCCCACATTTGGTAGAGGTTTTTAACAGTTGTCTTGCGGAGGGGGTGCTTCCCCCTTCCATGAGACACTCAGCTGTGATTCTTCTTTCAAAAGGTAAAGATCCTTCGATGATTGAGAATTGGCGCCCCATCAGCCTTCTCAATGTCGATAGAAAGGTGCTGGCGAAGATACTTTTCTGGCGCCTATCGGCAGTAGCAGAGTCTTTGCTTTCTCGCCATCAGCACTGTTCGATCCAGGGTAGGAGCACCTTCACAGCGGTTTTAGCTGTCCGGGAGGCCTTGGAGCAGTGCAGGGCTGCAGGCTGGGGAAAGTATCTACTGGCATTGGATCAGGCAAAGGCTTTCGATCGTGTCAACCATGAGTACCTGTGGTTGCTCTTTAGTAAGTACGGTCTGCCGGGTGGTTTTGTCGATTGGTTAAAAGTTTTGTATAAGGGGGCAGAAAGCTTCCCTCTTGTTAATGGTTGGGTTGGACAGTCCTTTGAGGTTGGTTCTGGGGTGCGCCAGGGTTGTCCGCTGAGTCCCCTGCTCTATGTGTTTGCAATCGACCCCTTCATCAGGAGGCTAGAGAGCAGCATGTTGTGTGGGGTACCAGTGGGAATCCCGGGTGAGCCGCCTTTGAGGGTTGTTGCCTATGCGGATGATGTGTCAGTGATTGTCACTGGGACAGATGAAGCGGAGGAGGTGGTCTCTCTGACATCACGGTACTCTGAAGCATCAGGCTCCAAGATCAATCAGGAAAAGAGTGAAGTTTTTTGGATGGGAAAGGAAGGTGAGGGGTTTGATCTCCCGGACACCTTTCCAGTGCCCCAGGAAAAAATTAAGATATTAGGCATTGAATTTGGACCTGGCGATTATGGCCTCAAAAACTGGGAAGGCAGGCTGGAAGTTGCCAATACTAAGGTGGTCAGCTGGAAGAGATGGAAGTTATCTCTGAGGGAAAGGGTTGATCTGATTAAGACTTACCTGATACCGATCTTCTTGTATGTCAGCCCTGTCTGCATCTTGCCAGTGTCTCTCTATGCTAGGATCTATAGTGTGTTCTTCCAGATGCTGTGGGGGAACAGACTGAACCCCATCAAGAGGAATGTCACCTATCTATCCAGGAGGGAGGGTGGCTTAGGTATGGTCAACCCCGTTCTTTTCTTTTCACTGCTATTTCTCAAGTTTAACATTGGTAGTATGCTTGCAGTGGAACCTCCTGGATGGGCAGGCATGTTTAGATCTTGGTTTAGGCCTTTTCTGCGACTTTGGGAAGAAGGTGGCCAAGTGAAGAATCTCAGGGGTCATCGTGGTCAGCTCCCAGCCTATGTCGCTCCGTGTCTGAAGTTGCTGCGGCAGTGGCGACTGTCGGCCGAAGATCTCAGATCCGCTCCGAGGAAAGTCCTTATGAGCCGAGTCTTGAGCGAAGTCTTTCATGACCCACTGACCTTAAGGGATTGCCCAGGCCCAATTTTGAGGGAAGGGTTAAGATTGATTAATTTGGCTAGAGTCCCCCTTAAATTCAGGGATCTGGCCTGGTTGTGCTTCCACGGGAGGCTCTATGTTCGGGGCAATTTGAAATTCCGCAGTGGGATGGATCGTGGTTGTCCTCGGGAGGAATGTGCAGGTGAGGAGGAGACTATGGACCATTTTCTGCTTCGTTGCCCTTTTAACATAGAGGTATACAAACAGGTGGGGCGGGCCCTCTGTGTTCCTTTCCTCTCCAGGCTGGGTTATGCTGAGTGGGTGTACGGAGCATTCAATACTGGTGGGGGCTTTTGTTTGGATACACTTTTTTTAGTTAGTTTAGTAGTCCGTTATTACACATGGAACGCACGGTGTCAGGTCACCCTTCGGCGTAAAATCCTTCCTGTTCAGGTGGTGGTGTGTGACATTCTGCATGAGGTGGGGAAGATTCGGGCGCTTGAGAGAGACAAGTGGGGTCAGAGGGCTTGGCTGAAGGCGTGAAGGGGTTTCAAGCCTCCCTGACTGCCAGGAGTCTCTTTCCCGGGTGTGGCTTTCTGTCTCTTATCACCCTAGATTTTTTCTTAATGTTCAGTTTTTGATAAATGGCTGCATACATAGGTGATGGGTTGTGCCTCTTAGGCCCTCTCTGCTGCTTTATGTAAATAGTTTTCTAAGAATGTTGGAAGTGGATTATGTATATATTGTATATATTCTGCACATGGATGTGAATTCCTTTGTTTTTTTCTGGAATATTGTACTATAGTTCTGTTTTTTACTTTTGTATAAAATATGTTGCTTGATTCTTTTCAATAAAAGATCAATAGTGTCCCACCATTGGTGTCAGTGGGAAGAATAGTGTCCCATCATTGGTGTCAGTGGGAAGAATAGTGTCCCATCCTTGGTGTCAGTCAGAGGAAGTGTCCCATCATTGGTGTGAGTGGGAGGAATAGTGTCCCATCATTGGTGTCAGTGGGAGGAGTAGTTTCCCATCATTCAGCTTCGGGTGTGGCAGCTGGAAGGTTCTCTGGCTGTGTGTCTGGAGCTGCTCCAGGTGATCTGTTTGAGAGGGGAGTGAGGTGAAATCCGTCCCAGCTCTCCTAGCTCCCTTCTGGGGAGGCCAGCGGGGCCTCTCCTGCTGGAGGCTCTCAGCCATCCCCTGGGCGGATGGATGGCATGCATGCTCCTTTGCAGCCTGTGGTTGGTGATCTCTCTGCACCTGGTGAGGATGAAGATGCTGGATCCATTCGGGAGCGAGTGGTGGCCGGGATCAAAGTCCTCAATAAGGAAAGAGACAAGCTCTACAAGCTTAGAGCGGATTTAAAGCGCCTGAGAAAGCAGCGTGAAGGCTTGTTCAGCAAGAACCGTGGATCCATGGATTCAGAGGTCCAATTAGCGAAAGTCCGTGTGGATCATCAAGAAACTATCGTGGCCATGATGGAAGGCAGGGATGGTCCCTTCAGGGAGAAGTTTTGCAATGAACGGAGGTTTGCAAAGATGGAGGTGGAGGAGGAGACCCCCAGTTCTGACCCCCTTCCCCCTCAAGGTGAGGTAAGCAGCCCATTGCCATCTCAGGGCTCAGGAGGCATGTTGAAAGTTATACAGGTAATGGAGTCTCCAATGCAGGAAGATCAGCTGGTGTTTGGTGATGTGGAGGACTTACCTGAGAGTGTGCCTGATAAAGTAAAGTATATAAAGCCCCAGCTTACAGATAAAACAGTTTTTGTGCCTTTTAGCACCTTGCCTAGTGATGGGTTTCCTAATGACACTCAGGGTGATTCCCCTATGCTCAGCAATGTTGTGCCTGCTGCTGATGTCTCTAAACAGGAAAAGTTGTGTTTAAAAAATTACATTTCTGCTGAAGAACCACAAAACCCAGAAGAGCCGATTAACCCCCCTTCTGCTGAGCTTAAAACTATTTCAGTCACTGTTGAACAGGACTCTACAGCGCAGCAGCAGGAAGCACCTGGTACTGCATCAGAAACAGTTATTCCTAATAACATTGCAGGCATGGTGGAACCCACCATTGTGTGTGGAACTGATAATGCTGCTGGTTTAGGCCAAGCTGGTAAAAATAATAATAGTAGTGTACCAGCTAACGTGACATCAGTATGGGGTCTTGGCCCTAAAAAACCTACATTTGCACAGGTGGTAAGCTGTGCTCCTGGCAATATCATCAAGCCAGTGTTACAATCAAGGAGGAGCTCTGCTTCTAATCGGGGTTTTCCCTCGCGGGCTGCCACTATGAGCACCATTGGATCTGGTCTTGGATCTATGGCTTCTGCTGGGGGTCCAAGGCAGAACAAAGTCCTCCTTAAATGGGAAGGTGGTGCAGTCCCTCTAGCAAGGCGTATGGTGGTGGACCTGATTTTAGATATGGGTTTTGGAGCTGATGACCTATATGCCCTGATACATGTTGCTGGAAGCCGGGAATACACAGTTAGTTTCACCAGACCAGAGGGTCTTGACTTGTTCTGGGAACGATATATGGCTCGGTGCAGGTCAAGACCCGAATGGGAAGGTCTGGTGCCAGTGGCAGTTTCCCAAAGGTCAACAGTAAAGAAAATTACTATTATCCTTACAAATTAGAGTGTTCCTGCTCGGGACTTAGAGGTCTGGTTGAGAAATTATGGGGATGTTTTGACCAGGCCGGATAAAATTCATGATGAACGTGGCATCTGGACTGGGGGTTGGTCGGTAACGGTCAGGTTGGCTCTGGATGGGAATGTTGTCCGTCACCTGCCCTCCTCTGCCTTTATAGGGAGGGATAGGATGACTATTTTTTTATCCCGGTCAGCCAAAACTGTGTCACCGCTGTGGAGAAAAGGGGCATTTTAGCTCCTCTTGTTCAGTACTGATCTGTTCAGTATGTCGGGGACAGGGTCATGTGGCCAGGGACTGCACCCAGGCGATAAGGTGCAACCTGTGCCTGCGCCTTGGTCACCCCTACAGCCGATGTCCTGAAGCCTGGCAAAATATGGATAGAGAGGTGATAGATGATCTGTTAAGGCTGGACAGGTTGGAGGATGAGGCCCCTGGTGCACCACCCTTCTCTGCGGGGACTGACTCCCTTGGTCTTGTTCAGGATCCCTCCCTAGTCCCTGTGCCCACCCCTCCTGTATCTGTAAGTATTCCTTCTGTGTCTGTCCCTGTGTCCCCCCAGCCTACTGCACCGGCTCCTCTTGTGTCAGCACCTTCCAAGTCTGTGCCCCCCAAGTCAGTTATTCCCAATCAGTCTTCCCTTCCTAAGTGTGACCTTAAAGAAGCCCCCCACCCACCAGGAGTGGTAGAGGGTACCAAAAAGGGTGCTGCTATGGCTTCCTCTGTAAAGAAGTCTTCTGTGAAGACCTCAAAGAAGAAGAAGAAGAAAACAAGAGATGAAAGCATCTCTGAATCTGACCTGCAGTACCTGGAGGAGAGAAGGAAGGTTGTAAGACGGAAGAGACAGACGGTGAGGACGGAACAGGGACAGGATGCCCCAGTGACTGTCTCCAACCGGTATAGGGCTTCTGCTTGGGATATCTCCTCATCTGGGGATTCTTCTGAGCAGAATTCAGAAATTGAAATGGAGTTGGAGGAGGCTTCAAGAAAGAGAGAGGCTTCTGGTGATGAGCAGCAGAGGGGAGCTAAGAAGCAATCCACCCAATAACCCAAATGGCGGTTCCCCCTCCGTTAAAAGTGGTGACAATAAATGTCGCCAGTATTAAGTCAGTAAGAGCTCGTTCTATGGCCTTCTTTTTGTTCAGCCAATTAGATGCTGAAATTTTATTTTTGCAGGAGACTAGGCTCACCTCCTTGGCAGATATTCATATGGCCAAGAGAGAGTGGAGGTATGGTCCATCTTACTGGTCTCTTGCGGCCGAGCCTTACGGCGGGGTGGCGGTGTTGTTTAAAACCGGCATGGTAACTGTCCGGCGGGTTATTGAGGTGGAGATTGGGAGATGTATGGTCTTAGACGTTCTTGTGGGAGGGCAGGACCTGCGCCTAATTAATATTTATGGGCCGCACACAAAGTAGGACAGGAAATGCCTTTTTACAAGGATCAAGCCATTTCTTTTTACATCCCGGCAAGTGGTTTTTGGAGGTGACTTTAATACTGTGACTAGGCCCAAGGACAAGAAGGACTTCAATGACAGGCTGGGATATGATAGCGTTTTTTTAAATAGTATGGTTAGGGATGCTGGTCTTGTGGATGTGCACATTAAGCACCTTCCGGATGACACAGGGTTCACCTTTCATCGAGGTAATAGTCAGAATAGGATAGATAGGTTTTTTTTGAAGGAGGCCTCTGCTTTCTCATCCCCAGTGGTGCAGGCAGTGGAGTTCTCTGATCACTGTATGCTATCTGTGGTCTTGAATCCTTCAGACTTCCCTCAGAGGGGCAAAGGCATCTGGAGTTTAAATTCGACTCTCCTTGAGGTAGAGACAATCCTTTGATGAATTCTTTCAGGCACAGGTGACCATTCTGGACTTTTGTAGCAGCAAGGCTGAGTGGTGGGAGCTGACCAAAAAGAGGATTGCTGGATTCTTCAGGGGCGTAGCCAATAAAAAACAGTTTAATAGATACATGACCTACCAACGTTTGCGGAGGAAGCTGGATATTCTTGTCCTGAGAGGAGGAGATCCTGGGGCAATCTCTGAAGTGAAAATCCTCCTCAGGAAGTGTCAATATGACCGGCATACCTCTTTGGTTCTGGAGCGGGACTATGGGAAATACCACTCGCCTGACCCTTACCAGAACTGCAAACAGGGTGTAGCTGTTAAGATGGTCGTTGGCCTTAAGGATAGTACAGGTTCCTTGACAAAGTCCAGGTCAGGGATCCTGGAGGTCGTGAGGTCTTTTTATGCTGAACTTCTTGGGAGGAAAGAGCTTGACCGAGACAAGTGGAAAGCTTTTTGGACTCTACTCCAGGTCTAAATGGTGGAGATGTCCCTTTGATGAATTTTGACGGAAGAGATCACAGTTGAAGAGGTGACGAGGGCAATTGAACAGCTTGCCATCAAAAAGTCACCTGGATCGGATGGCCTGACGGCTGAGTTTTACAAAGCCTTTAAGTCTATTCTGGCCCCACATTTGGTAGAGATTTTTAACAGTTGTCTTGCTGAGGGGGTGCTTCCCCCTTCCATGAGACTCTCAGCTGTGATTCTTCTTTCAAAAGGTAAAGATCCTTCGATGATTGAGAATTGGCGCCCCATCAGCCTTCTCAATGTCGATAGAAAGGTGCTGGCAAAGATACTTTTCTGGCGCCTATCGGCAGTAGCAGAGTCTTTGCTTTCTCGCCATCAGCACTGTTCAATCCAGGGTAGGAGCACCTTCACAGCGGTTTTAGCTGTCCGGGAGGCCTTGGAGCAGTGCAGGGCTGCAGGCTGGGGAAAGTATCTACTGGCATTGGATCAGGCAAAGGCTTTCGATCGTGTCAATCATGAGTACCTGTGGTTGCTCTTTAGTAAGTACATTCTGCCGGGTGGTTTTGTCGATTGGTTAAAAGTCTTGTATAAGGGGGCAGAAAGCTTCCCTCTTGTTAATGGTTGGGTTGGACAGTCCTTTGAGGTTGGCTCTGGGGTGCGCCAGGGTTGTCCCCTGAGTCCCCTGCTCTATGTGTTTGCAATTGACCCCTTCATCAGGAGGCTAGAGAGCAGCATGTTGTGTGGGGTACCAGTGGGAATCCTGGGTGAGCCGCCTTTGAGGGTTGTTGCCTATGCGGATGATGTGTCAGTGATTGTCACTGGGACAGATGAAGCGGAGGAGGTGGTCTCTCTGACATCACGGTACTCTGAAGCATCAGGCTCCAAGATCAATCAGGAAAAGAGTGAAGTTTTTTGGATGGGAAAGGAAGGTGAGGGGTTTGATCTCCCGGACACCTTTCCAGTGCCCCAGGAAAAAATTAAGATATTAGGCATTGAATTTGGACCTGGCGATTATGGCCTCAAAAACTGGGAAGGCAGGCTGGAAGTTGCCAATACTAAGGTGGTCAGCTGGAAGAGATGGAAGTTATCTCTGAGGGAAAGGGTTGATCTGATTAAGACTTACCTGATACCGATCTTCTTGTATGTCAGCCCTGTCTGCATCTTGCCAGTGTCTCTCTATGCTAGGATCTATAGTGTTGTCTTCCAGATGCTGTGGGGGGAACAGACTGAACCCCATCAAGAGGAATGTCACCTATCTATCCAGGAGGGAGGGTGGCTTAGGTATGGTTAACCCCGTTCTTTTCTTTTCACTGCTATTTCTCAAGTTTAACATTGGTAGTATGCTTGCAGTGGAACCTCCTGGATGGGCAGGCATGTTTAGATCTTGGTTTAGGCCTTTTCTGCGACTTTGGGAAGAAGGTGGCCAAGTGAAGAATCTCAGGGGTCATCGTGGTCAGCTTCCAGCCTATGTCACTCCATGTCTGAAGTTGCTGCGGCAGTGGCAACTGTCGGCTAAAGATCTCAGATCTGCTCCGAGGAAAGTCCTTATGAGCCGAGTCTTGAGCGAAGTCTTTCATGACCCACTGGCCTTAAGGGATTGCCCAGGCCCAATTTTGAGGGAAGGGTTAAGACTGATTAATTTGGCTAGAGTCCCCCTTAAATTCAGGGATCTGGCCTGGTTGTGCTTCCACGGGAGGCTCTATGTTCGGGGCAATTTGAAATTCCGCAGTGGAATGGATCGTGGTTGTCCTCGGAAGGAATGTACAGGTGAGGAGGAGACTATGGACCATTTTCTGCTTCGTTGCCCTTTTAACATAGAGGTATACAAACAGGTGGGGCGGGCCCTCGGTGTTCCTTTCCTCTCCAGGCTGGGTTATGCTGAGTGGGTGTACGGAGCATTCAATACTGGTGGGGGCTTTTGTTTGGATACACTTTTTTTAGTTAGTTTAGTAGTCCGCTATTACACCTGGAATGCACGGTGTCAGGTCACCCTTCGGCGTAAAATCCTTCCTGTTCAGGTGGTGGTGTGTGACATTCTGCATGAGGTGGGGAAGATTTGGGCGCTTGAGAGAGACAAGTGGGGTCAGAGGGCTTAGTTGAAGGCGTGGAGGGGTTTCAAGTCTCCCTGACTGCCAGGAGTCTCTTTCCCGGGTGTGGCTTTCTGTCTTTTATCACCCTAGATTTTTTCTTAATGCTCAGTTTTTGATAAATGGCTGCATACATAGGTGATGGGTTGTGCCTCTTAGGCCCTCTCTGCTGCTTTATGTAAATAGTTTTCTAAGAATGTTGGAAGTGGATTATGTATATATTGTATATATTCTGCACATGGATGTGAATTCCTTTGTTTTCAGTTGAAATATTGTACTATAGTTCTGTTTTTTACTTTTGTATAAAATATGTTGCTTGATTCTTTTCAATAAAAGATCAATAGTGCCTCATCATTGGTATCAGTGGGAGGAATAGTGCCTCATCCTTAGTGTCAGTGGGAGGAATAGTGCCTCATCATTGGTGTCAGTGGGAGGAATAGTGTCCCATCATTGGTATCAGTGGGAGGAATAGTGTCCCATCATTGGTATCAGTGGGAGGAATAGTGCCCCATCATTGGTGTCAGTGGAAGGAATAGTGCCCCATCATTGGTGTCAGTGGAAGGAATAGTGCCCCATCATTGGTGTCAGTGGGAGGAATAGTGCCTCGTCATTGATGTCAGTGGGAGGAATAGTACCCCATCATTGGTGTCAGTGGGAGGAATAGTGCCCCATCATTGGTGTCTGTGGCAGGAATAGTGCCCCATCATTGGTATCAGTGGGAAGAATAGTGCCTCATCATTGGAGTCAGTGGGAGGAATAGTGCCCCATCATTGGAGTCAGTGGGAGGAATAGTGCCCCATCATTGGTGTCAGTGGAAGGAATAGTGCCCCATCATTGGTGTCAGTGGGAGGAATAGTGCCCCATCATTGGGTCAGTGGAAGGAATAGTGCCCCATCATTGGTGTCAGTGGGAGGAATAGTGCCCCATCATTGGTATCAGTGGGGGGAATAGTGCCTCATCATTGGAGTCAGTGGGAGGAATAGTGCCCCATCATTGGAGTCAGTGGGAGGAATAGTGCCCCATCATTGGTGTCAGTGGAAGGAATAGTGCCCCATCATTGGTGTCAGTGGGAGGAATAGTGCCCCATCATTGGTGTCAGTGGAAGTAATAGTGCCCCATCATTGGTGTCAGTGGGAGGAATAGTGCCCCATCATTGGTGTCAGTGGAAGGAATAGTGCCCCATCATTGGTGTCAGTGGGAGGAATAGTGCCCCATCATTGGTGTCAGTGGAAGGAATAGTGCCCCATCATTGGTGTTAGTGGGAGGAATAGGCCTGCATCCAGGCGAGCTGGCTGTAGACTTCCTGACCTTAATGAAGATGGGGGCTAGGGTGAGTTGCAAAAGGCCCTTTAGGCCATGCCAAGAGGTCCCTGAGTGAGGCTATTCTCCAGGAGGATCCTGGGAAAGGTGTACCTATAGAGAAGGTGACTTCACAGTGATCCCATTGCAGTCAGTACTAATTGCTCCGGGTGGAGGGAGAGACTGACAGAGGGAAGATAGCTGCTTTAAAGTTCTGCACGATGCTTTCACATGTGACTTCTGCGCACCATCCACTGAATGCGAGTGACAATGTACTTTTAGGTGGCTCCGGATAGTATGTCCATGTGATGTGACTGCCATTTTCCAAGTACCACCAGTAAAATGCAGAAACTTTGTTTATGTGTGGATATTCCTTCATTTGGAGATATAAAGGTAAATGTCCGGGAAAGTCATGTGGAGGTCCCTGGCATGAAGTGGGGCACAATATGGCGGTCGGGTAGTAGCATGACAGTTAGTGTTCTAGAAAGGGGAGGGACTTGTGTTTGGTGCCAAATTCCATCTAATCACAGATCCCCTCTTACATGTGGTAACTATCCTTGTGCTATATATCAGCGCCCCCCAAACTTTTTTGCACCAGTGATCAGTTTCAAGGCAGCCAATTTTTCCAGGGACTGGGGGGCAGGTGAGGGTTTGTGTGCTCAGGGGCAGTTGTTGATGGGATATTCATGGAGTTTGTCCTAAGCCCCCCTTCACAGTAAAGTCCCCCATTTAAGGCAGCCCCACAGTGTCCCCAGGTTCCCTTCATTTATGGCCCCCCCTTACATCACAGCTTCCCTTTACATTATAGTGCTCCTTTACAGGGCAGTCCCCTTTACATCACAGCCCCCCCCCCCCCCTCCATTCCTTTACAGTGCAGTCCTCTTTACATTAATGTCTGTGATGGGAAGGAGACTGCAATGTAATGTAAAGGGGGATGTGGTGTGAAGAGAACTGCACTGCAAGGGGGGGGGGGGGTGCTGTGGTGTAAAGAGCACTGCACTGTAATGATTACAGTGTCTCTTTACAGTGCAGTCACATTTAAATCACAGTGCCCTTTTACATTACAGTGCCCCTAGCAATCACATCCACCCCCTCCCCATCACAGTGCCCCTTGTAGTCATGGCCCCTCCCACTTTTTTCTGTCTAATCACAGTGCCCCCCTCCACTCTCTGCTAGAGTTTTCTTTTGATGGTATTTATTCACCACTGGGGTGTTTATTTTTTGCTAAACAAACGAAAAGGACTGAAGATTTTGAAAAAAAAAAGTTTTCTTAGTTTCTGTTATAAAATGTTGTAAACAAGTAATTTTTCCACTTCACTGACGTGCGCTAAAGAGGCTGCACTGAAAGGCACTGATGAGTTGGCACTGTGGGCACTGATGAGGCTGCACGGATGAGCACCGATAGGCTGCACTGATGGGTACTGATGAGACTGCACTGATGGGTACTGATGAGGTGGCACCAATATTCAGCACTGATGGGCACTGAAAGGCTGCACTATGGGCACTGATGAGGAGGCACTAATATTCAGAACTGATGGGCACTGATAGGCTGCACTGATGGGCACTGATGACGTGGCACTGATGGGCACTGATGAGGAGGCACTGATAGGCTGCACTAATGGGCACTGATGAGGAGGCACTAATATTAAACACTGATGGGCACTGATAGGCTGCACTGATGGAAACTAATGAGGTGGCACTGATGGGCACTGATAGGCTGTACTGATAGGCACTGATGAGGTGACACTGATGGGCGCTGATGAGGAGGCACCAATATTCAGCACTGAGGGGCACTAATAGGCTGCACTGATGGGCATTGATGAGAAGGCACTAATATTCAGCACCGATGGGCACTGATAGGCTGCACTGATGGGCACTGATGAGGCTGCACGGATGAGCACCGATAGGCTGCACTGATGGGTACTGATGAGACTGCACTGATGGGTACTGATGAGGTGGCTCTAATATTCAGCACTGATGGGCACTGATAGGCTGCACTGAGGGGCACTGATGAGGAGGCACTAAAATTCAGAACTGATGGGCACTGATAGGCTGCACTGGTGGGCACTGATGAGGTGGCACTGATGGGCACTGATCACGAGGCACTGATAGGCTGCACTAATGGGCACTGATGAGGAGGCACTAATATTAAGCACTGATGGGCACTGATAGGCTGCACTGATGGGCACTAATGAGGTGGCACTTATGAGCACTGATAGGCTGTATGATGGGCACTGATGAGGTAACACCGATGGGCGCTGATGAGGAGGCACCAATATTCAGCACTGAGGGGCACTGATAGGCTGCACTGATGGGCACTGATGAGAAGGCACTAATATTCAGCACCGATGGGCACTGATAGGCTGCACTGATGGGCACTGATGAGGCTGCACGGATGAGCACCGATAGGCTGCACTGATGGGTACTGATGAGACTGCACTGATGGGTACTGATGAGGTGGCTCTAATATTCAGCACTGATGGGCACTGATAGGCTGCACTGAGGGGCACTGATGAGGAGGCACTAAAATTCAGAACTGATGGGCACTGATAGGCTGCACTGATGGGCACTGATGAGGTGGCACTGATCAAGAGGCACTGATAGGCTGCACTAATGGGCACTGATGAGGAGGCACTAATATTAAGCACTGGTGGGCACTGATAGGCTGCACTGATGGGCACTAATGAGGTGGCACTGATGGGCACTGATAGGCTGTACTGATGGGCACTGATGAGGTAACACTGATGGGCGCTGATGAGGAGGCACCAATATTCAGCACTGAGGGGCACTGATAGGCTGCACTGATGGGCACTGATGAGAAGGCACTAATATTCAGCACCGTTGGGCACTGATAGGCTGCACTGATGGACACTGATGAGGAGGCACTAATATTCAGCACTTATGGGCACTAATAGGCTGTACTGACAGGCACTGATGAGGTGGCACTGATGAGGAGGTACTAATACTCAGCACTGATGGGCACTGATAGGCAGCACTGATTGGGCACTGATAGGCAGCTCCGATGGGCACTTAAAGGGAATACTTGTGGGCACTGATAGATGGCACTGATGGGCACTGTAAGGCAACATGGATGGGCACTGACAGCCATAACTGATGGGCAGCACTGGTGGGCACTGATTGACAGCACTGATGGGCACTGATGGGGCTGCACTTGATGATCAGTGCCCTGATTGTCAGTGCAGATGTCTCCGCTGAGGAATGCTGCTTACTGGCTCTCCTCTCCTCACGTGCAGTCAGCGTGAGGAGAGAAATGCCAAAAAAACTGCATTTCCTGTTTACATTGATCAGTTGTGATTGGACACAGCTGATCAGATGGTAAAGAGCCTACAATAATCATAGACTCTTTACCATGACCAGTGAGGCGCTGTGTCCGAGGTACACAATGCACCACCGATCACTGCGCCAAACGCGCCTCATGGGACGCGCATGCGCGGCGAGAATGGGAGGACGTCATATGACGTCCCTCCAGAACAAGAGTGCTCCCGCCCGTCTTTTCAGTATACGGCAGACGGGAAGCAGTTAAAAACATTTAACAATCACAATGTCACATCACAGCGGTTGTCTCTGCTGTATAAAACATTGAGTACCAATTGCTGATTATGCGTTGTGGTAACACGCGTTTCGCTGCACATTACAGGAAGACACAGGTGTGAAGCCGGGCCTTAATATTGCATAAAGAAAACAAACCAGTGAGTGTGAATGGGCTCCGCGGGATTACATGAGGACAATATGTGTTAATCCATAAAATGTGTATGTTAAATGTTGGCCGGCTTTTGGCTCCCGCATTTCAGGACGGCGCGGCAATTACACCGCCTAATAAGCATATGCGCCGTCTAGGAAAGGCTCCGGGATGTGTGGTAATTATTAGATGCCACTTTCATTAACCTCTGCAGCTGTGGGAATAGCAATTAAATAGAATCCAGACTCCGGGAAGACAAACTATGAATGTCGGAGGAAACATACAGCTGGATTCATTTCTAGAATTAGTTTTTAGCAAATAATTTAGACAGATTTCCCAAATGAAATAGACATACATTGCCCCCCACCTCCTCCCCACCCCCCCAAAAAAAAAAAAAATCCTCATAGGTGTAGCCAGGTACTCTCTCCACCCTGACTTACCTCTAAGCACCTCCCTTGTCTCCGCCCCCTATCCACCCCCTAGGGCCACTCCGCTTAGAGAATACAGAGCCAAGTGTCATTTTGTGCTGTTAATGTTATTTGTATCGAGTTGGTTACCCACTTAATGCCGGTTCACACATATACAATGTCAGACATCGCATGTAATTCGCAGCACACTGCTCTGCAAATTAGGGGAAGACCGATTATCAGCAAGGCCGATATGCACTTTCCCCGATATATCGGTATCAGCCCCGGAACTGGCCGATATTGCCGATATTTTTGTGACGTCATTCTGCCTTCTTAACCACTTAAGCCCCGGAAGATTTTACCCCCTTCCTGACCAGGGCCTATTTTGCTATTCGGCACTGCGTGAATTTAACAGACAATTGCACGGTCGTGCGACACTGTACCTAAACGAATTTGACGTCCTTTTTTTCCCACAAACAGAGCTTTCTTTTGGTGGTATTTGATCACCTGTGCGATTTTTTTGATCATGCGCTATAAACAAAAAAAGAGCGACAATTTTGCAAAAATAACAATATTTTTCACATTTTTTTTATATGAAATTCCAAAAAAAAAAAATGTAAAAATCAAAATTTTTTAACATTTTAGGCCAATTTGTTTTATGCTACATATGTTTGGTAAAAAAAATCGCAAAAAGCGTATTTTGATTGGTTTGCGCAAAAGTTATTGCGTTTACTAACTAAGGGAAAGATTTTTGGCATTTTCGTTGTTTTTTTTTTTTAACGAGTAATGGCGGCGATCTGCGATTTTTTTTTTTTTGCGGGACTGCGACATTGCGGCGGACAGATCGGACCCTTGACTGACATTTTTGACACTTTTGGGGGTATCAGTGACATTACTACAGTAATCAGTGCTATACATATGCACTGTTACTGTAAAAATGACACTGGCAGTGAAGGGGTTAACTTTATTGGAGAGGGAGGGGTTAAGTGTGTCCCTAGGGGCGTGATTCTAACTGTGATTGGATGTGGCTACTGGTGTAAGAACAGAGATCAACGGTCCTACATAGTAGAACCGTGTGATCTCCATTCTTACACAGGGAAGAATGACAGGCGGCTTTGTTTACATTAGCCGCCTGCCTTTCTTCCGGTGTAACGGAAGATCGCGAGTGCCCGGCGGACATCGGGTCCGCCAGGCACACGCACGGGGGGGGGGGGGTCCATGACCGCGCGGGAGCAGGAGCGCGCCTCCGGCGGCGCTCGCTCGCTCGCTCTCTAGAGCCTCACAGGCTAGCGACGTAGACCTACGTCACTTTGCCTGTGAGGGGCTGACTGCCGACGTAAGTAGTCGTGCGGCGGTCGGCAAGCGGTTAGGCCGCCTCCCTCGCCTTGGACAGCCTCGTCTGGAGTCGGGACTAGTCTCGCCGGAGTGCATCACAGCCATACACCCACCTACAGCAGCCCGGTGCCAGCCAGCCGGCAGCCACCCACATCCACAGGCCCTGTACCAGCCAGCCAGCCAGCCACAGGCACTGTATCAGTGAGCCAGCCACCCACAGGATTTAATTTAAAAAATCTGGTCACCTTACTCTAAGTGTAATATTCATTGTGCAATTAGAGCGATTAGCCAAGTTAATACTTTAATACCCTATGTGAATGAGCCTTTTTTTTATTGTTTTTTTACTTTTTTACAATTATTTTATTTTATGTTACAACTTTTTAAAATTGTTTATTACAATGTTTAAAAATATTTTTTTTTACAATTTGTTATTTTTTCACAGGACGGGGACGGGGACGGGGGGGGGGCTTTGTCAGACTGACAGGGGGGTACACAAGGGGAATCAGAAACAGGCAGAACAGGGAGGGGGCGGGGGAGGCGCGCGCCCGTCCTCATTAGGGAGCAGGGAAGCCGATCCACGAAACCGGCGGCCGCAATTGCCGCTGGGCACCCTCGATCGCTCCCCGCTGAGAGAGAACGGCGGTCTGCTGTTGTAAACACAGCTGACCGTTCTTCTCTCTGAAATGAACACAGAGCGCTTATGATCCTTCTATATAGGATCACATGTCTCTGTGTTGATTCCACAAATACCTCCCCCCACAGTTAGAAAACACCCCCTAGGCTCACACTTAACCCTTTGATCGCCCCTGGTGTTAACCCCTTCCCTGCCAGTGTCAATATTACAGTAACAGTGCATATTTTTAGCCCTGATTACTGTAGTAATGTCACTGGTCCCCCCAAAAGTGTAAATAAATGTCAGTCAGGGGTCCGAGCTGTCCGCCACAATGTCACAGTCCCGCTAAAAATCGCCGCCATTACTAGTAAAATAACAATAAAAATGACATTTTTTGTTGCCTAGTTTGTAGGCATGATAGCAGTTGCGCAAAACCAATCAAAATACGCTTATTGCGATTTTTTTTTTTTTAAACAAAAATATGTAGCAGAAAACAAATTGGCCTAAAATGTTAAAAAAATTGTTTTTTTATTTTTTTTTTGAGAATGTCATATAGCAGAGTGTGAAAAATATAGTTTTTTTTTTTTTTTGCAAAATCGTCGCTCTTTTTTTGTTTATAGCGCAAAAAATAGAAATCGCACAGGTGATCAAATACCACCAAAAGAAAGCTCTATTTGTGGGAAAAAAAGGACGTCAAATTTTATTTGGGTACGGCGTCTCACGACCGCGCAATTGTCCGTTAAAGTAACGAAGTGCCGAATCGCAAAATATGGCCTGGTCATTAAGGGGGCAAATCCTTCTGGTCCAGAAGTGGTTAACCTCTTCACGCCGACCGAAGGCACATATGTGGCCTCTCACGGTGTGGGCCCACACACCAAGCGCACGCATATATGCGGCGCTGTGTAAACCACTTACTGTGCTGAGAGCTCCCAGCATGATAGCCGCCGGTTAACAAAAAATATGTCCCCAGATTTCATTTTAAAAAATCTGGTCACCTTAGTTAACCACTTGCCAACCAGTCACTGTACATTTACATCGGCAAAGTGGCAGCCCCAGGCAGAATCACGTTAATAAACGTCATCTGTAAGGAATATACTAGTGTATATGCCCCGCGCCACGTGTTTAATTTATAAATATGTGAAATAAATAATAAAAATATTTTTGTGAATAAAGTTGATTTTGTGAATAAATATTTTAAAATATGTGTATTCATAGCAGCTGCTATAGAAAATAAGAGATGTTTGTAGGTAAGTAGTCTGGAGGGCTACCTATAGCGCTTGCTTTAAAATAATTGCAATTAACCACTTAAGCCCCGGAAGATTTTACCCCCATTCCGACCAGGGGGTATTTTGCGATTCGGCACTGCGTGACTTTAACGGACAATTGCGCGGTCGTGCGACGCTGTACCTAAACGAATTTGGCGTCCTTTTTTTCCTACAAACAGAGCTTTCTTTTGGTGGTATTTGATCACCTGTGCGATTTTTTGATCACGCGCTATAAACAAAAAAAGAGCGTCAATTTTGCAAAAATAGCAATATTTTTCACATTTTTTTATATGAAATTCCCCAAAAAAAAAATGTAAAAATCAAAATTTTTTAACTTTTTCGGCCAATTTGTTTTATCCTACCTATGTTTGGTAAAAAAAAATCGCAAAAAGCGTATTTTGATTGGTTTGCGCAAAAGTTATCGCGTTTACTAAAAAAGGGAAAGATTTTTGTCATTTTTGTTGTTTTTTTTTTTAACGTGTAATGGCGGCGATCTGCGATTTTTTTTGCGGTACTGCGACATTGGGGCGGACAGATCGGACCCTTGACTGACATTTTTGACACTTTTGGGGTTACCAGTGACATTTCTACAGTAATCAGTGCTATACATATGCACTGTTACTGTAAAAATACACTGGTAGTGAAGGGGTTAACTTTATTTGGGAGGGAGGGGCTGTGTGTATCCCTAGGGGCGTGCTTTCTACTGTGATTGGCTGTGGCTTCAGCTGTAAGGACACTGATCAACGGATCTACATACTAGATCTGAGTGATCAGTGTCTTAACAGCAAGGAGAATGACAGGTGGCTTGTTTACACAAGCTGCCTGACATTCTCCCTCTCCCCCGCCGATCGCAGAGTGACCGGCGGACATCGGGTCCACCGGTCACACGCGCGGGGGGGTCCGTGACCACGCGGGAGCGGGAGCACGCCTCCGGGGGCGCGCGCTCGCTCCCTAGACCCTCACAAGCTAGTGACGTAGCCCTACGTCACTTTGCCTGTGAGGGGCTGACTGCCGACGTAGATCGGCGTTAGGCAGTCGGCAAGTGGTTAAAGTGAACATACTGAATTTCATAAAATTGATATAAATAACAAATATAATATGTGAAAATAGTAAATCCTAATTAAGTATAACATTAATAGATATAAAAAGTCCAAAATTCAAAAAGTCCAATAAATATACAATATAAAGTGAATCCTTTGCTTTGTGCAAACTTCCAGACGAAAAGTGCAAGTGCTCAGCGCGATGATTACTCAGTCCACTCAGTAATAATCCTAATATTTGTAATATCATCGTGACAAAGGTAAGATTCAATCACTTACCAGACGTTGTCGGTCATGTGTGCCTTATAGCACCACGACCAATCAAGCTTGTATAGCCGTCCCGGCTAAAAAGGACTTTCTTTATGGCTTGCTCCAGGTGGATGAGATGGTGGGATCTCCCTCTGTCTCCTCTCCCCTCGTGCCAGAAAAAAGATATGGAAAAGAAAGGGAGCTCCAAATAGCGTGATATCTTCAAATATTTTTATTCCCAATTGGGCAAAAAAATATACAAGGCTTCGTGCAAGTAAAAACAAAAACAGCAAAGACTAGTGATAAAAGAAATCGGGGTTTGTTCCTCCGAAGACGATCTCCGACGAGACGAGATCTCCGAAGACGTCAGCGGAAGTGACGAAACGCGTAAGTCTGGAACGCACAGCGTGGTGACGTGTGTCGTAGGTGGAACGCAACCCGGAAGTTCTCCCGCTTGCTTCCACGCTGATCGGCTTGCGCTGAAACACACGGTCACAAGCGGCCATACCAGGGCTGCATTCGGGAGGAACAAACTCCAGACTACTTACCTACAATAAACGTCATCTGCCTGGGAGAAGCTAGGGGGCGAGCACGCGCCGCTGGCGGGGCGCTCCTGCCCCCAATCGTCAGCGGGAAAGCCTATGCGGGTGCCAGGCGGCTCCGACTGCCGCCTGACAGCGGCGATCTCTCCCCGCTGAGAGAGAAGGACGGACGGCTGATGTAAACACAGCCGTCCGTTCTTCTCCCTCGGATGATCACAGTGGCTATGCAATCCTGCTATATAGGATATATCACATGTCTCTGTGATGATCTCACAAGCCCAACCCCCCCACGGTTAGAATCACTCCCCTAGGCTTACATTTAACCCCTTGATCACCCCCAGTATTAACCCCTTCCCTGCCAGTGTCATTATTACAGTAACAGTGCATATTTTTAGCACTGATTACTGTAGTAATGTCACTGGTCCCCCCAAAAGTGTCAAAAATGTCAGTCAGGGGTCCGATCTGTCCACCGCAATGTCGCAGTCCCGCTAAAAATCGCAGATCGCCGCCATTACTAGTAAAAAAAATACAATAAAAATGTCATAAATCTTTCCCGTAGTTAGTAGACGCAAAAACTTTTGCGCAAACCAATAAAAATACGCTTATTGCGATTTTTTTTTTTTTTAAACAAAAATATGTAGCAGAAAACAAATTGGCCTAAAATGTTAAAAAAATTTAGATTTTTTAATTCTTTTTTGTTTGATAATGTTATATAGCAGAATGTGAAAAATATTGTTTTTTATTGCTAAATTGTCGCTCTTTTTTTGTTTATAGCGCAAAAAAATTAATAATTTGCAGAGGTGATCAAATACCACCAAAAGAAATCTCTATTTGTGGTAAAAAAAAGGACGTCAATTTTATTTGGGCACAGCGTCGCACGACCACGCAATTGTCCATTAAAGTAACGCAGTGCCGAATCGCAAAATAGGGCTTGATCATTAAGGGGGGAAAATCCTTCCGGTCTTAAAGTGGTTAAAGGAGACCTATGAAGATGTATGGAAGGTGTCCTGGATGGTTATGAAAGGTGCAGACGCTGCAGAACTGCCCCCCTGATTCCGTCTTCTCTACCTGCTGAGTCACTGAATGAACTGAAAAGGTTTATTAATGAAAATATTGTTTCCCCTTTAAAATCCCGGCATGACCCCGGCCTCTCACATTATTCTTCATCCTCCTCTCACATCTCGATGAATATTTTGCTTTTTTAGGGTGTTAATGCATTTCCATTGCATTTAGAAAAAAGCCGCGTTGGACTTTTCACTGCAGGCCATCTTTTCCTGTTACACTGATTTATGGTGACGGCGGGTGCGATCGTCTCTGCACATCATCTGCTCTTTTCTTATTATCTGGGATTTCATTTTTTTCACTCGGAAATAAACAAGCCCTCCACAGAACCCGCCAATACTTTGGGGGGGGGGGGGGGAGGGTAGATAAGAGACTGACAGCGGCCTTCAGACAGAATATTTTCTGCAGGATGGCCTCAACCAGCGCCGCCAATCGCCGGTTAAATTACTTCTAATTCTATTTCAGGAGCCGGAGAAAACAAAAAATGTGGCATTAATATATCTGCCATAGCGGAGGAATAGCGGGCGAGCACAGCGGCCCATTGATCGGCGATTATGAGATCGTGCAGAGGAAGGCGGTTTTTCTGTAAACACACACAGGCTTATTATTGTTTTTTATTTCTGATTTAGGTTGGATCAAAGAGTTATTTTTCTGCTTTCTTACATTGCTGCTCTTTATGCCAATAGTTATTTTCTCTCCATAGAGGTGCATTAGTAAGAGGAAGGTACCCCATCCCCACCCCCACCACCCCCCTACAAAGAGTTTTTCCCCTCCCTCATCTAGCTGATTGCATTAGATCATAAAAAAAAATGTGTAGCACCCTCCTAGGTAGGTGCTAGTGAGAGACATGGGTGTCCGCAAGGGGGGGGGGGGGCAAGTGCCACCCCCTGGAAATTTCCTGTCCTGCTCTAAGTGAGGAATCTATGGGGACCCTGCTCTAAAGGGGAATCTATGGGGACCCTGCTCTAAAGGGGAATCTATGGGGACCCTGCTCTAAAGGGGAATCTATGGGGACCCTGCTCTAAAGGGGAATCTATGGGGACCCTGCTCTAAAGGGGATCAATGGGGGACCCTGGCCTGACCTGTTCTAAAGGGGGATCTATGGGGGATCCTAGCCTGCTCTAAAGGGGGTCATATTTGAAATATAAATATATATATATATACACACAGTGCCTTGCGAAAGTATTCGGCCCCCTTGAACTTTGCGACCTTTTGCCACATTTCAGGCTTCAAACCTAAAGATATAAAAAACTGTAATTTTTTGTGAAGAATCAACAAGTGGGACACAATCATGAAGTGGAACTGAATTTATTGAATATTTCAAACTTTTTTAACAAATCAAAAACTGAAAAATTGGGCGTGCAAAATTATTCAGCCCCCTTAAGTTAATACTTTGTAGCGCCACCTTTTGCTGCGATTACAGCTGTAAGTCGCTTGGGGTATGTCTCTATCAGTTTTCCACATCGAGAGACTGAAATTTTTGCCCATTCCTCCTTGCAAAACAGCTCGAGCTCAGTGAGGTTGGATGGAGAGCTTTTGGGAACAGCAGTTTTCAGTTCTTTCCACAGATTCTCGATTGGATTCAGGTCTGGACTTTGACTTGGCCATTCTAACACCTGGATATGTTTATTTGTGAACCATTCCATTGTAGATTTTGCTTTATGTTTTGGATCATTGTCTTGTTGGAAGACAAATCTCTGTCACAGTCTCAGGTCTTTTGCAGACTCCATCGGGTTTTCTTCCAGAATGGTCCTGTATTTGGCTCCATCCATCTTCCCATCAATTTTAACCATCTTCCCTGTCCCTGCTGAAGAAAAGCAGGCCCAAACCATGATGCTGCCACCACCATGTTTGACAGTGGGGATGGTGTGTTCAGGGTGATGAGCTGTGTTGCTTTTACGCCAAACATAACGTTTTGCATTGTTGCTGAAAAGTTTGATTTTGGTTTCATCTGACCAAAGCACCTTCTTCCACATGTTTGGTGTCTCCCAGGTTGCTTGTGGCAAACTTTAAACGACACTTTTTATGGATATCTTTAAGAAATGGCTTTCTTCTTGCCACTCTTCCATAAAGACCAGATTTGTGCAGTATATGACTGATTGTTGTCCTATGGACAGAGTCTCCCACCTCAGCTGTAGATCTCTGCAGTTCATCCAGAGTGATCATGGGCCTCTTGGCTGCATCTCTGATCAGTCTTCTCCTTGTATGAGCTGAAAGTTTAGAGGGACGGCCAGGTCTTCATAGATTTGCAGTGGTCTGATACTCCTTCCATTTCAATATTATCGCTTGCACAGTGCTCCTTGGAATGTTTAAAGCTTGGGAAATCTTTTTGTATCCAAATCCGGCTTTAAACTTCTCCACAACAGTATCTCGGACCTGCCTGGTGTGTTCCTTGTTCTTCATGATGCTCTCTGCGCTTTAAACGGACCTCTGAGACTATCACAGTGCATGTGCATTTATACGGAGACTTGATTACACACAGGTGGATTCTATTTATCATCATTAGTCATTTAGGTCAACATGGATCATTCAGAGATCCTCACTGAACTTCTGGAGAGAGTTTGCTGCACTGAAAGTAAAGGGGCTGAACAATTTTGCACGCCCAATTTTTCAGTTTTTTATTTGTTAAAAAAGTTTCTATGGGGGACCCTGGCCTGCTCTATCTATAGGGGTGAAAAGGGGCGGGACATGGGTGTCTATAAAATGATGCCCCCCCCCCCCCCCCTGAAAAAAGTTCTGCGGACGCCCATGGTGAGAGAGTATAGTTTTGAGCTCTGTCTGCTTACCAGAGGGGCTGCAGGTAAATCTATATTGTTCTTTGCCTACCACTGAGCAGGATCTGTTAGTGAGGTCTGCTCAGTGTGCTCAGTATGCAATTCATTCAGTCTAGAGAGTGTTTCATGTTGGTCCAATATGGAGGCATGTTGGACAGTGGGAGGAAACCTGACCAATGGATGCATAGGCTTTTGATACAGCCCTTGTGATTGGCAGAGGGCAGGTCGCCTCAGTGCATTTTGGGACACTGTATAAAAGCAAGGAGTGCTGTGGGGTCTTTGACTGGAGAGCGGAGTCCCGGAGGGAGGGGGCGGCTGCCTTCTCCTCTGAAGAGGTTAATGCAGTTGCAGGAGCTCATCCTGAGGGCCAAAGGAGTGGTTGAGAGGAGCTGAACCCAGAGGTCCAGGAGAGCTGACTGAGAGAGGAGACCCTGGGACCACAGTATCGTGAGTACAGGGACTTGTGTCAAGGGGCCTGACCTGAGGGGGGCCACCCCAAAGTGTAGGGACGGGTGTCAGCAGTGAAGAAGAAAGAGGACTCTAGCGAGACTGTCCTGAAGATAATTGTTAGTTCAGCCAAGTCGTCTCAAGGAAAGAGACTCGATCCAAGTTCACCCATAGCGGCAGGGTGAATCAACAGCCTGGCTGTATCGTAAGATAGGAGTCCTCAAGCATTGTCTATAGTTCATATTGGAGTATCCCACTATTCCCTTCTCCTATCCCCATTTAAAATAAAACAAAAACAACAACCAAATACCCCATGGACTGGATATTGAGGGGAGCCAAAGAAGGAGAAAGTAAGAACTTAAAACTGTCATTAATGTATGCTGGTTACATAGTTACATAGTAGGTGAGGTTAAATAAAGACAATATTCCATCCAGTTCAACCTGCGTAGGTGTGTGTGGCCTTAATCATCTCTCATACCCCTGAATGTTCTGATCCTTGAGATGCACGTCTAAGAGTCTTTTGAAAGCCATCATACTTCCCGCAGAAACCACCTCTTGTGGTAGAGAATTCCACAATCCTGTAGCCCTAACAGTAAAGAACCCCCCACGTTGCCTGAGGTTAAAACGCTTCTCCTCTAATCACATTGTATGCCCTCGAGTCCTCATGCAATCCTTTCGACTGAATAGCTTTTTTTTCTATGCTGAGATCACCATTGAGATATTTATAAATTGCTATCATGTCCCCTCTCAGGCGTCTCTTCTCCAGGGAGAATAAATCAAGCGATTGCAGACGCTCTTCATAATTAAGGTCCTCCAATCCCCTAATTCGTTTCTGGTAACTCAGGGGGACCCGTAAAGTAAAATCTGGCAGTCCTTACGGGGGCAGTGCTACAAATGTAATCTAAATGGCCCAAATACTCAACCAAATCTGTGGTCACATGACATCCTAGGTCCCGATTCTTCTTTCTTGTGGACTGCAGAGTGATAGGGGTCCTTGTTCTGTCCCACTGTCATGTACACCCACCAGCCACTTTATTAGGTACACCCGTTCAATTGCTTGATAACACAAATTGCCAATCACATGGCGGCAACTCAATGCATTTAGCCACCGGCGTCTTTAAAAATCCCTGTTTTTTTAAGGAGCGGTCTGGGAAGCCGGCTGCTGTGTCCTTTACAACCAAAGACTCATCAGCTGTCAGCGGGCTTCCCCACTGACAGCTGAGTGTAAACCAAAGAATTGCCGGCAATTTGTGATTTTGTTGTCACATGCACACAATGATTGCTCTCAGTGGCATCTTAAGAGCATTAAAGGCCCCCGGGCAATGCAGTGCACTGGGACCCCGCCTACACAATCACCCACGAGAATAAAAATGCAAATCATTGATAAGGTGATATTTATGGGTACAGCAGTGCCCGGCTAGTGACAGTTACCAAGTTGGGGGGCTGGGTCCGGTGAACACACACACAGACGGGATTGTCCTGTGTGTGCCTGCTCCCGTTGAGGCGGACAGGCATTCCTGCTGTTGCGGGCTCCCCCTCTATGGCCCAAGTGGCCTGACAGCAGCGCAGGGCCGACGGGCACTTGCCACCTGCTAAGTTCAGCGGTGGAATGCATACAGGAATCAGGACTAATGCTTGACTGGGGCTGGGTCGCTGGGCATGTGGGGCCCCCCAGGCAATTGGGGCCCCCGGGCAACTGCCCAGCAAGCCCATTTCGGTAAGATGGCCCTGATCGCTCTTTGTCATAAATTCCTGCAACTGCTTCAGAGTTGCCGTAAGCCTCTTGGTAGCCGCTCTGTATAATATACTCATACATGGTTATAGTTGCATTCTCTCTGCAGATAATGTTTCCTGTACAACACTACCCCTGATGAAGAAAGTAAAAACCCTGCTTCGAAATGCGTTAGTGGCTGTCCTCCAGTTTACACTGAAGTTGACTGACCTATACAGGATAATTATATCAGTAATTGTACTATATGTACATGTAATTATCAGCCACTACTTTTATATATTTTAACCTTTTATTGCATATACACTCACCGGCCACTTTATTAGGTACAACTGTTCAACAGCTTGGTAACACAAATTACTAATCAGCCAATCACATGGCAAAACTCTATGTATTTAGGCATCTAGATGTGGTGAAGACGACATGCTGAAGTTGAAACCGAGCATCAGAATGGGGAAGAAAGGGGATTTAAGTGAGTTTGAACGTGGCATTTTTGTTAGTGGCAGACGGGCTGGTCTGAGTATTTCTGGGATTTTTACACACAACCATCTCTCGGGTTTACAGAGAATGGTGGGAAAAAGAGAAAATATCCAGTGAGCGGCAGTTGTGTGGAGGAAAATGCCTTGTTGATGTCAGAGGTCAGAGGAGAATGGGCAGACAGGTTGGGGATGATAGAAAGGCAACAGTAACTCAAATACCCACTCGTTACAACCAAGGTATGCAGAATACCATCTCTAAACGCACAACACATCAAGCCATCTGCTTCAAATGGGCTACAGCAGCAGAAGACCACATCCAGTGCCACTCCTGTCAGCTAAGAACAGGAAACTGAGGCTACAATTCACACAGGATCACCAATATTGGACAATAGAAGATTGGAAATACGTTGCCTGGTCTGATGAGTCTATTTCAGCTGCAACATTCGGATGGTAGGGTCAGAATTTGGTGTAAACAACATGAAAGTATGCATCCATCCTGCCTTGTATCAATGGTTCAGGCTGGTGGTGGTGTAATGGTATGGGGGATATTTTTTTTGGCACACCCTTAGTACCAATTGATCGTGGTTTAAACACCATGGCCTACCGGAGTATTGTTGCTGACCATGTCCATCCCTTTAGGACTACAGTGTCCCCATCTTCTGATGGCTCCTTCCAGCAGGATAATGCACCATGTCACAAAGCTCCAATCATCTCACCACTGGTTTCTTCACCATGACAACGAGGTCACTGAGTTATAGCTGCAAAGGGTGGGCCAATTCAATATTGAACCCTACGTACTAGGACTGGGATGCCGATAAAGTTAATGTGCTTGTATAGGCAGGCGTCCCAATACTTTTGGTAATATAGTGTATTTGTATATTGCTATCATATCCCCTCTTGAGCGTCTCTTCCCCAGGGAGAATAAGTTTAATGCTCGTAGTCGTTCCTTGTACCTGAGATCCTCCAGTCCTCTTATTAGCTTTGTTGCCCTCAGGGCTGGCCCAAGACATTGTGCTGCCTGGGTCCAAAAATAAAATGCTGCCCCCCCCCCCCAAAAAAAAAAATCACACCCACCAAAAGGCCCCCATGTCCATTATTTGATATAAATATAACATTTTGAAATAATGATATATACTGTTATCCTCTTCCATAATTCACCACCAGACCGGTCCACCAACCACCCGCTGTCTGTCCTCAGTCCTCCTGTCACTCCTATGTCTGCCGTGCCCCCCCTAGAAAATCCAGCCTGCCCTGCGTGAGATGGAGTGCGCTGATGTCTGAGGTCATTGCTCATACCAGGATCACGTGAGGGACGTTCCCCAGAGGAGACTCTCCGCCTCCTCATACTCATCAGTTTGCACTACGGGCGGCGGTATGAGAGGGGAAATGCCGTCCATAACACGCCGCAAACTGATGACACAAAACTGGTGGGAAAAAAATCTTGCTGCCCCTCTCCAAGTGCTGCCTAGGTCCAATGGACCCAGCGGTTCCCATGGTAGGGCTGGCCATGGTTGCTCTTCTTCTTTTGCGTGTGCCCTAGACCTATACAAACAGATAACCTCACTGAACAGAGACGCAATACCTGTAGAATCTACAGAATGGAACATTTCCAGTGTTACTGCTTCCTGGTCAGGGCTGGCGCTACCTGTAAGGCGACCTAGGCAGTCGCCTAGGGCGCAACTCAGCAGGGGCGCCCCGGCGCCGGCATCCTGCACTTGGAATCAGTAATGGACTGGCCACCGGCCCGTCCGGCGCTCCTCATGCTGTGCCGCCTGAGCGCTACAGCAAGCCACGCTATGTAAGGACCTCCAGCGTCTCCAAAATCCCCATAGGAAAGCATTGAATTTTCCTATGGGGAGGTCTAATGTGCGTGCGCGGCTATTTCCGCGCATGCGCATTAGGTCTCCCCGCCGGCTGAGGAAAGTAGGCCGAGCCTGACCCAGCGCCAAGGTAAGTCACTGAAGGGGTTTTAACCCCTTCAGCAACTTGGGATGGGAGAGCATATGGGGGGGCAGCAATTTTTATTTTGCCTAGGGTGGCAAAAATCCTTGCACCAGCCCTGTTCCTGGTCCTCTGCAGTGCTCCTTGGTTCCTCAGGGGATTAAGGGAGGGTGATATCAAGCAAGTTTTGGGTACATACACAAGTTTTATTTTTATTTATTTTTTCATAACCGCTTGCCGACCGCCCCACGCAGATTTACTGCGGCAGGGCGGCATAGGTGCTCATAATCACGTACATGTATGTGATTATGCGCACGCGGTCTCGGCGGCGCGTGCGCCACCAGAGCCACACTCGAAATGTAATTAGACACAGCAGGCGCCAGACTGCAGGAGGAGCGGGGACGATCGCCACCGGCCTCCTGCGATTTTCACAGAAGTTGACAGGAGAGCCGTCTGCCTATGTAAACAAAGCAGGCGGCTCTCCTGTCACCCAGGCACAGTGAGATTGTGTCTCAGCTAAGCTTAAACAGTGATCTCTGCATGCCTGTAACAGAGCCCCCCCCCCCCCCCCCACAGTTAGAAAGCACAATTAGGCTTACATTTAACCCTTTGGTCACCCCCCCCCCCCCCCCCAGTATTAACCCCTTGCCTTGCCTTGTCATTATTACAGTAACAGTGCACATTTATAGCGTTGATTGCTGTAGTAATGTCACCAGTCCCCAAAAAGTGTCAAAAATGTCAGTTAGGGGTCCGATTTGTCCACTGCAGTGACGCAGTCTCGCTAAAAATTGCTGATCGCCGCCATTACTAGTACAAACAAAAATCCCGTAGTTTGTAAACGCTGTAACTTTTGTGCAAACCAATTAAAATACGCTTTTGGGGATTTTTTCTTAGCCAAAAATATGTAGCAGAATACAAATTGGCCTAAACTGATAAAAAAAAAAAAAAAAATGTTTTTTATTGGGAATGTTTTATATCAGAAATTTAAAAATATTGTGTTTTAAAATTTAAAATCTAAATCTGTGTTTTAAAATCTAAAAAATCGCAGAGGTGATCAAATACCACAAAAAGAAAGCTCTGTTTGTGGGGGAAAAAGGGACATCAATTTTATTTGGGTACAGCAACGCACGATCGCGCAATTGTCAGTTAAAATAACGCAGTGCCGGATCGCAAAAGATGGCCTGGTCATTAAGGGGGTAAAACCTTCCGGAGCTGAAGTGGTTAATGAACCCATAAGTGCATTATTTTTGTGTGTATTCTTGCTTCAGCTTTAGTGCACAAGAAGAGGAAGTCAATAAAGCGTTTCCATAAACCTTAGATTATAGTGTTCCTAAATATAGGATGGTGGTTGGATGTGCCTGCGTGATCAGTCTAACCTCAGCCAAAACCGTCTAGAAACTTCTCCCTGAACATAACGCATATGTGCAACTTAACACTATATACAAGTGAAGGTGGCAGATATTTATCCACTTCATCCCCGGAAGGTTTTACCCCCCTTAATGACCAGGCCATTTTTTGCGATTCGGCACTGCATTACTTTAACCACTTAAGCCCCAGCCCTATTTCAGACACTTTTTGTTTACAAGTTAAAATCAGTATTTTTTCCTAGAAAACTACTTAGGACCCCCAAACATTATATATATATATATATTTTTAGCAAAGACTCTGGAGAATAAAATGGCGGTCATTGCAATATTTTTTGTCACGCGGTATTTGCGCAGCGGTCTTTAACCGGTTGCCGACCGCCGCACGACTATATACTGCGGCGGTCAGCCCCGGCCAGGCAGAGTGACGTATCGGTACGTCACTCGCCTGTCACTGACTTGCGAGCCTATAGCGAGCGGGCGCGCGCCCGCCGAGGCGCGCGCCCGCCGCGGCTCGTTCACAGGCAAGTCAGTGCGTGTGACCGGCGGACTCGATGTCCGCCGGCCACACTACGATCGCTCCTGTGAAGGGAGAAAGACAGAGCAGCTTGTGTAAACAAGCTGCCTGTCAGTTCTCCCTGTGTAAAAGTAAAGATCTGACCGTTCTACTATGTAGAACGGTTGATCTTTGCTTTTACACCA
Organism: Pelophylax lessonae; assembly: GCF_965119305.1. Classification (NCBI taxonomy): domain Eukaryota; kingdom Metazoa; phylum Chordata; class Amphibia; order Anura; family Ranidae; genus Pelophylax; species Pelophylax lessonae. The sequence continues at coordinate 21,907,128 of NC_138776.1, forward strand.
ATAGCAATGTCCCGAAAAAAAAAAATCGCAGATCGCCGCCATTACGCGTTAAAAAAAAAAACACCAAAAATGACAAAAATCTTTCTCTTTGTTAGTAAACGCGATAACTTTTGCGCAAACCAATCAAAATACGCTTTTTGCGATTTTTTTTACCAAACATAGGTAGCATAAAACAAATTGGCCGAAAAATGTTAAAAAATTTTGATTTTTACTTTTTTTTTTGGGGAATTTCATATAAAAAAATGTGAAAAATATTGTTATTTTTGCAAAATTTACGCTCTTTTTTTGTTTATAGCGCGTGATCAAAAAATCGCACAGGTGATCAAATACCACCAAAAGAAAGCTCTGTTTGTGGGAAAAAAAGGACGTCAAATTCGTTTAGGTACAGCGTCGCACGACCGCGCAATTGTCCGTTAAAGTCACGCAGTAAAAAATCGCAAAAAAACCCCTGGTCCTTTAGCAGCCAAATCCTCCGGGGCTTAAGTGGTTAAAACTCCATTTTTTTTTTGAAAAAATACGAAAAATCACATTTCACTGCATTTAAAAAAAAAATAAACAGTAAAGTGAGCCCATTTTTTTTTTTTGTATATGGTGAAAGATGATGTCACGCCGAGTAAATAGATACCCAACATGTTACGGTTTAAAATTGCGCACACCCGCCGGATGGCGACAAACTACGGTCAATAGAAATCTCAATAGGCGACGCTTTAAAATTTTTTAACGGTTCCCAGTTTAGAGTTAGAGTGTAGCTCTTTTTTTAAACTATTGCTCACGCTCTGGCGATTGCGGCGATACCTCACATGTGTGGTTTGAACAGCGATTTCATTTGCGGCTCGACTTCCGTACACATTTTCTTTCATGCGCGAGCTAACAGCGACGGGGGCGGCTAAAATTTTTTATTTTTTTTCCTATTTATTTATTTTTTACTTTATTACAGGTTTTTAAAAAAAAAAATAAAAATTCTGCTCACTTTTATTGCTGTCATAAGCAATGTAAACATCCCTTGTGACAGCAATATGCAGTGACAGGTACTCTTTATGGAGGGATCGAGGGTCTAAAAGACCCCAAACCCCTCCACTACGCTTTCATGTATGCAAATGCCGAAAAGGGCATTTTTGCATACAGTCGTTTTTTAAATTTGCCGCCTTTAGCAGCCGAGTAACCCGGACGTGACGTCACGGACGCCGCCTCCGGGTTACGTCATCGGAGACCCAAATGAAGCCGCTTCCAGCTTAGATCAGGACTCCATCCAGCTGGCGGACGTGCCGGCTGGTTGCTCGGGTCACCCGGTGGGATGGAAGACCCGGGCAAAGCCGCGGAAGGCGGCAGGAGGGGGACATAATGATCGAGCGGCTCCCGAGCCGCATCGGTCTTTACCGCCGGAAAGCCAACCGTCGGCTCTAAACCACGGTACCGGGGTGATGCCTCTAGCTAGAGGCATCATCCCGGTATAACACCGCAAAGTTAGCTGACGTATCCATACGTCACTTTGCGGTAAGTGGTTAATGGACAATTGCGCGGTTGTGCGACGTTGTACCCAAATGAATTTGATGTCCTTTTTTCCCCACAAATAGAGATTTCTTTTGGTATCGTTTGATACATTGCTCTGTAATGTATGGCAGGGGTGAGGATTACCAATGGTGGAGAGGCTTTGTCTCAGCTTGGCCAAATTTGGAGCTTTATGCATAGCCTGAGCATAGAATCAAAAGAGACAACAAAGAGATCTCATTGAATTTAAGTAATTACACTAAACCATTTTTGTCACCTTGCAAACATTTTTGGATAGGTCAGGTTAACGACAATGCCAAACATTTTAATAGTTACATTTGTTGGTCATTCCATGTAATAAGTAAGTACGTACCGGCATATGAAACAGAAGAACAGGCAATATGTATTACGCATGTACACTCACCAGCCACTTTATTAGGTACACCCGTTCTATTGCTTGGCAACACAAATTGCTAATCAGCCAATCGAATGGCGGCAACTCAATGGATTTAGGCATCTAGACGTGGTGAAGACGAATTGCTGAAGTTCAACTTGAGCATCAGAATGGGGAAGAAAGGGGATTTAAGTGACTTTGATCGTGGCATGATTGTTGGTGGCAGACGGGCTGGTCTGAGTATTTCTGGGATTTTCACATACAACCATCTCTCGGGTTTACAGAGAATGGTGGGAAAAAAGAGAAAATATCCAGTGAGCGGCAGTTGTGTGGAGGAAAATGTCTTGTTGATGTCAGAGGTCAGAGGAGAATGGGCAGACTGGTTCCAGATGATAGAAAGGCAACAGTAACTCAAATAACCACTCATTAAATCCAAGGTATGCAGAATACCATCTCTAAACACACAACACCTTCAACCTTGAAGCAGATGGGCTACAGCAACATAATCCTTGCAATGTACAGAGGTCACCCAAAGGAGAATGTTTTTTTCTCAACAAAAGTGGAGTCACGCTTTAAAGTGAAACTCCACCTATGGGTGATCTCTGTACATTACAAGGATTTTAACAAACTTTGTTGCAGATTCCCACTTTTTTGTTATTCTGAAGAAATCATTGTTTGTTCCTCTGTGCTGAGTGGGTCTAATGGGAGTGGCTTCATAATTATCTATCAGCTGTGGCAGCTGCGGGGCTCTAATGAGGAAATCTGCTGGGCCTGCATCCCTTTAGACGTGTTCCTATTGGGAGTATCTCACCAAAAATGACATTTTTGTTGCAGGGGATGCCTCTGTGCTGAGTGAGTCTAATAGGAGTGGTCTCATAATTATCTATCAGCTGTGGCAGCTGCAGGGCTCTAAGGAGGAAATCTGCTGGGCCTGCATCCCTTTAGACGTGTTCCTATTGGGAGTATCTCACCAAAAAATGATATTTTGTTGCAGGGGATGCCTCTGTGCTGATTGGGTCTGATGGGAGTGGTTTCATAGTTATCTATCAGCTGTGGCAGCTGCAGGGCTCTAATGAGGAAATCTGCAGGGCTCTAATGAGGAAATCTGCAGGGCTCTAATAAGGAAAGCTGCTGGGCCTGCATCCCTTTAGACGTGTTCCTATTGGGAGTATCTCACCAAAAAATGATATTTTGTTGCAGGGGATGCCTCTGTGCTGATTGGGTCTGATGGGAGTGGTTTCATAGTTATCTATCAGCTGTGGCAGCTGCAGGGCTCTAATGAGGAAATCTGCTGGGCCTGCATCCCTTTAGACGTGTTCCTTTTGGGAGTATCTCACCAAAAATGACATTTTTGTTGCAGGGGATGCCTCTGTGCTGAGTGGGTCTAATGGGAGTGGTTTCATAATTATCTATTAGCTGTGGCAGCTGCAGGGCTCGAATAAGGAAATCTGCAGGACTCTAATGAGGAAATCTGCTGGGCCTGCATCCCTTTAGACGTGTTCCTATTGGGAGTATCTCACCAAAAAATGATATTTTGTTGCAGGGGATGCCTCTGTGCTGATTGGGTCTGATAGGAGTGGTTTCATAGTTATCTATCAGCTGTGGCAGCTGCAGGGCTCGAATGAGGAAATCTGCAGGGCTCTAATGAGGGAAGCTGCTGGGCTTGCATCCCTTTAGACGTGTTCCTATTGGGAGTATCTCACCGAAAATGACATTTTTGTTGCAGGGGATGCCTCTGTGCTGAGTGGGTCTAATAGGAGTGGTTTCATAATTATCTATTAGCTGTGGCAGCTGCAGGGCTCGAATAAGGAAATCTGCAGGACTCTAATGAGGAAATCTGCTGGGTCTGCATCCCTTTAGACGTGTTCCTATTGGAAGTATCTCACCAAAAAGGATATTTTTATTGCAGGGGATGCCAGAAATCTGACTTGTATCTTAGTGCAGACTAAGGAAAATTGGTGAGCCAATCACACAAGCAGGAAATGATGTTTCTGGGGGTGTGGTCAGTATACATTCTGTGTACAGAACCGCTCCAGGCGGCCATATTGCATTGCATTTTCAGAAAATTACAACAGCTGCAGATTGAAAAGGAAAGGTACTTTTTAATAACATTCAATTACAATATGATTTGTGTGGCAATTGTATACGCTATATTGTTTTTTTCTTTGCTATTTTTTCCCCCGCAAAAGTGGAGTTACGCTTTAAGCCTTTGTATGGTATGGTACCATGAAAGTCCATATAAGCCTCAATTCATTTCTCCTCCCAGTACATCCTCTTAGACATTCCAATGGATTAAAAAAATAAATTTCAGCAAAAAAAAAAATGTCTGGTTTGGGCTGAGTAAGTTGCGCCTGTTTACCCTCTGCAGCGGAGTCTGATCTTTTCCGTTTTTTTTTTTTCCGGCGCAGAGCAAACACATCCAGCGTGTATTGCAGCTCTGTCTGGGTTCTATCAGAAGTGGCTGAGTCAGACGTTGGACAGACACGTGTTCATATCCATCGCTGGGATTTCATTACACCCTCCAGCAGTTCCACTGATTCCGGAACATCGACAGCCGTCATTGTCATCTCAGGGAGTCAGCAGACTTCACTTCCCCCCACGGCTCGGCTGGGCCATCACCGTCCAAGTGTTTTATGGAGGGATGGAGGAAAGTTTCTTCTTCTTGGGTGAGGATTCTTGCTTGTTTTAGCCCCAGTTCACACTTCTGCGTGTGCGTGGTTCGCATGTAATATCGGAGCGCACTGCTCCGACATTACATGCGATCAGCTGTGCGGTGCGAGTTTAGCCATACAGTTTGTATGGCTAAATTCGCATCGCACCCGCAGCAAACACGCACAGGAGGCATTTTTGCTGCCGCATCAGGATCGGATCGCACAGCGGTTCACACTTGTGCGATCCGATCCTGTGCGAACTGCACGATCGCACTGCGATATGCGATCAAACTGGGGGTGTCGTTAAGATTACATTGACACCCCCAGCGGATCGCATATGGCAGTGTGAACTGCCGGGGGTGCGTGTGCGATGCGGGAAAAGGCTGCGAATTCGCAGCCTTCCCGCATCGCATATATGTGAACCGAGCCTTAGGCAATTTGTGCCTAAAGATAAAGAGGAAGAGTGATTGGACATGGATTAACCTCTTTACCACTTCTGGACCGGAAGGATTTGCCCCCCCTTAATGACCTGGCCATTTTTTGCGATTCGGCACTGCGTTATTTTAACAGACAATTGGGCGGTCGTGCGACGCTGTACCCAAATAAAATTGATGTCCTTTTTTCCCCACAAACAGAGCTTTCTTTTGGTGGTATTTGATCACCTGTGCGATTTTTATTTTTTGCGCTATAAACAAAAAAAAGAGCGACAATTCTGAAAAAAAAAGTTCACTTTCTGCTATATAACATTGCCAAAAAAAACATTTAAACATCATTTTAGGTCAATATGTATTCTGCTACCATGGGCGTCCGCAGAACTTCTTTCAGGGGGGTATCATTTTAGGGTCACCCATGCTCAGCAGCATTTATTTTTAAAGCATTTGTTAACCTAAAAAAAATAAAAATTCAAATTGATCCTCTTCCCTTAAAGCATGTTATACAGGACAGTGCTTGTGCTGTGTAATTTGCCCCCCCCCCCCGTGTCACCTAAAATACCTGGCTGATCCTGCCTGGCTATGTCCTCCCTCTGTAAACTGACCACGGTATACCATGGCTGCTGAGCCCTGACACTGTGGTCAGTTTATGTGCCGCCATCATCCGCAGTTCAACTGTCCTCCTCCCCCCTCCCTCCCTCCCTGTCTGCTCCTGTGTCAGTGCCCCTCCTGCTGTTTCATTTAAAGTTTCATATCCTGTCTACAGTCTGTTTAATAATCCCATGTGCCCCTGTGTCTGTGTTTTATAAAAATAAGCCATTCTTTACAAGTTTTTAGAGTGCCACTCGCCACTCACGTGACCCGCCGCCTCTCTCCTTCTCTCCCCCTCTTCTCCTCCTCCCCTCCCGACTGACATCAGTGAGGAATCCTCGGCCGCCCCGCCCGCTGCAGGCAGCTGTCAGACGGGGAGAGGAGAGAGCAGGCGGGTCACCTGAGCGGAGCTCGGCTCTCTGAAAACTGGTAAAGCACGGCTTATTTTTTAAAACACAGACGCAGGCACACAGGATTATTAAACAGACCAGACTTGATGGTATAAAGTGGCTTAACAACCACTTCAAAGAGGAAGTTGAGATTGCAAGGGGGGGCATTTGCCCCTACCTGCATACGCCATTTCTGCTACAAATTTTTGCGAAAAAAAATCCCAATAAGTGTATATTGATTGATTTGCGCAAAAGTTATCGCGTCTACAAACTATGGAATATTTTTATAAAAATTTTTTTGTTTTTTTTTTACTAGTAACATTCCCAAAAAAAAAAAAAAAAACAATAAAAATCACATTTTTTCATCATTTTAGAACAATTTGTATTCTGCTACATATTTTTTGTAAAAAAAATCCCAATAAGCGTATTTTGATTGGTTTGCGCAAAAGTTATCACGCCTACTAACTAGGGGAAAGATTTATGTCATTTTTATTTATTTATTTATTTTTACTAGTAATGGCGGTGATCTGTGATTTTTAGCGGGACTGCGACATTGCAGCAGACAGATCGGACCCCTAACTGACATTTTTGACACTTTTGGGGGGGACCAGTGACATTACTACAGTAATCAGTGCTATACATATGCACTGTTACTGTAATATTGACACTGGCAGGGAAGGGGTTAACCCAGAGGTGATTAAAATGTTAAAAGTGAGCCTAGGGGGTGTTTTCTAACTGTGTTGGGGGATGGGCTTTTTGGATCAACACACAGACCTGACAGAACAACGGTGTGCCGGGTTTACAACAGCAGACCGCCGTTCTGTCTTCCCGGGGAAGGGATCGAGGGTGCCCAGCGGCATTCAAGGCCGCCAGACCTGCAAATCAGCTTCCCCTCTCGCAAATCGGCATGCACATGCTCGCTCCCGAGGAGCGACATATGGGTACTGCGATTCACGCAGCCGAGCCAGCCTGCCGCAGCATATCTGCGGCGGGCGGTCGGCAAGTGGTTAAGGAATGGGCCTATTTCTGACACTTGCTTACAAGTTAAAATCAGTATTTTTTGCTAGAAAATTACTTAGAAACCCCAAACATTATATATATATATATATATATATATATATATATATATATATATATATATTTAGCAAAGACTCTGGAGAATAAAATGGTGGTCGTTGTAATATTTTTTGTCGCGCGGTATTTGCACAGCAGTCTTTCAAATGAAATTTCTTTGGAAAAAATAAATTTCACTGCATTTAAAAAAAACTAAACAGTAAAGTTAGCACAATTTTTTTCTATAATGTGAAAGATAATGTTACGCCGAGTAAATAGATACCCAACATGTCAAGCTTAAAAATTTTTTTTTTTAGCAGAGACCCTAGAGAATAAAATGGAATAAAATGGAGATTGTTGCAATATTTTATATCACACCGTATTTCCGCAGCGGTCTTACAAACGCAATTTTTTGGGAAAAAATATATTTTTGAGTTAAAAAATAAAAAAAAAGTGAAGTTAGCCCATTTTTTTTCTGTAATAGTGAAAGATAATGTTATGCCGAGTAAATAGATACCCAACATGTCATGCTTCAAAATAATTTTTTTTAGCAGGGACCCTCGAGAATAAAATGGAGATCATTGCAATACTTTATGTCACACCGTATTTGCGCAGCAGTCTTACAAATGCAATTTTTTTTGCAAAAAATACACTTTTTTGAAATAAAAAACCAGTAAAGTTAGCCCAATTTTTTTCTATAATGTGAAAGATAGTAAATAGATACCCAACATGTCATGCTTCAAAATTGCGCACGCTTGTGGAATAGTGACAAACATTGGTACCTAAAAATCTCCATAGGTGACGCTTTAAAAATTTCTACAGGTAACCAGTTTAGAGTTACAGAGGAGGGCTAGGGCTAGAATGATTGCACTCGCTCTAACGATCGCTGTGATACATCACAGATGTGGTTTGAACACCGTTTACATTTGTGGGCGCGACTTGCGTATGCGTTCGCTTCTGCTTCTGAGATCAGAGGGACGGGGAGCTTTACATTTTTTTTTTCCTTATTTATTTTACCTTTTATTTTTGATTTTTACACTGTCCCTTTAAAAAAAAAATTTCGATCATTTTTTTTTTCTATTACAAGGATTGTAATAAATATCCCTTGTAAAAGAAATAAGCAGGACAGCACCTCTTTATTGTGAGATCTGGGGGTCATTTTTTTACTAGTAATGGCGGCGATCAGCGACTTATAGATATCGGGACTGTGAGATGTAGGAAAGGTTGTCCAGGAATGTCACCTCGCACTCTGCCTCCCCTGGAGGTTCTACATGATTGAGTAAAACCATTCCTCACCCGGTGCACCAATCAGATTATGATGAACACAAGGCTACCTTGAAATGCTTCTATCAGAATGTCAATTATTCTGGCAAATCATGTGCCTGCTTATATCCTTTCACTAAGCACAATAAATGACTACCAGATAGGCAATAGCAAGGACAAGGACACATGAACATGCTTGGAGGTTCCACAACATTTACAGGTCAATAAATTGCCTACAGCAACAATTCTCATCTCCCTCAACATGGAGGAACCCCCAGAAACAACATCCAAGTCTCCAAGAACCCCTGATATCAATTATTAGATCTACAGCTCATGATGTGGTAACATGATCAATACGTTGATAAAAATAGGATACAATATTAAGGAATGTCACCATACTTGGTGTATTTGATCCCCAGAGCTTCTCTCTATGGCAAAACAATTTTTTAGTGGTTATGAAATGGAGAATAATAATGGCAAAAAATGAAATTGTAGCGTTCCCCCACATCGGTGGCCAGCGAAGACATGTTTACGATGAATGCAATCTGTAACTCAGATCCTTCACAGCATAAAGCCCATTTAGAGCCTGACAAGTCGCCACGGGTCGTCTGCCATAGATTAGCACAGGACCCTTTCTAATAGGAGTGACACAAGTCGCTCCGACTTAGAAAAAGGGTCCTGAGCTACTTTGGGGCGACCTGGAGCGACCTGCATTGACTTCAATGATATGAAGTCCGTGCATGCCACTTCGAGGTCGCGGTGCGAGCTGCGCACCGCGACTTCACAGGTCGCCCCGGCAAGTCGGGTCGCGCCTATGTGAACCGGCTCTTATTGTATTTATTTTTATTTATTTATTTATTTATTTATTTTGGATAACCTTTATTTATTCAACGTTTTGAATTAAAAAAACAAAAACAAAACATAAACCAGAGAAAAAAATAAGAAGGAAAAATCAGCATTCACATTGTTGAGAAAACACTGACCGAAAACCAGTTTAATACAACGATTGCAGGTCCTCTCCCGTCCTAGATATGTGAGTCCATATAGACAGGCCCTCACACTTACAAGGGAGCAGTGGCGGCTGGTGCTCAAAATTTTTGGGGGGGTGCAAAAAGAAAAATGTAATAGGTATTGCTTCGCGGCAAAAAACGCGGTAAAAAAATTGCGTGACTTTGAGGTCATGGTACAGGCATGGCACAGGTGATGGTACAGGCATGGCACATGTGATGGTACAGGCATGGCACAGGTGATGGTATAGACATGGCACAGGTGATGGTATAGGCATGGCACAGGTGATGGCATAGGTGATGGTATAGGCATGGCACAGGTGATGGTATAGGCATGGCACAGGTGATGGTATAGGCATGGCACAGGCATGGCACAGAGGATGGTATAGGCATGGCACAGGTGATGGTACAGGCATGGCACAGGTGATGGTATAGGCATGGCACAGGCATGGCACAGGTGATGGTATAGGCATGGCACAGGTGATGGTATAGGCATGGCACAGGTAAAGGTATAGGCATGGCACAGGTGATGGTATAGGCATGGTACAGGCATGGCACAGGTGATGGTATAGGCATGGCACAGGTGATGGTATAGGCATGGCACAGGTGATGGTATAGGCATGGCACAGGTGATGGTGCAGGCATGGCACAGGTGATGGTATAGGCATGGCACAGGTGATGGTATAGGCATGGCACAGGTGATGGTACAGGCATGGCACAGGTGATGGTATAGGCATGGCACAGGTGATGGTACAGGCATGGCACAGGTGATGGTATAGGCATGGCACAGGTGATGGTATAGGCATGGTACAGGCATGGCACAGGTGATGGTATAGGCATGGCACAGGTGATGGTATAGGCATGGCACAGGCATGGCACAGGTGATGGTATAGACATGGCACAGGTGATGGTATAGGCATGGTACAGGCATGGCACAGGTGATGGTATAGGCATTGGCACAGGTGATGGTTTAGGCATGGCACAGATGATGGTATAGGCATGGCACAGGTGATGGTATAGGCATGGCACAGATGATGGTATAGGCATGGCACAGGTGATGGTATAGGCATGGCACAGGTGATGGTGCAGGCATGGCACAGGTGATGGTATAGGCATGGCACAGGTGAGGTCACAGGTCGGCTTCAATCACTTACCTGCTCTCCTCCTGGGCTGCCTGCGAGACGTCCACGGCGCTGCTCCTCTCCTCGAGTCCTCTTCTTCTGACGGCGGCGGGATTCCGGGAACCGTCCACGGCGCTGCTCGTCTCGTCCTCTTCAGTCTTCTTTGACGGCGGCGGGCTCTCTGGGTCTTCCGATCGGTCCGGCGGGAAGGAGATTGGGCGGTGACGGTGCGTGACTGACGCACGCACCGGCACCGCCCCCATTGACTGGACCAATCACAGCCAGGATATATCACGAAAGTGGGGGTGTCCTAGCGCTATGACCTGCGCCCAGGTTATGCCCCAGAAGGCAGCCAATCGGCGCCTCTGCTGGGTCATAAACCCCACCCCTCCACCCCCCATAGCCACCACATAGGCCGGCGAACGCGATTTTTTTTTTTAAACTTTATTGTTCTTTTTGTAATCTTTTTTTTTTTTCTTTCCTTTTTTTTAGGGGGGGGGGCGGCGCCCTGGCGCCCCCTATGCACAGGCCGCCACTGCAAGGGAGGGAGTAAGGACCAGCACCGAGAGCTTGTGGTAGACTGAGAGTCCATTCAGACTAGCGCGACTTGTCAGGCGACTTGGTCTCAGGACCAGGCAATTATTTGAGATACGGCACTGCGTTACTTTAACGGACAATTGCGTGGTCGTGCGACGATGTACCCAAATAAAATTGATGTCCTTTTTTCCCCACAAATATAACTTTCTTTTGGTGGTATTTGATCACCTGTGTGATTTTTATTTTTTGCGTTATAAACAAAAAAAAGAGCGACAATTTTATTTATATATATTTTTTACTTTCTGCTATAAAACACATCCAATAAAAAAAAAAATGTAATTTTTTTCATAAATGTAGGCCAATATATATTCTGCTACATATTTTTGGCAAAAAAAAATCCCAATAAGTGCATATTGATTGGTTTGCGCAAAAGTTATCGCGTCTACAAATTATGAAATATTTTTATGGAAGTTATTTTTTTTTTTTTTTTACTAGTAGTGGCGGCGATCAGTGCTTTTTAGCAGGACTGCGACATTTCGGTGGCAAAATCGGACACCTAACTGACACTTTTGACACTTTTTGGGGGGACCAGTGACACTAATACAGTGATCAGTGCTAAAAATATGCACGGTCACTGTACTAATGAAACTGGCAGGGAAGGGGTTAAAATCAGAGGCGATCAAAGGGTTAAATGTGTGCCTAGGGAGTGCTTTCTAACTGTGGGGGAGGTGCTGTGACTGGGGGAAGACAGAGATCCGTGTTCCTGCTTAGAAGGAACACAAGATCTCCATTTTCTTCCCTGTAAGAACAGCGATCTGCCTTGTTTACATAGGCAGATTGCAGTTCTGTCTCACCCGGGAACGATCGTGGGTGGCCGGCGGGAGTCGGGTCCGCCAGACCCGCTGATTGGATCCCCCTCTGTCCAATCAGCACGCGATTGGGTGCATGCCACCTAGAGGCTATTGCACGAAATGATGTACAGGTACGTGATTTCGCCAGCCTGCCGCAATAAATGTACAATAGGCGGTCGGCAAGTGGTTAAAGTGGTTCTAGAGGCTGAACGTTTTTTTACCTTCATGTATTCTTTGGTAAAAAACCTTTTGTGTGCAGCTCCCCCTCCTCAGCCTCCCCTAATACTTACCTGAGCTCCCTCTCAATCCAGTGATGTGCATGAGAGCATCGGCTCTCTGGGGACAAACCCTCCTCATTGGCCATTGTCTCCCACTGCTGTAAATCACAGCCAGTGAGCCAATGAGGAGAGAGGGGGTGGGGCCGAGCCACAGCTCTGTGTCTGAATGAACACATAGAGCAATGGCTCAGGAGTGCCCCCATTGCAAGCTGCTTGCTCTGGGGGTACTTGAGAGGAGGGAGGGGCCAGGAGCGCCAGTGGGGCACATGAGAAGAGGAGGATCAGAGCTGCTCTATGCAAAACCGATGCATAGAGCAGGTAAGTATAACATGTTTGGTATTTTTTGCCTTTAACCACTTGCTGACATACTGTGGCAGGCTGGCTCGGCTGCGCAAATCGCCGTACCTGTACAGCGATTGCCACCTGGCACCCGCGATCACTTCATGTGGAGAGAGAACAGCGGGCTGCTGTTGTAAACACTGCAGACCATTGTTCTCTCAGGAATCAGCACAGAGCGCCTGTGATCCTCTTATTTAGGATCACAGGTCTCTGTGTTAATTCCACAAGCCCATCCCCCCTCACAGTTAGAAAACACCCCCTAGGCATACACTTAAACCTTTGATCGCAAAAGTTATCACGCCTACAAACTAGGGGAAAGATTTATGTAATTTTTATTTTTTATTTTTTTTACTAGTAATGGCGACGATCAGCGATTTTTAGTGGGACTGCGACATTGCGGCGGACAGATCGGACCCTTAACTGACACTTTTGTGAGGACCAGTGACATTACTACAGAAATCAGTGCTATAAATATGCACTGTTACTGTATTAATGACACAGGCAGGGAAGGGGGGAAGGGGTTAACCTAAGGGGTGATTAAAGAGTTGAGTGAGCCTGGGGGAGTGTTTTCTAACTGTATGGGGGAGGGGCTTGTGAAATGATCATAGAGATAAAGAAGGATCACAGGCGCTCTGTGATCATTTCAGAGACAACAACGGTCTGCTGTGTTTACAACAGCTGACCGTCGTTCTCTCTCAGCAGGGAACGATCGCGGGTGCCCGGCGGCATTTGTGGGCGCCGGTCTAATGGATCGGCATCCCTGCTGCCTAGTGGGGGCGGGAACTCGCCGCCGGTGGCATGCGCTGGCCCCTCCCCGCCCCCAAGGCACCACACGCGCGCGACCGACGTAGGGCTACATCGTTTCGTGCAGCCGAGCCAGCCTGCCACAGTAAATCTGCAGCGGGCGGTCGGCAAGTGGTTACGAGAACATGGCATGCCTTGAGGCCGGGTTCTCACATGACCAGCTTTCAATGGAGTCAAATCTCCAGTTCTCCACATCTCAGCAACACACTGCACAAGGTCTTTAGCTCCATTTCAGGTGCGAGTTCATGCAAAAATTCACCCCTGAAATGGTGAACAGACACACTCTGCACCCCCTGCTGTGAGCTGCGGCTGCAAATAGTGTGAACCCGGCCCAAAGCATTTGTTACCCCAACACTTTATTTTCCTGATATGTGCCATGTACTTACAGTGCCTTGCGAAAGTATTCGGCCCCCTTGAACTTTGCAACCTTTTGCCACATTTCAGTCTTCAAACATAGATATAAAACTGTAATTTTTTGTGAAGAATCAACAACAAGTGGGACACAATCATGAAGTGGAACGAAATGTATTGGATATTTCAAACTTTGTTAACAAATAAAAAACTGAAAAATTGGGCGTGCAAAATTATTCAGCCCCTTTACTTTCAGTGCAGCAAACTCTCTCCAGAAGTTCAGTGAGGATCTCTGAATGATCCAATATTGACCTAAATGACTAATGATGATAAATAGAATCCACCTGTGTGTAATCAAGTCTCCGTATAAATGCACCTGCACTGTGATAGTCTCAGAGGTCTGTTTAAAGCGCAGAGAGCATCATGAAAAACAAGGAACACACCAGGCAGGTCCGAGATACTGTTGTGGAGAAGTTTAAAGCCGGATTTGGATACAAAAAGATTTTCCAAGCTTTAAACATCCCAAGGAGCACTGTGCAAGCGATAATATTGAAATGGAAGGAGTATCAGACCACTGCAAATCTACGAAGACCTGGCCGTCCCTCTAAACTTTCAGCTCATACAAGGAGAAGACTGATCAGAGATGCAGCCAAGAGGCCCATGATCACTCTGGATGAACTGCAGAGATCTACAGCTGAGGTGGGAGACTCTGTCCATAGGACAACAATCAGTCGTATACTGCACAAATCTGGCCTTTATGGAAGAGTGACAAGAAGAAAGCCATTTCTTAAAGATATCCATAAAAAGTGTCGTTTAAAGTTTGCCACAAGCCACCTGGGAGACACCAAACATGTGGAAGAAGGTGCTCTGGTCAGATGAAACCAAAATCAAACTTTTTGGCAACAATGCAAAACGTTATGTTTGGCATAAAAGCAACACAGCTCCTCACCCTGAACACACCATCCCCACTGTCAAACATGGTGGTGGCAGCATCATGGTTTGGGCCTGCTTTTCTTCAGCAGGGACAGGGAAGATAGTTAAAATTGATGGGAAGATGGATGGAGCCAAATACAGGACCATTCTGGAAGAAAACCTGATGGAGTCTGCAAAAGACCTGAGACTGGGACGGAGATTTGTCTTCCAACAAGACAATGATCCAAAACATAAAGCAAAATCTACAATGGAATGGTTCACAAATAAACATATCCAGGTGTTAGAATGGCCAAGTCAAAGTCCAGACCTGAATCCAATCGAGAATCTGTGGATAGAACTGAAAACTGCTGTTCACAAACTCTTTCCATCCAACCTCACTGAGCTTGAGCTGTTTTTTGCAAGGAGAAATGGGCAAACATTTCAGTCTCTCGATGTGCAAAACTGATAGAGACATACCCCAAGCGACTTACAGCTGTAATCGCAGCAAAAGGTGGCGCTACAAAGTATTAACTTAAGGGGGCTGAATAATTTTGCATGCCCAATTTTTCAGTTTTTTATTTGTTAAAAAAGTTTGAAATATCCAAAAAATTTCGTTCCACTTCATGATTGTGTCCCACTTATTGTTGATTCTTCCCAAACATTACAGTTTTTTTATCTTTAATAAGCCTGAAATGTGGCAAAAGGTTGCAAAGTTCAAGGGGGCCGAATACTTTCGCAAGGCACTGTTCTCTTTGTATTGCTTTCTTTATGTGAAATCCCTGGTGATAAAAGAGGAAGGTGGCCTCAGAGTTTGGGTATGACTATCCCTATGCTCCACGGGAGGTCATGCTGGAGATAGAGGCCAGAAGAGAATCCTGGTGTGATGAGGCTATATGGGACATCCTCTTTGTCCCCAAACTTTTTCGCAATCAGACTAAGCTGAACTTGTGGAAGACCTTCCTGTCAGTGAAGGCACAGTGGAATCAAGAGCGGGCTATATACATAGACCGGGTAGAGGATCGCCGCCCAGATGGATCTGGTCAGGCTTGGTCGATCAGAATTCAAGATAAGGGGGGGAAAACTGTGCGGATTCCCCATCCGGATTTCTACTGTTAAGAAGGAACTGTTGAACCCTATTGAGGCTGGCTAGCCTATGCTTACTGACTGAGAGACCTGCAGAAAGAAGACTTCAAGGCTCAGTTGTTGCTGGGACTTACAGTGGGTACGGAAAGTATTCAGACCCCCTTAAATTTTTCACTCTTTGTTATATTGCAGCCATTTGCTGAAATCATTTAAGTTCATTCTTCTTCCTCATGAATGTACACATAGCACCCCATACTGACAGAAAAACACAGAATTGTTGACATTGTTGCAGATTTATTAGAAAAGAAAAACTGAAATATCACATGGTCCTAAGTATTCAGACCCTTTGCTCAGTATTTAGTAGAAGCCCCCTTTTGATCTAATACAGCCAGGAGTCTTTTTGGGAAAGATACAACAAGTCTTTCACACCTGGATTTGGGGATTCTCTGCCATTCCTCCTTGCAGATCCTCTCCAGTTCTGTCAGGTTGGATGGTAAACGTTGGTGGACAGCCATTTTTAGGTCTCTCCAGAGATGCTCAATTGGGTTTAAGTCAGGGCTCTGGCTGGGCCATTCAAGAACAGTCACGGAGTTGTTGTGAAGCCACTCCTTCGTTATTTTAGCTGTGTGCTTAGGGTCATTGTCTTGTTGGAAGGTAAACCTTCGGCCCAGTCTGAGGTCCAGAGCACTCTGGAGAAGGTTTTTGTCCAGGATATCCCTGTACTTGGCCGCATTCATCTTTCCCTCGATTGCAACCAGTCGTCCTGTCCCTGCAGCTGAAAAACACCCCCACAGCATGATGCTGCCACCACCATGCTTCACTGTTGGGACTGTATTGGACAGGTGATGAGCAGTGCCTGGTTTTCTCCACACATACCGCTTAGAATTAAGGCCAAAAAGTTCTATTTTGGTCTCATCAGACCAGAGAATCTTATTTCTCACCATCTTGGAGTCCTTCAGGTGTTTTTTTTAGCAAACTCCATGCGGGCTTTCATGTGTCTTACACTGAGGAGAGGCTTCCGTCGGGCCACTCTGCCATAAAGCCCCGACTGGTGGAGGGCTGCAGTGATGGTTGACTTTCTACAACTTTCTCCCATCTCCTGACTGCATCTCTGGAGCTCAGCCACAGTGATCTTTGGGTTCTTCTTTACCTCTCTCACCAAGGCTCTTCTCCCCCGATAGCTCAGTTTGGCCGGACGGCCAGCTCTAGGAAGGGTTCTGGTCGTCCCAAACGTCTTCCATTTGAGGATTATGGAGGCCACTGTGCTCTTAGGAACTTTAAGTGCAGCAGAAATCTTTTTGTAACCTTGGCCAGATCTGTGCCTTGCCACAATTCTGTATCTGAGCTCTTCAGGCAGTTCCTTTGACCTCATGATTCTCATTTGCTCTGACATGCATTGTGATCTGGAAGGTCTTATATAGACAGGTGTGTGGCTTTCCTAATCAAGTCCAATCAGTATAATCAAACACAGCTGGACTCAAATGAAGGTGTAGAACCATCTCAAGGATGATCAGAAGAAATGGAAAGCACCTGAGTTAAATATATGAGTGTCACAGCAAAGGGTCAGAATACTTAGGACCATGTGATATTTCAGTTTTTCTTTTTTAATAAATCTGCAACAATGTCAACAATTCTGTGTTTTTCTGTCAGTATGGGGTGCTATGTGTACATTCATGAGGAAGAAGAATGAACTTAAATGATTTTAGCAAATGGCTGCAATATAACAAAGAGCGAACTGCATTGGGCCAACGGGCCGGCAATGGAACTCTGTGAGTGTCTGCCCAGGAGAGGAGGGCGACAACGAGAGTCTTTTGGTGGGGGGTGCCCCTGGTGCCAGGGGCCCCTGAAGAGAATTACAAACTCTCACAGGACTGGTGAGTTGCTCAGGCTCCAGCAAAAAAGTTCCTGTTGGGAGAAAACCGAGTGCTGAGTGTTGCCAAAGGAGAGGACACTGCAGGCGCCAGTTTCTGAACTGTTAATAGGTAGTCAGTGGCAGTGTTCAGGGTCGCCTTGGAGGAGCGATGCTGAGCGCCAGGTCAAGAAGACTGACAAATGGAATTGGATCACTTAGTTAGGGATGCTGGATGAGAAGGCTACCCCCGCGGGGAGGGTCTTCTCATCACCATGAGTTAGATTTGTGGTTACACAAAGCATGTATCTACAGAAGTATCTAACCCAGTTAGTTAGGATGTTATGTCCACTCACCAGTGCAGAATTTGCTTAGTGGGGGATGCATTGCCCTAAATGCACCTAACATGTATTATATTGTACAGCGGAAATTTATATATTTTTTCATGTAATTTATTTCTTGTACATTTGTTCCTTCCCTTTTCCCCCTCTCCAAGTTTGTGGGATAATCCATAGTTTTTTCCAGTAGGGATTTTTGTAGGGGGAGGCTGCCCCAGAACCAATGGGGACATGGCTCATTTATGGTGGGGGGGGGGGGGGGTGGATGTAGCACCCTCCTAGGTAGGTAAAGCCTAGTGTCTCCATCTGCTTATCAGGGGAGCCGGATTGTTAGTTTTGCCTGTGTCCATGCATGATTCATCTGGTCTGAGAGAGTGTCCCCACTGTATCCAATAGGGGAGCCTGTTGGGCAGTGGAGGAAACCCAGCCAGTGACACACAGGCTTTTGTAACTATCCCAGTGGGTTGCAACAAACAGTGGTGCACTCCCTTTAGTGGCTAAGGAAGGACATCACATTTGCAGCACTTGGTTGTATTTTTTATCCAGCACCATGCACTTTCTTATTATTGTATGAATATTTATCTATTAGTACTCATTGCTATTGCATTCATATTTGACTTTGGTTTATTATTTGATTGAACACACACCAGAGAAGCGCCTACCTCACCCCCTTCTTTTATGCATCCTGGGATATGTTATAAAAGCCAAGGGCACATGTGACAGGGTGTCTGCGTGGGAAGCCTGGTCCCAGAAGTAGGGTGACAGTTGTCTCTCCTTTTCCTGCTGTGGATGGTGGTCACAGACGGTCGGCCTCGTGAGCCAGGAGTGTGGAGCTGAGCCCAGAGGTCCAGGAGAGCTGACTAGTGGAGTTGGAGGCAGAGCAACCTTGGGAAAAACAGTGTCCATGAGTATCGGAAAGCTTGCCGGGGGTCTGCCCAGGAAGAGGACCACTCCAGGGAGAGTCAGTGGACAGGTGTCAGCACACACAGCAAGTGAGAAAGGGGGTGCCAAGTTAGAACCCTGTAGAGTAATTCAAGCAGAAACACATTATCTATCTTCACTTCAGTGGCAAGGTGAAGCAGCGGCCTTGCCGCACACTACAGCTAGTTGTCCTCACGATTGTGCATAGTTCATAGTTGGAGTATCCCACTCATCCCTTCTCCTATCCCAGTTCCAAATAAAAAACACAAAATCCAACATCACCTGGACTGATTATTGACTGAGCCAAGGACTTTCAATGCTAATTATCTGCTATCAGTTGCTAAGGGTAACCCAGGGGAATCCAGAAAGTGTAATTCTCAGCAGTCTTCTAGGGGGCAGTGCTACACTTATTATAGGCTTACCTATAGGTACAAACTACAGAGGGGGGGTTTACAACCACTTAAAGGGGGGTAAAAACTTCAGGAGCTGGTTAATGGTAAAATATTGTACGGTAGTGTGGATTGGTGACATGGAGGTTGTTGGACGGTTGTTGGAGGTTGTTGGACAGGCAGCCAATCATGTCATTAGTATACAGATATAAGACAGTTAACAGAATCCATGAGAACATTATTAGGTGTTCTAGTAAATGTCAGGAGTGTTTCCACTAAGTGATTTGCTCTATATACTTTACAAGCCATAAACCTCCCCTAACATGTACACAGCGCTTCCTCCTATAACAAGGTTTATGTATGGTTTTATGGCACGCCGCCTATAAAATCTCCGAGACACGGACCATCCCGTGAAAGTTTACTAGACATGACCCGAGCCAGATCAAACATGACGCATGGCGGACGGGATCCACACTTAGAATATACGAGGTCTATGAACGGGCGGAGTACCAACAGTATTCCAATGACTATGGAAGGAGGCTGCCATGTGTACGAGCGTTTTCCTAAGATCTGTTTATTGAATCGTCTTCATATAGGATCCATTCACACCTCAGCGCTTTGTAGTTGGAAGCTCTAAAACGCTGGAAAGGGAGAAAAAAAAAAATCAATTATTGTCGGTGGAGTTGGTGCAACATCTCCACTCCAAGTTGCTTGAAGTCGAATGCCGGAAGCTCCAAAACGTTTTGCGTGTTTTTGTGCGCATTTGCGCGTTTTTGCGTGATTTTCTGCTCAAATTTAGATTTAAAAAATTAATACAGTAATATATGAATAAATAAATGTAAAATAAATACATAAATAACTGAAAAACATCATAAATAAAAAATAAATATATAAAATAAATTAATAATATGTAATACATAAATAAATATTAATTAACTTTAAAAAAAATTAAATACATTATTATTATTATTATTATTATTGTTATTATTAATAATATATAAACACCCAAACAAAAAAAGAACAATATTATTATTATTATTATTATTATTATTATTATTAATAATAATAACCACTTGCTGACCGCCAGCAGTACATATACTACGGCAGGTCGGCTCTGTCCAGCAAAACTACGTAACTGTACATCGCTTCGCTGGACTGTGAGTGAGGGTGCGCGTGTGCCCATTTGCCATAGGGGGAGCCAATCAGCAGGTCCCGCGACCGAGATTGCCGCCGGGCACCCGCAATCGCTCCCCATAGAGACAGAACGGCAGTCTGCCGTTGTTAACACAACAGACCGCTGTTCTGTAAGTAATGAACACAGGGATCCTTCTATTTAGGAACACAGGTCTCTGTGATCCTAACACATTACCCAGCCCATACCAGTATAGAATACCAGTATAAAACTCTCCTCCCACACTGACGTCAGCCGGCGGGGGAGACCTAATGCGCGTGCCTGGCAATGGCCGCGCATGCGCATTAGACCTCCCCGTCGGAAAGCATTATTCAATGTATTCCTATGGGGATTTTGGCGACACGCTGGAGGTCCTCACATAGCGTGACTTGCTTTAGCACTCAGGCTGCACAGCATGAGGAGTGCCGCACCGGCCGGTCCATTACTGATTCTGGGTGCGCCCTAGGCGGCTGCCTAGGTCGCCTTATAGGTAGTGCCGGCCCTGATAGCAGTGTACAAATACCGTACTGGTGACCCTAGCATAGGGAACAAACTTTTCAGAGAAAGGGAATTCAATAAGACACGGGGCCACACAAAACTAGAAGAAAAGCAGTTTAACCTTAAACTGTGTAAAGGGTTCTTTACTGTCAGAGCAGTAAGGATGTGGAATTCTCTTCCACAAGCAGTGGTATCAGCAGGGAGCATTGATAGTTTCAAAAATGTATTAGATGGACACCTTAACGACCACAGCATACAGGGGTATACAATGTACAACATACAGGGGTATACAATGTACAACATACAGGGGTATACAATGTACAACATACAGGGGTATACAATGAACAACATACAGGGGTATACAATGAACAACATACAGGGGTATACAATGAACAACATACAGGGGTATACAATGAACAACATACAGGGGTATACAATGAACAACATACAGGGGTATACAATGTACAACATACAGGGGTATACAATGTACAACATACAGGGGTATACAATGAACAACATACAGGGGTATACAATGTACAACATACAGGGGTATACAATGTACAACATACAGGGGAATACAATGTACAACATACAGGGGTATACAATGAACAACATACAGGGGTATACAATGTACAACATACAGGGGTATACAATGTACAACATACAGGGGTATACAATGTACAACATACAGGGGTATACAATGAACAACATACAGGGGTATACAATGTACAACATACAGGGGTATACAATGAACAACATACAGGGGTATACAATGTACAACATACAGGGGTATACAATGAACAACATACAGGGGTATACAATGTACAACATACAGGGGTATACAATGTACAACATACAGGGGTATACAATGGACGATTAACAGCAAACACACACATCATAGGATGAACTGGATGGACTGGTCTCTTTTTTCAACCTCACTAACTATGTAACTATGGGTACATCATTTTCTTGTACCGGTCACCTGTCCACAGTACAATGCGGGTGCGTGGGCGGCTCTTAATGGGTTAATAATGGTGTGCTGTGACTGAATGTGCACTATAGGAGCTGGACCCCGTGAAAGGGATTTTGAGAATGTGCATTGCTGACCAGACCTCACTGGGAAGATCTGGGCGGAGCTGGGAACACCCATTGCACCCCAACAAAGTCAAAATGCACAAAAAAAAGTTACATTTTAAGGTGGCAGTACATTGTTAGAATAGTTCAGTGCTCCCTCCAGGGATATCGGAATTTGTCCAGGATTAAAGGAAAACTGTCAGATATCAGAGCCGCTCACTGTCCTGACCTTTGCTAGGAGATCGAACGGCCTCACAGCACGACACCGACCTGACATTTCTACACTGACAGGGAGATGACAAGTCAGCAATGGAGGAATTTCTGAGTGGTAAGGGGAACGATTATACCAATTCAAAAGTGAAGATTCAGATGATCGCTAATGTCCACAGGTGAGGGATTTTCTTCAAGGTGGACCCTGCGATAGGATCGATCGTTGTTTTATCATAATATAGGATTTTACCATTATACAGTTATATTGTCAATCATGAATAGGAATGGGCTCAGGCATGTTCGGATCCTAGTCCCAACCCACCTGAGCAATTCCACCAGGAAGCCCTCACTGCACACCACCAATCATAGGCAGCCTAGTCAGGCCATGTGTATGTGCAGCTGCGGGCCGAGAAATGCCTCACTGTCTATGATTGGCGGTGTGCAGTGAGGGCTTCCAGGTGGGTTGGGACTAGGATCCAAATGCGCCGGAGCCCATCCCTAATCATAAATACCGTGTACACCACCAGCAGCCCCAGGTGGGTCGCTTATCACTTGGATCCCCGGTGTACAGTGTATTCTGGAGCGGCCATGTTCTTGTAGCCTCTAATATAGCTGCTGCTGCCCCCCAGACAACCCTTCAGGCAGCTTCAGAGCAGAGGAATGGATGCGGGGAGAGAGGACAGAGCACTGCAGGACTATCTGCAATCACAGAGAGGAAGAGAACACTGTCATTACAAGGCTGTGAGCAGCCCATTTAAGCTCCACCCATTACCTGGGACCACAGATAAGAAGAGGACACTGTCATTATAGGGCTGTGAGCAGCCCATTTGAGCTCCACCCACCACCCGGGACCACAGAGTGGAAGAGGACACTGTCATTACAGGGCTGTGAGCAGCACATTTAAGCTCCACCCACCACCCAGGACCACAGAGAAGAAGAGGACACTGTCATTACACGGCTGTGAGCAGCCCATTTAAGCTCCACCCACCACCTGGGACCACAGAGAAGAAGAGGACACTGTCATTACAGGGCTGCGAGCAGACCTTTTTTTAGCTCCGCCCACCCCCCAGGACCACAGAGAGGAAGAGGACACTGTCATTACAGGGCTGTGAGCAGCCCATTTGAGCTCCACCCACCACCCGGGACCACAGAGTGGAAGAGGACACTGTCATTACAGGGCTGTGAGCAGCCCATTTGAGCTCCATCCACCACCCGGGACCACGGAGAGGAAGGGGACACTGTCATTACAGGGCTGTGAGCAGCCCATTTGAGCACCACCCGGGACCACAGAGTGGAAGAGGACACTGTCATTACAGGGCTGTGAGCAGCCCATTTGAGCTCCAACCACCACCCGGGACCACAGAGTGGAAGAGGACACTGTCATTACAGGGCTGTGAGCAGCCCATTTGAGCTCCATCCACCACCCGGGACCACGGAGAGGAAGAGGACACTGTCATTACAGGGCTGTGAGCAGCCCATTTGAGCTCCAACCACCACCCGGGACCACAGAGTGGAAGAGGACACTGTCATTACAGGGCTGTGAGCAGCCCATTTGAGCTCCATCCACCACCCGGGACCACGGAGAGGAAGAGGACACTGTCATTACAGGGCTGTGAGCAGCCCATTTGAGCTCCATCCACCACCCGGGACCACAGAGAAGAAGAGGACATTGTCATTAAAGGGCTGTGAGCAGCACATTTAAGCTCCACCCACCACCCGGGACCACAGAGTGGAAGAGGACACTGTCATTACAGGGCTGTGAGCAGCCTATATAACCAGTTTGGCTCCAGAGCAATTATTTTTCTTTGTCGCATACATGTAAAAATCCTAATTTGTAGCAATAAAATTACATAAACCCCCAGAACATTATGTATTTTCTGAAAGCAGAGACCCTGTAAAATAAAAAGGTGATAGTTTAAAAATTAAGTTTCATGCGATGTGTGCGCAACTGTTTATTAAACGCAAATTTTACCGAAAAATATAATAAAATGAATTTTAGCGCAAGACTACGCTATATAATACCCATTTTTGGTTAAAATATAAAAGATCAGGTTGCATCGAGTAAATAGATACCCAACATTCCATGTTTTAAAATTGCATGCGCCCGTGACATCGCCAAAAACAATGGTGTCTGAAAATCACCATAGGTGAGAGCATTTGAAAAGCATTTACAACTCATCAGTTTAGAGTTAACTAGTAGATCTTGTGGTAGAATAATGGACCCTGGGCTGCGTTTGCGCAGGTGTATGGGGCAACAGGGGTTTTGGCCATTTTTATTATATTATCATTTTTTGTTTTTTACTTTTATTTTTTTATTTATGTTTACGTGATTGCGATCACAAGGGGTTAATAAACACCCATCAGACTGTGATCAAAGCCTGTGATCTATGCCCAAAGAACTGAACTTGTTAAGCTCCACCCACCACCCAGGACCACAGAGAGGAATAGGACACTCTCATTCAGGGCCAGGACAAGGGGTGGACAGAAGGGAGGCTGCCCTGGGCGCAGTGTGTGTTGTAGGGATGGCGCTGCAGGTTCCTTCTACTATAAGGCTGACAGGAGTAGTAACAGTGACATCCTCTACTTCTGTCCACCCAGTGCTGGAAGCAGCAAGGAGAGGAGGAGAGGGCCGGGAGGAGGTGTGGGCTGTGCTGTCTCTTCCCCTCCTCCTCATAGGCTTGTACATAAGGAAGGGGGGGTGCAACCTGGCATCTTTGCCCTGGGCACATGATGATCTTGTCCCGGCACTGTTGTCATTACAGGGCTGTGAGCAGCCCATTTAAGCTCCACCCACCACCCAGGATCACAGAGAGGAATAGGATACTGTCATTACAGGGCTGTGAGCAGCCCATCTAAGCTCTATCCACCACCCAGGATCACAGACAGGAAGAGGACATGGTCATCACAGGGCTGTGAGCAGCCCATTTAAGCCCCGCCCAGCACCCGGGATCACAGATAGGAAGAGGAAACGGAGCTGCTGTCGATTGTAGGAAGGACAAAGCCTACTGGGAGGAACTTGTGGGGAATGCAGTCCCCAGGAAAATGTTATAGATTGTCTCTGGGACTACATATCTCAGCATTACCAGAGCTCAGTAGGGAGGAACAGGAAGGACAATTCCAGAACTCTGGACAGTCTCAGGGAGGACATGGTGGAACACACATGGTGTAGCCAGCTGCTGCTGGGTTGTTTGCTGCAGTATTGGGAACACAGAAAGGCTGAGTAGTGGACACCACCTGGTCCGTGGGAAGGCCACTATTGAGTCTGGTATCACCACCTGATTGGAGAGGACTTCATCTGAAATTGCTGAACCCCAGACGGAGAGTGGGAGAAGACAGGTCAGTTGGTGAGAGGCTGCTGGCCATACCCTGCCACACCCTACTTAATATTGAGCGCTCCAACACTGGATTTGGGCCCCAACGCACTGGCCAGTAGGGGAGGGTTTGCCAAAGACTACCAGACCATTGTCCTAGCATCACTCATTAGTATACAAATTAGGGGACAGTCACTGGCCTGCTTGTTTATTACCAATTGTAGATGTTATTTTGTATCTGTTCCATATATTTGTTGAAGTATTTATTGCCATTCTCCATTCTTTGATTGTTGAAGTATTGTGCATTGTTATAGTAAATATCCATCCTTCGGGCTTAATAGGTCGGGGAGCAGGGTGCCGCTTGGAGAGTGGTGGGCTCTGGGAACAGAGGACCCAAGAAGACAGCAGCTTTTTCGGAGGTGAGCGATACATCCTAGCCTCAGACTTCATAGCGGACGTGTTCTTCTCTGTCTCGTGTTTTTCCTGTCTCTAAGCTGTCAGACTTCAGACAATGGGAAGACGGATTCTCATCAATGCAGAGCCGGGCTCCTCACAGAACACAATGTAATTCTACTTCTCACTATGAGGGGTGACTCAGGCTAGACTGTGGAATGTCCTCCTTCTATACAATTAAATTGTCATTTCTTCTCGGTCATGGACACCTACCTCCCCCGTGTTTGTGTATGACAAGCAGGAGGGACCGGGCTCCATGTTTATTCCGGCTTCAAGGATTTGTACTTCCATGTAAAATATTCTTCAATTCATCAAAAGATGGAATAAGGAGGCTGCCATTGTGACTCCTGGAAATGAGAGTTGCTTGGCTTTGTTGGGCCAGTGGCTTCAGGACTTTCTGGGTCCCTGATCTGGATTGGGAATGCTAATTCTACTTGTCCTGGGTTTGGGACTCGTGCGGTACGGTTCGGTACGGTTCGCTTTTCCACTTATGGCGCTTTTCCACTGCATGGAACCGAATGGTTCGGCTCGCTTTTGTGCTTTTCCACTGCATGGTACCGCATGGTACAGGTGTAGGACCGGTTCGGCACGGTACGGTACGGCGGCGCTTTTTCACTACATGGAACTACATGGCTCGCTTAAACAGTACCACCTCAGTTGTGGTTCCAAGAGGGCCCTACCGGTACCATATCCCACAATCCTTTGCATGCAGCCTTGACTGTTTGTCACTACTAGCTACTGATTGGTCAGAGAATCGTTGTTATCCTACCCACTTACTTTAGTACTACTTTAGTGGAAAAGCAAACCGTACCGAACTTTTCCAACACCGTACCATGCGGTACCATGCAGTGGAAAACCAAACCGGGCCAAGCAGGGCCGAGTAGAGCCGAGCCGGTACTTGCAGTAGAAAAGTGCCATAATAGTAAGTAGGTGGGATAACAACGATTCTCTGACCAATCAGTGGCTAGTAGTGACAAACAGTCAAGGCTGCATGCAAAGGATTGTGGGATATGGTATAGGTACGGAACGCTTGGAACCACAACCGAGGTGGTACTGTTTAAGCGTACCGTACCGTTCGGTTCCATGTAGTGGAAAAGCGCCGCCCTACCGTACCGTACCGAATCGTTCCAACACCGTACCATGCGGTACCATGCAGTGGAAAAGCGCAAAAGCGACCCGAACCGGTTGGTTCCATGCAGTGGAATAGCGCCATAATTCCCAGAAAGCAGAAATTTCATGTTTATTATGAATGCGCGGGTAAATGGCGAGGCTTTTTTCGCATTTCAAATTTAAATCATGGAGTAATCACTAATTCAATGAAGAATTTGCAAACTGAGGATGAGCCCCGCCCCCAGGTGACCTCAATCAGGCCAGAAACAATGTTTCTTTATTAGATTGGCAGCATTTTCATGGATACAATAATTAAAGTGCAGAGAAGAGCAACTGAACTGATAAGAGGCATGGAGGAGCTCAGCTATGAGGAGAGATTAGAGGAACTGAATTTATTCTCTCTTGAGAAGAGGAGATTAAGGGGGGGGGGGATATGATCACCATGTATAAATACATAAGGGGGGATATGATCACCATGTATAAATACATAAGGGGGGATATGATCACCATGTATAAATACATAAGGGGGGGATATGATCACCATGTATAAATACATAAGGGGGGATATGATCACCATGTATAAATACATAAGGGGGGATATGATCTCCATGTATAAATACATAAGGGGGGGGGATATGATCACCATGTATAAATACATAAGGGGGGATATGATCACCATGTATAAATACATAAGGGGGGGATATGATCACCGTGTATAAATACATAAGGGGGGGGTGGTATGATCACCATGTATAAATACATAAGGGGGGGTATGATCTCCACGTATAAATACATAAGGGGGGATATGATCACCATGTATAAATACATAAGGGGGATATGATCACCATGTATAAATACATAAGGGGGGGATATGATCTCCATGTATAAATACATAAGGGGGGATATGATCAACATGTATAAATACATAAGGGGGGATATGATCACCAATTATAAATACATAAGGGGGGATATGATCACCATGTATAAATACATAAGGGGGGATATGATCACCATGTATAAATACATAAGGGGGGATATGATCACCAAGTATAAATACATAAGGGGGATATGATCACCATGTATAAATACATAAGGGGGGGGATATGATTACCAAGTATAAATACATAAGGGGGGATATGATCACCATGTATAAATACATAAGGGGGGATATGATCACCATGTATAAATACATAAGGGGGGGATATGATCAACATGTATAAATACATAAGGGGGGGATATGATCACCAATCATAAATACATAAGGGGGGATATGATCTCCATATATAAATACATAAGGGGGGATATGATCACCATGTATAAATACATAAGGGGGGATATGATCACCAAGTATAAATACATAAGGGGGATATGATCACCATGTATAAATACATAAGGGGGGGATATGATCACCATGTATAAATACATAAGGGGGGGATATGATCACCATGTATAAATACATAAGGGGGGGATATGATCACCGTGTATAAATACATAAGGGGGGGTGGTATGATCACCATGTATAAATACATAAGGGGGGATATGATCTCCATATATAAATACATAAGGGAGATATGATCACCATGTATAAATACATAAGGGGGGATATGATCACCAAGTATAAATACATAAGGGGGATATGATCACCATGTATAAATACATAAGGGGGGATATGATCACCATGTATAAATACATAAGGGGGGGGGGTGGTATGATCACCATGTATAAATACATAAGGGGGGGTATGATCACCATGTATAAATACATAAGGGGGGGTATGATCACCATGTATAAATACATAAGGGGGTATATGATCACCATGTATAAATACATAAGGGGGGATATGATCACCGTGTATAAATACATAAGGGGGGGGGGGTGGTATGATCACCATGTATAAATACATAAGGGGGGGTATGATCACCATGTATAAATACATAAGGGGGGGTATGATCTCCTACGTATAAATACATAAGGGGCAGTATGATCACCAGTATAAATACATAAGAGGGGATATGATCACCATGTATAAATACATAAGGGGGGGGGATATGATCACCATGTATAAATACATAAGGGGGATATGATCACCATGTATAAATACATAAGGGGGGATATGATCTCCATGTATAAATACATAAGGGGGGATATGATCAACATGTATAAATACATAAGGGGGGATATGATCACCAATTATAAATACATAAGGGGGGATATGATCACCAATTATAAATACATAAGGGGGGATATGATCACCATGTATAAATACATAAGGGGGGATATGATCACCATGTATAAATACATAAGGGGGGGATATGATCACCAAGTATAAATACATAAGGGGGATATGATCACCATGTATAAATACATAAGGGGGGGGGGATATGATTACCAAGTATAAATACATAAGGGGGGATATGATCACCATGTATAAATACATAAGGGGGGATATGATCAACATGTATAAATACATAAGGGGGGGATATGATCACCAATCATAAATACATAAGGGGGGATATGATCTCCATGTATAAATACATAAGGGGGATATGATCACCATGTATAAATACATAAGGGGGGATATGATCACCAAGTATAAATACATAAGGGGGATATGATCACCATGTATAAATACATAAGGGGGGGATATGATCACCATGTATAAATACATAAGGGGGGGGGGGGGATATGATCACCATGTAAAAAAATATAAGGGGGGTTTGCATATGATTGCATATATTTTTTCCCCTTCTATTGGTTGAACTGGATAGACTTGTGTCTTTTTTCAACCAGACTAACTATGTAATATTATTAATAATTAATTTTATTACAGATATTCAGGGCTTTTTTTTCAGCGGGAACGCGGGGGAACGCAGTTCCGGCACCTCCAGTCTGAATGTATGCAATGGCAAAGGGCTTATTGATGCTGGCTGCCGGGGGAACTATTTTTGCTGGGGGGCTATTGTTATTGGGGGGGGGGTCTATTGTTGCAAGGGAGGATTTATCGTTGCTGGGGGGCTATTGCTGTTTGCAGGGGATTTATTTTACAGTTTTTTTTTCCTATTGTTGCAGGGGAAGATTTATTGTTGCTGGAGGGACCTATTGTTGGGGGGGTCTAATTATTATGATATTATCACACAAATTTGTATAATTATCATTATTATTATTATTACAGTCATTTATTTGATTAGTATTACAGGTGTATATATATATATACACTGCCTGGCCAAAAAAAAAAAAGTTGCCACCTGAAATTAACTAAGCAACTAACTAAACTAAGCATGCAGTAGCTCTCCTATTGGATATTACTGCATTTGCCCAAAGAATGAGGTCAGCTGACTACTTGAATATACTGAATGACCAGGTTGTTCCATCATTGGACTTTTTTTTCCCTGATGGCACGGGAAAATCCCAAGATGGCAATGCCAGGATTCATCGGGGTCAAATTGTGAAAGAGTGGTTCGGGGAGGATGAGACATCATTGTCACACATGGATTGGCCACCACAGAGCCTAGATCTTACCCCCATTGAGAATCTTTGGGATGTGCTGGAGAAGGCTTTGCGCAGTGCTCCGACTCTCCCATCATCAATACAAGATCTTGGTGAAAAATGAATGCAACACTGGAGGGAAATAAATCTTGTGATATTGCTGAAGCTTATCGAAACAATGCCACAGCGAATGCGTGCCGTAACCAAAGCCAACAAAATATGAGTGTGTGGCCTTTTTGTTTTTTTTTGGTAGCGACTGCACAAGAGCCTCGGCTGTCCCAATATCTCCCACCTTAATGGGCTCACACAGCAGTGGGTGCCATTGGCCCCTGCCGCTTTCAATCACAACCAGTGAGCCAATGAGGAGAGAGTGGAGGGTGGGGCCGAGCCGCTCTCAGTGTGTGAATGGACAATATCTCTTCACAGGAGTGTGGCTCGGGAAGAAGCCTGCTCGAGTGCTCACATAGCCAGAGGCTTGATATTGGGGGGAACTCGGCAGGGGGGAGGAGCCAGGACCACCAGTGGGGGACCCGAGAAGAGAAGGATCGGGACTGCTCTGTGAAAAACCATTACAGAGCAGGTAAGTACAACATGTTTATTATTTAAAAAAAAAAAAATTACAACCTACAATAATTTTAATGCAAAGAATGCATTAAAGTAAAACACAGTCTGCCGTAAGAACCACTTTACTATTAAAGTTATTCATATAATCTTTATCATTATTACATGTATTTATATCATAATTTTATTACAGATATTATTAAAATTATTATTGTTATTATTACTACTACAGTCACTTATATAATTATTAATAAAGTATTATTATTATTACTACTTCAAGTATTTATATAATTATCATTACAAGCATTTATATCGTTATAATTAATACAGGTATTTATAAAAAGTATTATTACAGGCATGTATATTATTATTGCCATTTATTTTATTATTATTATTAATATTAATATTATTATAACTACTCATATTACAGATATATGTATTATTAATATTGTTGATACGGGTATTTATAGAGTTATCTTTAATATTACTATTACAGATATTTATATTATTATTATTGTTATTATTTCTACAGGCATTTATATAATTATTGTTATTCATTTATTATTATTATCATTATTATTAATATAACTGCAAATGTTTATATAATTATCATTACAGCTATTTATATCAATTATTACTATTACAGGTATTTATAAAATTATTATTACAGTCGTGTATGTTCAAATTATTAATATTGGCATTTTTTTTAATATTGTTATTATTCATATTACAAATGTACTTAATATTATTATTATTACTATAGTTATCATTGTTGTTACAATTACAGATATTTATGTTATTATTATCACTAAATGCACTTCTATAATTATTACTACATGTATTTATATAATTGTCAATATTTATAAAATTATTACAGTCATGTATATTAAAATTATTATTATTAATCACATTTTTTAAATATTATTATTATTCATATTACAAATGTATTTAATATTATTAGTATTAATATTACAGGTATTTATACAGTTATTACAGATATTTATGTTATTGTTATTACTACAGGCACTTCTACAGTTATTACTACAAGTATTTATATAATTATCAATACCTGTATTTATAAAATTATTATTATTATTGTTGCCATTTATTTTCTTATTGTTATTAATTTTAATATTACTACTCATATTACATATATGTATTATTAATATTGTTAATACAGGTATTTCTAGAGTTATCATTATTATTACTATTACAGATATTTATATTAATATTATTGTTAATATTTCTACAGGCATTTATATAACTATTGTTATTAAGTTTTTATTATAATTATTATAACTGCAAATATTTAAATAATTATCATTACAGGTTTTTATATCTATTAGTATTATAGGTTTATAAAATTATTATTACAGTCGTGTATGTTCAAATTATTATTATTAGCATTTTGTTTATATTGTTATCATTTATATTACAAATGTATTTATTATTATTACAGGTATTTATACAGTTATTATTATTATTACTACAGATATTTATGTTATTATTATTACTAAATGCACTTCTATAATTATTACTACATGTATTTATATCATTAATAATACAGGTATTTATAAAATTATTACAGTCATGTATTTTAAGATTATCATTATTATTGGCATTTTTTTTAAATATTATTCATAATACAAATGTATTTATTATTATTATTACAGGTATTTATACAGTTATTATTACAGATATTTATGTTATTACTACAGGCACTTCTACAGTTATTACTACAAGTATTTATATAATTATCAATACCGGTATTTATAAAATTATTATTATTATTGTTGCCATTTATTTTCTTATTGTTATTAATTTTAATATTACTACTCATATTACATATATGTATTATTAATATTGTTAATACAGGTATTTCTAGAGTTATCATTATTATTACTATTACAGATATTTATATTAATATTATTGTTAATCTTTCTACAGGCATTTATATAACTATTGTTATTAGGTTTTTTATTATTATAACTGCAAATATTTAAATAATTATCATAACAGGTATTTATATCTATTAGTATTATAGGTGTTTATAAAATTATTATTACAGTCGTGTATGTTCAAATTATTATTATTAGCATTTTGTTTATATTGTTATCATTTATATTACAAATGTATTTATTATTATTACAGGTATTTATACAGTTATTATTATTATTACTACAGATATTTATGTTATTATTATTACTAAATGCACTTCTATAATTATTACTACATGTATTTATATAATTGTCAATATTTATAAAATTATTACAGTCATGTATATTAAAATTATTATTATTAATCGCATTTTTTAAATATTATTATTCATATTACAAATGTAATTGTTACAATTACAGATATTTATGTTATTATTATCACTAAATGCACTTCTATAATTATTACTACATGTATTTATATAATTGTCAATATTTATAAAATTATTACAGTCATGTATATTAAAATTATTATTATTAATCGCATTTTTTAAATATTATTAAATATTATTACTACATGTATTTATATAATTATTACTACATGTATTTATATAATTGTCAATATTTATAAAATTATTACAGTCATGTATATTAAAATTATTATTAATCGCATTTTTTAAATATTATTAAATATTATTACTACATGTATTTATATAATTGTCAATATTTATAAAATTATTACAGTCATGTATATTAAAATTATTATTATTAATCGCATTTTTTATATAATTGTCAATATTTTTTTAATATTATTAAATATTATTACTACATGTATTTATATAATTGTCAATATTTATAAAATTATTACAGTCATGTATATTAAAATTATTATTCATAATACAAAGCACACAAGCACAGAGAGAACATGTGAACTCCACGCGTGTCTGTTGAAGTATAGGTACAGTATTTCAGGGATGAAGCGGTGAAGCAGCTTCTCCTCTTCCATGTAGAGGAATGTCCTCCCCGGACGGCACGCCGTGTACATTACACACAAGGATCTGTGTTCAGGAGATGAGGGTCTCAGTGTTTTCCTTCTCTCTGGGCCGGGCCGGAGGTACAGAGCCTCATTCAGGTTAGGTACATTCCAGAGCGCCGGCATTACATCACCGCCAGATCCCAACACGTTTCCCTCCACACATCTCCTCCACACTTTGATACATTGTGACTTTGTTCCTCACCCTACAATGAACAGTGAGGAGGAAAAAGCTGCTTTTCTTCATCCGCTCACAGGCCACCATTCACAGGCTGGGTATAAAAACGGGACTGAAACGGTTAAAAATTAACACACGAGGTGCCAATAAGGACACATTCTATGTACAGGCAGGAAATCTGCTCCATATTAACCTTTTATTTACCAAATCCACAATGGTCCCTAACGCTGTGCCAGAAACGTCTTCTACAGGGTCACCTCTCCATCAGCATTTTCATGCGTTCTTCATGGGCTGCCATTGATGTCTATGGGGCCAAAAACTCGCATTGATGGACTGAAGAAGCACCTGTAGTATTTTCTCTCATAGAGCACTGAGGGCAACGTTCCAGATATGGGAGCCTCAAGTGCGGCCCCCGACATTACCAATGGCCACGCATAAATTTCAGTAAATATTCTTTGTCAGAGACAGGCTATATACAGAGACTGCAGACATACTACAAGAGATGGTCAGAGACTGTAGATATGATACAGGAGATAATCAGAGACTGCAGACATATTACAGGAGATGGTCAGAGACTGAGGACATGATACAAGAGATGGTTAGAGGCTGCAGACATGATACAAGAGGCGGTCAGAGACTGCGGACATGATGCAAGAGATAGTCAGAGGCTGTAGACATGATAGAAGAGATGGTCAGAGACTGCAGACATTGTAAAAGAGATGGTCAGAGACTGTGGACATAATACAAAAGATGGTCAGAGACTGCAAACATAATACAAGAGATGGTCAGAGACTGCAGCCATTGTTAAAGAGGTAAACAGAGACTGTGGACATGATACAAGAGATACTCAGACTGTGGACATGATGCAAGAGATGGTCAGAGACTGTGGACATGATACAAGAAATGGTCAGAGACTGCAGCCATTGTTAAAGAGATAACCAGAGACTGTGGACATGATGCAAGAGATGGTCAGAGGCTGAAGACATGATACAAGCGATAGTCAGAGAGTGTGGACATGATACAAGAGATGGTCAGAGACTGTGGACATGGTGCAGGAGAGGGTCAGAGACTGCAGACATAGTGTGGGAGATGGTCAGAGACTGAGGACATGATGCAAGAGATGGTCAGAAACTGCAGACATGATACAAGAGATAGTCAGAGATTGTGGACATGTTGCAGGAGATGGACGGAGACTGAGGACATAGTGTGGGAGTTGGTCAGAGACTGTAGACATGATACAGGAGATGGTCAGAAACCACAGACATGATACAAGAGATGGCCAGAGATTGTGGACATGGTGCAGGAGATGGTTAGAGACTGAGGACATAATACAAGATATGGTCAAAGACTGGGGACATGGTGCAGGAGATGGTCAGAGATTTAGGACATAAAACAAGAT
The DNA here is from genome assembly GCF_965119305.1 of Pelophylax lessonae. NCBI lineage: Eukaryota > Metazoa > Chordata > Amphibia > Anura > Ranidae > Pelophylax > Pelophylax lessonae. Next base: position 21,942,586 of record NC_138776.1, read on the forward strand.
ATGGTCAGAGACTGAGGACATAGTGCGGGAGATGGTCAGAGACTGCAGACATGATACAAGAGATGGTCAGAGACTGCAGACATGATACAAGAGATGGTCTGAGACTGCAGACAGGATACAGAAGATGGTCAGAACTGTGAACCTGCTATAGGAATTGTTGGAGACTGGGGATAGTCATGAACTGAAGTCACATTACATGAGAATGTTAGAAAGCACTACCATAACAGGGCAATAGAGAAACAAAGGTTAGTGGTGGTAGCCTGGCAGGGGCCCCGAGAGCAGCACAAAAAGTGCCAAAGACCCCACAGGTTGGGTACCAGGCCCATATAGGTATAGGAACCTCTTGTTGTGTCATTCAATATGTTAGATTGCAGACTGTTCATATCCTAATAGAATAACCCTTAACATCACACGGATAACTCTCCCCAACCACAAGCCTTGGAAGTATGGCTGAAGCCATAAGAGCAGACCCAACCTCGCCTGATACAGGCTCTACTCCAACCAATCAAGAGATCCACCTAAACACACACAGACATTCCACCCTCTCTTCCTCTGTATAGCGAACTGAGATTCCGGCAATGTATAGTACAAGGAGAGCAAGGAGCACATACTGGTGGGACTAGATGCAGCCATGTGCCCAACACCTGTGAAAATGCCTCTGTCACTAAAAAGTAAAATAATATAAAGTCACAGTTTGCAGGTTTATCAGTGCTTGGTGTACACAATGCCATGTCTACCAATACTGAGCCCTCCATCTGGTGAAACTCTGCAGAACGTTTTCCTGGAGGTCTGAAATGCGGAAATCAAACTGAAATATAGAAATCCAAGAGCAATCCAAACTATGGCCAATCTGTGGCTGGCTGTGTAATAAGCTAATGTCCTCCATATGTACCAACAACCACATGGTGGGGGAGCACCCACACTTTAAATTTCTATTTATTTATATTTTATTTTTATTTATTTATATTAAATAAAATAATTTAGATAGATAGATAGATAGATAGATAGATAGATAGATAGATAGATAGATAGATAGATAGATAGATAGATAGATAGATAGATAGATAGATAGATAGATAGATAGAAAAATAATTATTTTTTAGATTTTTTCTGAGAGAGAGCTTTTTTTGGTGGTATTTTCTGTGGGGTTTTTTTCTTGCTAAACAAAAAAAGAAAAGACTGCAAATTTTGAACACCCCCCCCCCCCAAAAAAAAAAACGTTTTTCTTTTATAAAATGTTGCAAGTAAGTCATTTTTCTTCTTCACTGATGGGCGCTGATGAGGCTGCACTGATGGAGACTGATAGGCTACATTGATGGGCACTGATGAGGCGGCACTGAAGGGGACTGGTGAGCCTGCACTGATAGGCTGCACTGATGAGCACTGATGAGGCGGCACTGATGGAGACTGATAGGCTACATTGATGGGCACTGATGAGGCGGCACTGATGGGGACTGATGAGCCTGCACTGATGAGCACTGATGAGGTGGCACTGATGGGGACTGATAGGCTACATTGATGGGCACTGATGAGCACTAATGAGGCGGCACTGATGGGGACTGATAGGCTACATTGATGGGCACTGATAGGCTGCACTGATGGGCACTGATGAGGCCGCACTGATGAGGTGGCACTGATGGGGACTGATTGACTATCAATGTAGCCTCTGATAAGCACTGATGAGCCTGCGCTAATGGGCACTGATAGGCTGCACTGTGGGCACTGATAGGCTGCACTGATGGGCACTGATGAGGCTGTACTGATGAGCACTGATGGAGACTGATAGGCTACATTGGTGGGCACTGATGAACCTGCACTGATGGGCACCGATAGGCCGCACTGATGGGCACTGATGAGGTGGCACTGATGGGGACTGATAGGCTACATTGATGGGCACTGATGAGCACTAATGAGGCGGCACTGATGGGGACTGATAGGCTAAATTGATGGGCACTGATAGGCTGCACTAATGGGCACTGATAGGCTGCACTGATGAGGCCGCACTGATGAGCACTGATGAGGTGGCACCGATGGGTACTGATAGGCTACATTGATAGTCACTGATAAGGACTGATGAGCCTGCACTAATGGGCACTGATAGGCTGCACTGATGGGCACTGATGAGCCTGCACTGATGGGGACTGATAGGCTGCACTGATGGGGACTGATGGGCACTGATAGGCTGCACTCCCAACTTTTTGAAATTGGAACAAGGGACACCTATTAGCAAAAATAGGTAGGCATAGGCCACACCCCCTTAAAGGAGAATTTTACACAGAAATGTCAGATTTGCCCGTCATCATCTCTCCTTTCCTCTCACAGACACGGCGTGTGATGAAAGGAATGCCCATAACCGGCAATTCTGTTTACATGTGATCAGCTGCGATTGGACACATCTGATCACATGGTAAACGACTGCTGTGAGTGGCCATTTACCCCGATCTGAGATCATAGGACACATCGGTCACAGAACAAGCCTGATGCGTGCCCCAGGGGGTGTGCGGGAGGCAAGCACATGGGAGGACGTCCATGGACACCCTCCCAGAACTGGAGAGCCGCACTGTAGCTGTCTTTTGGCTATAGCACAGTCAGGAATCAGTTAACCCAGCCTTTCTCAACCTTTTCAACCCTTGAAATACATTTCTGGTGTTGGGGAACCCCCTGCTAAAAAATAAAAATCTACAACTCATGACACATTAGTCTGACAGTCAGTGAGAAGAATGCTCCTTACTCTTCTCATCATTGGGAAGAATTACCCCCCTTACAGATAGATAAAAGGAACAATGGTGCCATTGGGAACTTATCCGAGAGGCAGAAATTGCCCATTGCTCAAGGAACCCCCAGCAACCTCAGGAGAAACCCAACCTCAGGAGGAACCCCTAGCAACCTCAGGAGGAACCCAACCTCAGGAGGAACCCCTAGCAACCTTAGGAGGAACCCAACCTCAGGAGGAACCCCTAGCAACCTTAGGAGGAACCCAACCTCAGGAGGAACCCCTAGCAACCTTAGGAGGAACTCAACCTCAGGAGGAACCCCTAGCAACCTTAGGAGGAACCCAACCTCAGGAGGAACCCCTAGCAACCTCAGGAGGAACCCAACCTCAGGAGGAACCCCTAGCAACCTCAGGAGGAACCCAACCTCAGGAGGAACCCAACCTCAGGAGGAACCCCTAGCAACCTTAGGAAGAACCCAACCTCAGGAGGAACCCAACCTCAGGAGGAACCCCTAGCAACCTTAGGAGGAACCCAACCTCAGGAAGAACCCCTAGCAACCTTAGGAGGAACCCAACCTCAGGAGGAACCCAACCTCAGGAGGAACCCCTAGCAACCTTAGGAAGAACCCAACCTCAGGAGGAACCCCTAGCAACCTCAGGAGGAACCCAACCTCAGGAGGAACCCCTAGCAACCTTAGGAGGAACCCAACCTCAGGAAGAACCCCTAGCAACCTCAGGAGGAACCCAACCTCAGGAGGAACCCCTAGCAACCTTAGGAAGAACCCAACCTCAGGAGGAACCCCTAGAAACCTCAGGAGGAACCCAACCTCAGGAGGAACCCCTAGCAACCTTAGAAGGAACCCAACCTCAGGAGGAACCCCTAGCAACCTTAGGAGGAACCCAACCTCAGGAGGAACCCCTAGCAACCTTAGGAGGAACCCAACCTCAGGAGGAACCCCTAGCAACCTTAGGAGGAACCCAACCTCAGGAGGAACCCCTAGCAACCTTAGGAGGAACTCAACCTCAGGAGGAACCCCTAGCAACCTCAGGAGGAACCCAACCTAAGGAGGAACCCTGGTTGAAAAACCCTGGGTTAACCTATTCCTGTCTAAACATAGATTGGTTCCCTTGGACTCACCAAGTTCCATGGGCATAGAATTCTCCCCTGGGTACCCCCTTCAGGTCTGGCTAATACATGAGCACCCCTGAGAAGCCCCCAGCCTGGCCTAACCAGCATCCACAGTAGTCCATCATATACCCAATATAGGCCTTATTGCATTGGCCCTTAATAAGAGTCTAACCCAGCACCAGTTTGTTTCCAGAAGACGTCTCCATCTTGAGGTTAGGGGAAGGAAGAGTCCACCCAATGGAAGCATTTTAACTCTTTGCTGAAACCCAGTTAAGTACATATTTACTTCCTTTTAGTCATCTCTATGGTGATGATATTCCTTCGGGAACATGAGTGGAGAGTCAAGGAGCAGCCCATACCTTAGGAGTCAATCATTCCATGCAAAGGAATGTAAGTAGACCCAATAGTCCTAAAACTCTCCTTCCTTACTTACTCCCCTAATCTCCCAGAATCTAGCAGCTCAAAGGTTGTTTCTTTTTAGAACACTTTGAGTGCCTTAGTCTGTGTGCTGCTTCTCACGATTAACTCCATAAGCAAGACTGTATTTACCGAGCCCTTTACGCAAGATGTCCCACTCTGGCAAGGGCAAGGCTGTCACTTCCTCGCTATCTATGGTACACTACACTCACTACTCTGGGGACCTCTAGTGGCTACCCAGGAACCTACACTGCCCATTCTCACTACAAGGGCTTTTAACTCTAACTTTGGTGGCACCTAGTGAACAATTTGAGGAACTACACCAGGCACTTCTATGCTCCCACCCTACACATACCAGTGTGTGTATACAGCAATATACACTCACCGGCCACTTTCTTAGGTAGACCTGTTCAATTACTTGGTAACACAAATCGCTAATTAACCAATCTCATGGCAGCAACTCAATGCATTTAGGCATCTAGACGTGGTGAAGACGACTTTCTGAAATTCAAACCGAACATCAGAAAGGAGAAGACAGGAATGGGGAAATGACCTGCAAGATGGGCTGGTCTGAGTATTTCAAAAACTGCTGATGTACTGGGATATTCAAACACAACCATCTCTAGAAACCCTCTAGAAACAGAGAATGGTCTGAAAAAGAGAAAATATCCAGTAAATAGCAGTTGTGTGGAGGAAAATGCCTTGTTGATATCAGAGAAGAATAGGCAGACTGGTTCGCGATAATGGAAGGCAACAGTAACTCAAATAACCACTTGTTACACCCAAGGTATGCAGAATACCATCTCTGAACACACCACACATTGAACCTCGAAGCAGATGGGCTACAGCAGTAGAAGACCACACAAGGTGCAACTCCTGTCAGCTAAGAACAGGAAACTGAGGCTACAATTCGCACAGGCTCACCAAAATTGGACAATAGAAGATTGGAAAAACGTTGCCTGGTCTGAGAAGTCTCGATTTCAGCTGCAACATTCAGACGGTAGGGTCAGAATTTGGCGTAAACAACATGAAAGCATGGATCCATCCTGCCTTGTATCACCGGTTCAGGCTGGTGGTGGTGGTGTAATGGTGTGGGGGATATTTTATTGGCACACTTTGGGCCCCTTAGTACCAGGTGAGCATGGTTTAAACACCACGGCCTACCTGAGTATTGTTGCTGACCATGTCCATCCCTTTATGACTACAGTGTCCCCATCTTCTGATGGCTCCTTCCAGCAGGATAATGCACCATGTCACAAAGCTCCAATCATCTCACCACTGGTTTCTTCACCATGACAATGAGGTCACTGTCCTCCAATGGCCTCCACACTCACCAGATCAGGTCACTGTACTCCAATGGCCTCCACACTCACCAGATCAGGTCACTGTCCTCCACACTCACCAGATCAGGTCACTGTCCTCCAATGGCATCCACACTCACCAGGACAGGTCACTGTCCTCCAATGGCCTCCACACTCACCAGATCAGGTCACTGTCCTCCAATGTCCTCCACACTCACCAGATCAGGTCACTGTACTCCAATGGCCTCCACACTCACCACATCTCACCCAATAGAGCACCTTTGGGATGTGGTGGAGATTTGCAGGAAATTGGCATCATGGCTGTGCAGCCAAAAAATCTGCAGCAACTGTGTGATTCTATCATATCACTATGGAGCAAAATCTCTGAGGAATGTTTCCAACACCTTGTTGTATCTATTCCACGAAGAATGACGGCAAAAGGGGGTCCAACCCACTCCTAGCAAGGTGTACCTAATAAAGTGTCCAGTGAGTGTATACCATCTTGATAATAGTTTTCAGTGCTAATGGCCGTGTACACACTATGAAGACAATTACTCTTGTTCTTTGTGCTGCACAGTGATATATTATACCTGTCAAACCTGCTATTTTTTTTTTTTAAGGTGAAGATCACAACTTTCATTGCCTTGGACAGGGTTTAGTATTTGTTGAAGCAGGAAATTGGTGCACAATTCATCTCTTTGTATTGAAGCCGGTCTGTGTGTACAGGGGATGTCACCGTTGGGGTATGATTACATTATAGTCATGTATTATATCTATTTTCTGTGTACAGCTTCGTATCTCACTGTATGAATGGATCCAAATGTACCCCCAAATACAGAGGGATTACCATTGATCCTATTCCAGTTCATGTCTTTGGATTGTATCTTACCCCCATCTTGTGTACCTGTGAATATGGCGTTATTCTTGGGGTTCATTGGTCAGCAGTGGAGGCTGGTCCATAGGGGCTCCTGGGGCAGCACCCCCCACACACACACACACACTAGTTTGCAGAAAAAAATAAATAAATAAACAATATAATTATTTTTTCTGCTGAGTTTTTAACTTTGTATATATCTGTATATTTTAATCTCTCCCTCTCTGCTGTTGCTAGGTAGATTAAAAAAAAAAAAAAAAGGTCTATAATCATGATTTTTTTTCTTAACCACTTAAGTCCCGGAAGATTTTACCCCCTTCCTGACCAGGGGGTTTTTTGCGATTTTTTACTGCGTGACTTTAACGGACAATTGCGCAGTCGTGCGACGCTGTACCTAAACGAATTTGATGTCCTTTTTTTCCCACAAACAGAGCTTTCTTTTGGTGGTATTTGATCACCTGTGCGATTTTTTGATCATGCGCTATAAACAAAAAAAGAGCGTAAATTTTGCAAAAATAACAATATTTTTCACATTTTTTTATATGAAATTCCCCAAAAAAAAAAAAGTAAAAATCTAAATTTTTTGACATTTTCGGCCAATTTGTTTTCTGCTACATATGTTTGGTAAAAAAAAAAAAAAAAATCGCAAAAAGCGTATTTTGATTGGTTTGCGCAAAAGTTATCGCATTTACTAACAAATGGAAAGATTGTCATTTTTGGTGTTTTTTTTTTTTAACGCGTAATGGCGGCGATCTGCGATTTTTTTTGCGGTACTGCGACATTGCGGCGGACAGATCGGACCCCTGACTGACATTTTTGACACTTTTGGGGTTACCAGTGACATTACTGCAGTAATCAGTGCTATACATATGCACTGTTACTGTAAAAATGACACTGGCAGGGAAGGGGTTAACTGTATTGGACAGGGAGGGGTTAAGTGTGTCCTAGGGGCGTGTTTCTAACTGTGATGGGACATGTCTACTAGTGTAAAAACAGAGATCAACGGTCCTACATAGTGATCTCCATTTTTACACAGGGGAGAATGACAGGTGGCTTGTTTACATTAGCCGCCTGCCTTTCTCGCTTCCCGCCGAACGATCGCGAGTGACCGGCAGACATCGGGTCCGCCGGTCACACGCACTGACTTGTCAGTGAACGAGCCTCAGCGGGCGCGCGCTCGCCCGCTATTGGCTCACAAGCCGGTGACAGGCTAGTGACGTACCGGTACGTCACTTTGCCTGGCCGGGGCTGACCGCCGCAGTATATATACTTGTGGCGGTCGGCAAGTGGTTAATCTGCCTAGCAACAGACCGGCTGTCCTACAAATCATTACAACTGTAATCTAGAAACATAGAGAAACAGTTTGTCTACGTTTACTGGCTCCTTGGCAGTCCCCTATTGCGTTCAAAGGAGCTCATTAGGATGGGCTGATATGCCGACCTGGCCCGCCTATTGAGCTCCCTAATTCAGGGCCATCTTACCGAATGGGCACACTAGGCAGTTGCCCGGGGCCTAACGTGCCCGGGGGGCCCCACCTACCCAGCCCCAGCCAAGCATTAGTCCCGATTCCCATGTGAAACCCACCACCGAACTTAGCAGGTGGCAAGCGCCTGTCAGCCCTGCGCTGTCAGGCCACTTGTTGGGCCGTGGAGGGGGAGCCCACAGCTGCAGGAATGCCTGTCCGCCTCCACGGGAACAGGCGCATACACAGGACAGCCGAGTCTAACTCCCATCCGTGTGTGTGTTCACCGGACCCAGTTGCCGAACTTGGAAGCTGTCATTAGCCTGGCACTGCTATACCAATAAATATCGCCTTATCGATAATTAGCATTTTTATTCTTGTGGGTGATTGTATAGGCGGGGCCCCAGTGCACTGCATTGCCCGGGGGCCTATAATGCTCCTAAGATGGCACTGCCCTAATTTGCTCCCTGCACTGGGGGAGGGGGGGTTGGAGATCCAGTAGGTCCAGCCCCAGGATAGAAGCCATTGAGGCCGAGCCTGTGTCATTATCAGCCTGGAGTAGGGGAAGGCCAAGCAGTCCTGCCAAAAGACAGTGGCACCGCCCCCGTCTGTCATGTGTATATAGTATAGTGTATAGTATATATTGTATAGTATAGTGTATATAGCATAGTATTACACTCAGGGGCTGACTGGCAACTTTCGGCCCAGCAGGCAAGTACAAACCAGAGACTCATGGTGCAGCAACTTAACCCCCCCCCCCCACTCTACCTCTTTTGGAATCCTCCTGACCCCCATTCCAGGCTGAAGCTCTGCTTCAGGTACTCTCTACCCACCTGTCAAATCTGGGTTCCCAACGTGGCCAGCAAGGGGCAGTTGGGGGGAGCTAGGACAGCTTAGTCGGGGCTGTACGGGGGAGGAGAGTGTCCAATGGGGCATGGAACCAGCCTCTGCTCAGACACATTTTAAACCACTCATGGTGGGGGTGGGGGGGAGGCCTGGGCTCTGTCCTTTTTTGCAACCCGCACTCAGTGGTGGGGACTAGGTCAGCGGTGGGGACTTTTTACTTCTCTTCACCAGAAATTCTTTAGGTATGTCTGTGGAAGAAGCAGTGCAGCCTTTTTATGGGGCATCGGAGTGGCCCAGGGGGGCAATTGCCCCCCTGCCCCATTCCTCCCCTAATTACACTGTTCTTTACAGCAGTGGTCCTCAACCCTGGCCTACAGGGCCCACTAACTGGCCAGGGTTGAGGACCACTGCTTTACACTATATACTATACTATACACCAGTGGTTCTCAATTCCGGTCCTCGGGACCCACCAACAGGCCAGGTTTGCAAGATAACTAAATTACATCACAGGTGATCTCATTTGCTGCTCAGTGATTGCAGTATTCTAGTCTGCATCCCCCAAGGTAATACTTAAAATCTGGCCTGTTAGTGGGTCCCGAGGACCGGAATTGAGAACCACTGCTATACACAATGACTAGACTATATACTATGGGGGAAAGCAAGTGGAATACAGGGGACAGAGTGGGTGGAGTCTATAAGGTTTGGCGCTTATGAGAAGTGGGAGGGGTAGAAAAGTAAGGGCGGGGTCTGGCTCCCCACCATCTTAAAACTTCACCGCCCACTACTGTTGGTCAGCCAATGCTGTGCCATTTGTAGAAGAAAATGCAAACTTGCACAAAAACACTTTTTGAATCAATAAAAATATAATCGTTTTCTTGAACTTACTGACCTGAGATATCCATGGAAACACGAAACGCGTCGCAGACACAAATCAGCCGGGAACCAAATTAAAACAAATTAAAAAATCACACAATATGTTCAACGGAAACATGTGCGAGCCGCATGATACATTATTATTATTATGTAATTTTTCTAATTACAGAGAGATTTATAATTGCTTTGTACAGTATTTACACGACTCCCACAGTTGTAGTGTTACAGTCCAGGAATAAATATAGATTTAATTGGGATTTGATGTAATTTCTGATCTATATAAAACTAGCCAAGATCCATATTCTCTTCACGGTTATATATAGCAAAAAAAAAACTTCCAGAGAACTGCAGCTGTCAGCATTTATCAATGTACATTCATCCTTCACAGTACACCCATCAATCAGCTGTGTCCATTATGTACATACATTACAATGGAAGTCTGGGCAAAGTCAGAAATGACATACACTATATTACCAAAAGTATTGGGACGCCTGCCTTTACACACACATGAACATTAATGGCATCCCAGTCTTAGTCCGTAGGGTTCAATATTGAGTTGGCCCACCCTTTGCAGCTATAACAGCTTCAACTCTTCTGGGAAGGCTGTCCACAAGGTTTAGGAGTGTGTCTATGGGAATGTTTGACCATTCTTCCAGAAGAGCATTTGTGAGGTCAGGCACTGATGTTGGACAAGAAGGCCTGGCTCCCAGTCTGCGCTCCAATTCATCCTAAAGGTGTTCTATCGGGTTGTGGTTAGGGCTCTGTGCAGGCCAGTTAAGTTCCTCCACCCCAAACTCGCTCATCCATGTCTTTATGGACCTTGCTTCGTGCACTCATTGGGGAAAAAAATCTCATGCTGGATATCTATACTGGTATGGACTGGGTAATGTGTTAGGATCTATACTGGTATGGACTGGGTAATGTGTTAGGATCTATACTGGTATGGACTGGGTAATGTGTTAGGATCTATACTAGTATGGACTGGGTAAAGTGTTAGGATCTATACTGGTATGGACTGGGTAATGTATAAGGATCTATACTGATATGGACTGGGTGATGATGTGTTAGGATCTATACTGGTATGGACTGGGTAAAGTGTTAGGATCTATACTGGTATGGACTGGGTAATGTATAAGGATCTATACTGATATGGACTGGGTGATGTGTTAGGATCTATACTGGTATGGACTGGGTGATGTGTTAGGATATATACTGGTATGGACTGGGTAATGTGTTAGGATCTATACTGGTATGGACTGGGTGATGTGTTAGGATATATACTGGTATGGACTGGGTAATGTGTTAGGATCTATACTGGTATGGACTGGGTAATGTGTTAGGATCTATACTGGTATGGACTGGGTAATGTGTTAGGATCTATACTGGTATGGACTGGGTAATGTGTTAGGATCTATACTGGTATGGACTGGGTAATGTGATAGGATCTATACTGGTATGGGCTGGGTAATGTGATAGGATATATACTGGTATGGACTGGGTAATGTGTTAGGATCTATACTGGTATGGACTGGGTAATGTGTTAGGATCTATACTGGTATGGACTGGGTAATGTGTTAGGATCTATACTGGTATGGACTGGGTAATGTGTTAGGATCTATACTGGTATAGACTGGGTAATGTGTTAGGAAGGAAAGGATGTCACGTTGTTTAATGGAAATGAACATTATCACCCTACAGAGGGCAGAATTCAAAGACACCCCAAAAATCAAAGTGAAAAAATGATGCAGCAGACTAGTCCATTTTGCTGAAATTTCATTGCAGCAACTCAGAATGGTCCTCAGTAGTTTGTAGGCCCCCACGTGCTTGTATGCCTGCCTGACAACGTCGGGGGATGTTCCTAATGAGACGACGGATGGTGTCCTGGTATTTCCTCCCAGATCTGAGCTCCTGAACAGTCTGAGGAGCAACCTGGTGGCATCAAATGGACCAAAACATAATATCCCAGAGGTATTCTATTGGATTTAGGTCAGGTGAGTTTGGCGGCCATTCAATGGTATCAATTTCTTCATCCTCCAGGAACTGGCTGCATACTCTCCCTACATGAGGCCGGGCATTGTTGTGCACCAGGAGTAACCCAGGACCCACTGCACCAGCATAAGGTCTGACAATGGGTCCAAAGATTTAATTTCATCCCAATACCTAATGGCAGTCAGGGTGCCATTGTCTAGCCTATAGAGGTCTGTGCATCCCTCCATGGATATGCCTCCCCAGACCATCACTGACCCACCACCAAACCGGTCATGCTGAACGATGTTACAGACAGCATAACGTTCTCCACGGCATCTCCAGACCCTTTCATGTCTGTCACATGTGCTTAGGGTGAAGTTGCTCTCATCTGTGAAAAGCACAGGGCGCCAGTGGTGGAGCTGCCAATTCTGGTGTTCAATGGCAAATGCCAATCGAGCTCCATGATGCCGGGCAGTGAGCACAGGGCCCACTAGAGGAGGTTGGGCCCTCAGGCCACCCTCATGAAGTCTGTTTCTGATTGTTTGGTCAGAGACATTCACACCAGTGGCCTTCTGGAGGTCATTTTGTAGGGCTCTGGCAGTGCTCATCCTGTTCCTCCTTGCACAAAGGAGCAGATACCGGTCCTGCTGATGGGTTAAGGACCTTCTATGGCCCTGTCCAGCTCTCCTAGAGTAAATGAATGTCTCCTGGAATCTCCTCCATGCTTTGATCCCAAATTATATCAAAATTCTAAACAGGAAATAAATGAACTAAGAGACAGAATGCTACGAGGTTCTGTGTTGGGGGTTGAGCTCTACTAACGCTCGCTATGCTCGGCGTGCTTTGTGATCGCTCTGTCCACCAGGACAAAGGTGTATCCATAATCCGTGTAAAGTCGGTGTCTGTTGCAATAAACGCGGTGTGTAATCTGTTAATAAGTCCCTCCTCTCCGCTCCACATTACATGAAATCACTTCACACCCGGAGTGCCTCCAGGACACAATTATCTCTTCTTGCTGCGTAATGGAGAACGCTGAAACAAGCAGTGCCGATGTTTAGCTATCGGTGCATGGCAGGAAATTTTCCAAGCTATGCATGTGCGTCTATTGGCCGTATGGATTTTATGTCATCTACAGATTGCTCAGCTGTTATTGACGAGTTCGATCAATAAACGCCACTTTCCTTCTAATCCCCTTTGCTTTTATATTGTTGGACACGGCGTTGGGTGTAGGCGAGGATCAAAAACGCCGGGACCCCATTCTACATCCGGGACCCCCATTCTACATCCGGGACATCTTCCCTGTGAGGGAATGGCTTTGTAGTACTGGAGTGCGTCTTCCAGGCATTTCTATTGGGCAGTGGGTCCAAGAACAAAGGTGTGCCGGGGCATACAGACGAAAGCTAGGTGTGCATAACTTTACATAGTTACATTGTTATAGCTTGGATCAAATATGTCAGTGATGGCGAACCTTGGCACCCCAGATGTTTTGGAACTACATTTCCCATGATGCTCATGCACTCTGCAGAGTAGTTGAGCATTATGGGAAATGTTGTTCCAGAACCTCTGGGGTGCCAAGGTTTGCCATCACTGCACTATGTATATACCGTGCTTAGATATAGGAGAAAACACCTGCAGCAATTCCCCGGGGACCGAGGTGGTGAGTGGTTGGTGCACTGGCCTGTAGTGTTCTCCCAGCACTCGAGTAAACATGTAGATAAAGGAAAGCCGGCAGCTCAATCTTCCTCAATGAACACATTTATTAATTGAGGTGTGGTACAAAACAATACAGGACTACGCGTTTCGTCATGTAACCTTAGTCATAGCCATCAACTTGGCCAATATATATTGGATTTTTTAATTTACTGGTAATGGTGGTGATCAGTGATTTATAGTAGGACTGTGATAGTGCATTGGGCAATCTGAATGGATGCTGGGGGGGGGGGGCAGTTCCAGGAAAAGGTCATCTAGAGCCCAGGGTGATCATGCCAAATTGCGTCCCCCCCCCCAAGATGTATGAGCATTTTGTGTCAGCAAACCCCCCCCCCACCCTAAAAAAAAATAATCAAGCTCTAATTTGCATGCTTACCCCCTAAGCCAGTGATGAAGAACCTTGACACCCCAGATGTTTTGGAACTACATTTCCCATGATGCTCATGCACTCTGTCTGCAGTGAAGTTGAGCATCATGGGAAATGTAGTTCCAAAGCATCTGGGGTGCCAAGGTTCGCCATCACTGCCCTAAGCATTAATTCCCCCTTCCCCCAATACAAATCTGCACCTGCTGAAATCCCCTTCTCAGCATGAGTCTATGCCCCCCCCAACCCCCCACAGCTCTAATCCTCTCATTCCCCCTTTGCCCCACTGAAAAAAAATGCCCCCCTCCAAGTAAAAATCCCTTATCCCTCAAATTTCCCCTCTGAGCACAAATCCTCCCCCCCCCCCCACTCCAATTCTCTCCCTCCCAGCACAAGTTCTCCCCAGTCCACCATCCTAGAAAAAATCCCCCCCTCCAATTTCCCCTCCTAGCACAAATAGCCCCAATCATTCCTGCTAGCACAAATCCCCCCCTCCAAAAAAAAAAAACTCTCCTAGCACAAATCCCCCCCCCATATTTCTTTTTCTAGCACAAACCCCCCCAAAATTCCCCCTCCAAGCACAAATCATCTTCCTCCATCCCCCCTCCAAACACAAATTACCACTCCTAGCACACCTCTCCAAAATTTCCCCTCCTAGAATAATTCTTATTCCCTGCCACCCCCAAATTCCCTCCCTCAACCTCCTTGTGATGCCCCCCCCCCCTCACATGATACCACAGTGCCCAGGACAGCCTCCTCTCCTGCCCACCCCTTGTCCTGACCCTGGGGGGGGGGGGGGCGGCCCACTAACTGATATCTCCAGTGACACTAAGAGCCGGTTCACACTCATGCAGCTGCGGCGATCGCATGTAATGTCGGATCATTACATGCGATCGGCTGTGCGGTGCGAGTTTAGCCATACACTTTGTATGGCTAAATTCGCACCGCACCCGCAGCAAACACGCACAGGGACCCTTTTTTGCAACCGCATCAGGATCGGATCGCACAGCGGTTCACACTTGTGCAATCCGATCCTGTGCGCACTGTAAGATCGCACTGCGATATGCGATCAAACTGGGGGTGTCGTTAAGATTACATTGACACCCCCAGCGTATCGCATATGGCAGTGTGAACTGCCAGGGGTGCGTTTGCGATGCGGGAACAGGCTGCGAATTTGCAGCCTTCCTGCATCGCATAAGTGTGAACCGGGGCTAATACAGTGATCAGTGCTAATACTAGACACTGTCACTGTACTGGGAAGGAGATAACCTTTAGAGACAACCAAGGGGTTAATTGTGTCCCTAACAATGTGTAAAGTGTGTAAAACGTGCTGCTTTTTTTTTTTTATAGATCGATTTGTTTCTTTCCCCTGATTTGCAGGGATAAGAAACAGGGAGATTGTTCCCTCTGTACAGCAACCTGTGTAGATTGTGAACACAGGGCTCTGGTTGGATACAGATAATCAGCAGGTCCTGGCCACGTATCATTGGCTGGAACTAAGTCCTTCTGTGTTTAATCACAGCAAAGCCTTGAACCCAAAAGAAAACCGGGATGTACCGATACGTTACGGCACCTGTATGAGCCGCCCTGTCGCAGTAGATGTACTGTGGCGGGTCGGCAAGTGGTTAAAGCCACATCCCACTAAAACGTTACAAAGCTATTAACCACTTAAGCCCCAGAAGATTTTACCCCCTTCCTGACCAGGCCCTATTTTGCGGTTCAGCACTGCGTGATTTTAACGGACAATTGCGTGGTCGTGCGACGCTGTACCCAAATGAAATTTACGTTCTTTTTTTCCCTCCACAAACAGAGCTTTCTTTTGGTGGTATTTGATCACCTGTGCGATTTTTTGATCATGCGCTATAAACAAAAAAAGAGCGACAATTTTGCAAAAATTAACAATATTTTTCACATTTTTTATATGAAATTCCCCCCAAAAAAATGTAAAAATCAAAATTTTTTAACATTTTAGGCCAATTTGTTTTCTGCTACATGTTTTGTAAAAAAAAAAAAAATTGCAATAAGCGTATTTTGATTGGTTTGCGCAAAAGTTATTTTGTTTACTAAGGGAAAGATTTTTGTCATTTTTATTTATTTTTTTTTAACGAGTAATGGCGGCGATCTGTGATTTTTTTTTTTTGCGGGACTGTGACATTGCGGCGGACAGATCGGACCCCTGACTGACATTTTTGACACTTTTGGGGGTACCAGTGACATTACTGAAGTAATCAGTGCTATATATATGCACTGTTACTGTAAAAATGACACTGGCAGTGAAGGGGTTAACTTTATTGGAGAAGAAGGGGTTAAGTGTGTCCCTAGGGGCATGCTTCTAACTGTACAGGGGTGTGGCTGTTTGTGTAACAACGGAGATATACGATCCTACATAGCAGGACCGTATGATCTCCATTCTTACACAGGGGAGAATGACAGGCGGCTTTGTTTACATCAGCCGCCTGCCTTTCTCCCGCTGTAACCAACGATCGCGAGTGACCGGCGGACATCAGGTCCGCCGGTCACACGCGTGGACTGCTTAGGGAACGAGCGGGGGTGGGAGCTCGTCTCTGGCGGCGTGCGCTCGCCCCCTATTGGCTCACAGGCTAGTGATGTACCCATACGTCACTTTGCCTGTGAGGGGCTGACCGCCGCCGTACATAGTCGTGTGGCGGTCGGCAAGAGGTTAAACCACTTGAGCGTAGTGACATCTGTATGGTGGTCCCGTTGCAGCGGTTAAAACTCTCCCTTAAACAGCCAGTAATAGACCACTATTAGGAAGGATCTGTTGCTGCACAGCTCCATTGAGCAGACCCAAATACCCTATAAAAAAAAAAGGTGAAAGGTTAAAAAAAGAAAAGTAAACACACAGTGTATATACTGTATATATATATATATACTAACCAGCCACTTTATTAGGTACACCTGTTCAATTGCTTGGTAACACAAATTGATAATCAGCCAATCACATGGCAGCAACTCATTGCATTTAGGCATCTAGACGTGGTGAAGAGGACTCGCTGAAGTTCAAACCAAGCATCAGAATGGGGAAGTGACATTGAACATGGCATGGTTGTTGGTGCCAGATGGGCTGGTCTGAGTTTTTCTGGTATTTTCACACACACCCATCTCTCGGGTTTACAGAGAATGGTGGGAAAAAGAGAAACTATCCAGTGAGCGGCAGTTGTGTGGAGGAAAATGCCGTGTTGATGTCAGAGGAGAATGGACAGGCTGGTTCCAGATGATAGAAAGGCAACAGTAACTCAAATACTCGTTACATCCAAGGTATGCAGAATACCATCTCTGCATACACATCGAACCTTGGGCTACAGCAGCAGAAGACCACACCGGGTGCCACTTCCGTCAGCTAAGAACAGGAAACTGAGCCTACAATTGGCACAGGATCACCAAAATTGGACAAGAGATTGGAAAAATGTTGCCTGGTCTGAGGAGTCACGATTTCAGCTGCGACAGATGGTTGGGTCAGAATTTGGTGTCAACATGAAAGCATGGATCCATTCTGCCTTGTATCACCGGTTCAGGCTGGTGGTGGTGTAATGGTGGGGGGGGGGGGGGGTATTTTCTTGGCACACTTTGGGCCCCTTAGTACCAATTGAGCATCGTTTAAATGCCACGGCCTACCCGAGTATTGTTGCTGACCATGTCCATCCCTGACTACAGTGTCCCCATCTTCTGATGGCTCCTTCCAGCAGGATAATGCACCATGTCACAAAGCTCAAATCATCTTACCACTGGTTTCTTGAAGATGACAATGAGGTCACTGTACTCCGATGGCCTCCACGCTCACCAGATCCGGTCACTGTACTCCAATGACCTCCACACTCACCAGATCCGGTCACTGTACTCCAATGACCTCCACACTCACCAGATCCGGTCACTGTACTCCAATGACCTCCACACTCACCAGATCAGGTCACTGTCCTCCAATGGCCTCCACACTCACCAGAACCGGTCACTGTACTCCAATGGCCTCCACACTCACCAGATCCGGTCACTGTCCTCCAATGGCCTCCACACTCACCAGATCTGGTCACTGTCCTCCAATGGCCTCCACACTCACCAGATCAGGTCACTGTACTCCAATGGTCTCCACACTTACCACATCTCATCCAATGTGGTGGAACGGGAGATTGGCACCATGGATGTGCAGGCGAGAAATCTGCAGCAACTGTCTGATGTTATCATGTCACTATGGAGCAAAATATCTGAGGAACGTTTCCAACACCTTAGAATGAAAAAGAATACTGAATACACAAATGGTAAAATATTCCTGTAGCGCAAGGGGAGACCACAATCCAGCCCCTACCAAAATCGTCAGCTGGCTCCAACACCTTGTTGAATCTATTCCACGAAGAATGAAGGCAAAAGGGGGTCCAACCCGGTACTAGCAAGGTGTATCTAATAATGGCTGGTGAGTGTATATGTATATTAAAAACAAATACAATTTTCCCCAAAGTGATATCACAGGTCCCACCAAGGACATCAGATGATCTGGACTACGTTCGGGTTCGCTGCACAAACATCAAATGCTCATGTAAGTGAACACAATGGAATTGGGCAGGGCAATAACTACACAGCATGAGGCAGATATCTTACAGAATGACCTGGACAAAATAACTGAGTGGGCAACGACATGGCAAATGAGGTTTAATGTGGAGAAGTGTAAGGTTTTGCACTTGGGGACTAAAAACATAAAAGCACAATACACGTTATTCCCTTGGGGGAATCAAAAATGGAGAAAGATCTGGGAGTCTTGGTAGAGGATAGACTTGGCAACAGCATGCAATGTCAAGCGGCAGCTGCCAAAGCCGATAGAATATTAGCATGCATAAAGAAAGGGATGTATTCCAGAGATAAGACTATAATCCTTCCACTTTATAAAACTCTGGTCCGACCGCATCTGGAGTATTCTGTCCAGTTCTGGTCACCAGTCCTCAGGAGGGATGCGTTGGAGCTGGAGAAAGTCCAGAGAAGGGCAACCAAAATAATTAGGGGATTGGAGGACCCTAATTATGAAGAGCGTCTGCAATTGCTTAATTTATTCTCCCTGGAGAAGAGACGCCTGAGAGGGGACATGATAGCAATTTACAAATATCTCAATGGTGATCTCAGCATAGAAAAAAAGCTATTAAGTCGCAAGGATTGCATGAGGACGCGAGGGCATACAATGCGATTAGAGGAGAAGCGTTTTAACCTCAGGCAACGTGGGGGGTTCTTTACTGATAGGGCTACAAGATTGTGGAATTCTCTACCACAAGAGGTGGTTTCTGCGGGAAGTATGGTGGCTTTCAAAAGTCACTTAGACGTACATCTCAAGGATCAGAACATTCGGGGGTATGTGAGATGATTACGGCCACACACACCTACACAGGTTGAACTGGATGGACTATTGTCTTTATTCAACCTCACCTACTATGTAACTATGTAACTATGTAACTATGAAGTGATTGCAAACCCATTCCTGCCGATCTGTGCCCTTGTCTACTTGATGATACCTAAAGACAAGACTGAACACTTACAGTACCTCTCCTGCTGTCTTTGGCACCGAATGTGAATCTTGTTAAGTATTCCGGAAGTGTTGATCTACTGGGTTCCCCCGCATTGCGCTCAGTGGTTCCGCCTACCACCCCCAACGTTACTACAGACAAGGTGGTCAGCAGAGGAGCAATGAGCGCACCACGGGGGGGATTCAGGAGATCAAAACTCTCCATTGTGATCCAGCTGCTTCTATCGCCCATTGGCCTCCGCATCGGTTCTGCATATGATGCTTGACAACAGAGGGCCGGCTGACAACGCTAAGGAATGTGAGGCAGCAGATAATCATTGTCAGCCTTCAACAGGACGTGCTTCCCCTGGCAGGATCCTCGGGTTCAAAAACTTGGAACAGATTCACATAAAATTATTTGTTTAACCACTTCTGGACCGGGAGATTTTACCCCTTATTGACCAGGCCATTTTTTTGCACTGCGTTACTTTAACGGACAATTGCGCGGTCGTGTGTTGCTGAACCCAAATAAAATGGAGGTCTTTTTTTCCCCCACAAATGGAGCTTTCTTTTGGTGGTATTTGATCACCTGTGCGATTTTTATTTTTTGGCGCTATAAAAAAGAGCGACAATTCTGAAAAAAAAAAAAAAAACAAAATAATATATTTCACTTTCTGCTATATAACATAAACAAAAAAAAAAACAAAACAAAATAAATAAATAAAAAATAAAATATTTTTCACCCTTTTAGGCCAATTTGTATTCTACCTATTTTTGGTAAAAAAAATCCCAATAAGCGCATTTTGATTGGTTTGCGCAAAAGTTATAGCGTCTACAAACTAAGGGAAAGATTTATGTAATTTTTTTCTACTAGTAATGGCGGCGATCAGCGATTTATAGCGGGACTGCGACATTGCGGTGGACAGATTGGACCCCTGACTGACATTTTTGACACTTTTGGGGGGGACCAGTGACATTACTACAGTAATCAGTGCTATAAATACGCACTGTTACTGTATAAATGACACTGGCAGGGAAGGGGTTAACACCAGGGGCGATCAAAGGGTTAAGTGTGAGCCTAGGGGGGTGTTTTCTAACTGTGAGGGGGATGGGCTTGTGATATCAATACAGAGACCCGTGTTCCTAAATAGGAGGATCACAGGAGCTCTGTGTTGATACCAGAGAGAACAACGGTGTGATGTGTTTACAACAGCAGACCGCCGTTCTCTCTTCACGGGGAGCGATGCGGCCGCCTGCCCCGCGCCACGGTTTCCCTGCTGTCGAGTGCTCCCGCAAACTGCCGTACAGGTACGGCGATTAGCGGAAACTGCGGCGGCTGGTCGGCAAGTGGTTAAAAGGCTAACTATCTTTTCCTGCCACGTTAAACCGTATTTAAAGCGTAACATGTAACATAATGCAAACGGGAACCCCCCCCCCCCACCCCCAAACTGACCCCCCCATGACAGCATACAAGGGGCTCTTCATCCCTGCAGTAGCTGTCACTTTTGAAATTGGCTCCACCCACACAGCCGTGTCCTTCGAAATAAATGTCCTGTCTGCCACTGCCGCTTTTCAAAAGGAACGAGAGTCCGGTGATCACCGCGCTCACAGTCCATTGACGCTTCCTCCAGATCTCCAACTGAAATCCTGTCCAGAGGTAGACAGACAGAGATGGAGGAAAAGTCTGCAGGAACCTGGCATTGCCCCCCACCACCTACTGATCGCAGGTGCAATGCTCTGCAGGCTTCTATGCAAAAATAAATAAATATAAAATAAATATATAAATAACAAATAAAACAAAATAAAAATAAATAAAATAGAATAAAAATAAATATATAAATAACAAATGTAAAAATAAATAATAAATATAAAAATAAAATAAAAATAAATACATATTAAATAAATATATAAATAACATACATATAAAAATAAATAATACATATAAAAATAAATAAAATAAAAATAAATATAAAAATAAAATAAAAAAAATGCACTTTTTTTCCCTGCAAATAGGTTTACATTTAATATTTTCTGTAAAAGGTGGACTTCAAGAAAACTGTATAGAGTGAGGCAAAATGGCAAACATACCGCAGGTGCAATGCTCTGTAGGCTTCTATGCAAAAACAAAAAATATAAAATAAATATATAAATAACATACATAAAATAAAAATAAATACATATAAAATAAATGTATAAATAACAAATATAAAAATAAATAAATAATAAATATAAAAATAAAATAAAAGTAAATAAATAATAAATATAAAAATAAAATAAAAATAAATAAATGCACATTTTTTTTCCTGCAAAAAGATTTACATTTAATATTTTCTGTAAAAGGTGGACTTCTAGAAAACTGTATAGAGTGAGGCAAAATGGCAAACGGTATATACCGCAGGTGCAATGCTCAGTAGGCTTCTATGCAAAAATAAATAATATAAAATAAATATCATACATAAAATAAAAATAAATACATATAAAATAAATATATAAATAACAAATATAAAAATAAATAAATAATAAATATAAAAATAAACAAAATAAAAGTAAATAAATATAAAAATAAAATAAAAATAAATAAAATAAAAATAAATAAATGCACATTTTTTTTCCTGCAAAAAGATTTACATTTAATATTTTCTGTAAAAGGTGGACTTCTAGAAAACTGTATAGAGTGAGGCAAAATGGCAAACGGTATATACCGCAGGTGCAATGCTCTGTAGGCTTCTATGCAAAAATAAATAATATAAAATAAATAACATACATAAAATAAAAATAAATACATATAAAATAAATATATAAATAACAAATATAAAAAAAATAATAAATGTAAAAATAAATAAAATAAAGGTAAATAAATAATAAATATAAAAATAAAAATAAATGCACATTTTTTTTTTCCTGCAAAAAGATTTACATTTAATATTTTCTGTAAAAGGTGGACTTCAAGAAAACTGTATAGAGTGAGGCAATATACCAAACAGAAGAAATGAACGGGTCACTATACATGTTTGGTTCCCCGGTCTGCACACTGGCAGTGGACCACATACTGGACTTAAATAAAATAAACACACTGTGCTTCATTCTTCAACTTTTTAATGAAATATACAATAAGAACAGATATAAATAACAAATGAAATAATGACACAGAAGGTAAAATACCATAAAATACAAACATAGAAGATTAGGAATCTGTAAAAGCTTTAAGATCACCCCATGTGCCAGAAATAGGAGTCTGACTGCAGAATAAGAAACAGCAGAGATGAGAATCAATGCTAAGCATATTGGGGATAAGATAATGAACACCCAAATCTACATCTCACCCTGGAACGTCGCTCCGTCATTGGTCACCAGGGCAGAATCCAGAGCACCACCTATGGAATCCACACTGTGTGCAATGCTGCCATCTTGTGGTCATTTAGGAGATCAGCTGTTCAGTGTAAATACATAGGCAGGGTCTATAAGATTTAGACATTGGGGGAGATGTACTAAAAAATCTGGTGCAGTTGTGCATTGTAGCCGATCAGCTTCTAATTTCAGCTTGTTTAGTTAACCTTTGATAACAAAACCTGGAAAGGTTTCTATGCAGAGCTGCACCAGATTCTATGTGCTCCAGTTTTAGTAACTCACCCCCATTGCTTCTATCCGCTTCTGTGTAATTTTCATACAAGTTTAAGACCGCAAAAATGACCAAAAATAAAATCCCTTTCAGTAAAATGAACCCCGTGTAGCCATTTCATGAAGCCGGTCATGAGAGGACAATAGAGGCCTGACACTGGCAGCATCCTATGAAAGATGCTTTCCAAAGTACTGAAGCACGCTGCCAAGGCGGCTCCATGACAGTCACAATAGACTTCCTCTGAAATCATTTTTGCATCAGATACACTAAATCATCAAAAGTATTGGGACGCCTGCCTTTACACACACATGAACTTTAATGTCATCCCAGTCTTAGTCCGTAGGGTTCAATATGGAGTTGGCCCACCCCTTACAGCTATAACAGCTTCAACTCTTCTGGAAAGGCTGTCCACAAGGTTTAGGAGTGTGTCTATGGGAATGTTTGAACATTCTTCCAGAAGTGCATTTGTGAGGTCAAGCACTGATGTTGGATGAGAAGGCCTGGCTCGCAGTCTGAGCTCTAATGCATCCCATAGGTGTTCTCTCGGGTTGAGGTCAGGACAGTCATGTTCCTCCAACCCAAACTCACTCATCTCTGTCTTTATGGATCTTGCTTTGTGCACTGGTGTGCAGTCATGTTGGAACAGAAGAGGGCCATCCCCAAACTGTTCCCACAAAGTTGGGAGCATGAAATTGTCCAAAATGTCTTGGTATGGTGACACCTTAAGACAGGGATCCTCAAACTATGGCCCTATGTTGCTGAACTACACATCCCATGAGGCATTGTAAAACTCACTGACATTCACAGACATGACCAGGCATGGTGGGAATTGTAGTTCCTGAACAACTGGAGGGCCATAGTTTGAGGACCCCTGCCTCAAGAGTTCCCTTCACTGGCGCTAAGGGCAAAGCCCAACCCCCGAGAAGCCACCCCACACCATAATGACCCCCTCCACCAAATGATTTAGACCAGTGCACAAAGCAAGGTCCATAAAGACATGGATGAGTGAGTT
The DNA here is from genome assembly GCF_965119305.1 of Pelophylax lessonae. Classification (NCBI taxonomy): domain Eukaryota; kingdom Metazoa; phylum Chordata; class Amphibia; order Anura; family Ranidae; genus Pelophylax; species Pelophylax lessonae. The sequence goes on from NC_138776.1 coordinate 21,966,374, forward strand.
TTGATTGGAGAACTTCACTGGCCTGCACAGAGTCCTGACCTCAACCCAATTGAACACCTTTGGGATGAGACTGCGAGCCAGGCCTTCTCATCCAAGATCAGTGCCTGACCTCACAAATGCGCTTCAGGAAGAATGGTCAAACATTCCCATAGACACACTCCTAAACCTTGTGGACAGCCTTCCCAGAAGAGTTGAAGCTGTTATAGCTGCAAAGGGTGGGCCAACTCAATATTGAACCCTACGGACTAAGACCGGGATGCCATTAAATGTCATGTGCGTGTAAAGGCAGGCGTCCCAATACTTTTGATGATTTAGCTGCAAAGGGTGGGCCAACTCAATATTGTACCAGGACCATCATCTCCAACAGGTGCTAGACCACTGATTCCGCCTGTAATACTGACAACAGATGACCAAATAAGATGGCCAAATCCGGTGACTGAGCTGCTGAAGGAGCTCCTATCTGAATTCTTTAGTCCTCGACATCGGAGATAGGTCAGAACGCATCGAAATCTCTTGATTGGAAAAAAAGAGATTCAACAAACAGAATTTAATTTATCAAACAAGTCTTAATTTTAAAGGCAATGTGCAAAAATGTGCCTGCACTTGGTTGCCCCTGTACATGTGGACCTTAGGAGAGGATTTCCAGAGATAAGAAGCCACCATGGGGTTCAACATGTCACACCAAAGTGTCACTTGTAGGTAAAGTCCTATCAGTATTGACCTATCGGAATCTTTTCTGCTTTAATATAAAATTGATGAGTTTATTCTAAAATAATTTCTGGATGAAGGAAATGGACATTCATGATTCAGGGTTATCAGTGTGGAGACCAGTCATGTTCATACAGCAAACCTCAACCACACATCTTCACAAGTCTGAGCACATCATGGTTGGTGGTGGAGGGAAAACATGACCTGCTAAAATGTTCAGTAATAAAGAAAAATATATATATGCAAAATACAGAATACAAAATACAGTGTTTGTCATCAGTATACAAGGAAGGTCCACAAGGACGATCTCTTGAGCTTTCCGCCCATAGCACAGAGCCTTGTAGGTGAGCTCCTGCTAAGCCCCCCAGATCTCTCCAATAATACCATCAATAGTGGTTAGAACTTTTTATTCACAGCTTCCAGGAGCTTAGAAAATTAAAAAAGAATAATAAAATTACCGAGCCGCTTGTCTTCAAATGCTGGAAATGTAATATTCACTTAATTCTGGGAAGTCAAAGACGTTCTGCCAACCATGACGCCCATCTATAAAGCCGTAGAGCGCTGTTCACATTTTGGCACATTTATAAATGTAAGTTTTTTTACGAGGGGTCTTCAAAAAGTTTCCACAATTGTATGTATATATATATATATATATACACACACAGGGCTTTTTTTCAGCGGGAACGCAGTTCCGGCACCTCCAGAGCTGAATGTATGTAATGGCAAGGGGTGCTGGGGTTTGCTGGAGGGTCTATTGATGCTGGCTAATAGGGAATCTATTGCTGCAGAGGATGGGGGTCTATTGTAGCTGGGGAGGTCTTCTGTTGCTCATAGAGATTTATTGTTGCTGGGGTGGGTCTTTTACTGCTGGGAGGGATTTATTGTTGATGGAGGGGTCTTTGTTGCTGGCTGCTGGAGGGTCTATTGATTCTGGCTACTGGGGAATCTAGTGTTGCTGGAGGGGATCTATCTGTTGCTGGAGGGGATCTATTTGTGCAGATGGTCTATTGTTGCTGGGGAAGTCTGTTGTTGCTGGTGGGGTATCATGTTGCAGGGAATCAATCATTGCTGGGAGGGATATACTGTTGAGGGAGGGGCCTAATGCTGCTGGAGAGCCTATTGATGCTGGATGTTGGAAGTCCATTGTTGCAGGGGTGGATCTATTGTCGCTGGGGTGTCCATTGTTTCTAGATCTATTATATTGCCTTTCTTGTTATCGTTAATTCTCTAAAAGGGGTGGTACTGGGAGATGGGTAGGAGGTGAAACCAAGGAATGGTGCTCGGGGGTGGGTAGGGGACGGAGTCAAGGGGTGACTCAGAAGGGAGGAGTTCCTGCACCTATTCTCTGAGAAAAAAAGCCCTGTATATATATATAAAAGAGTTTAAAAAAAAGTGTGGAAACAGTTTGAAGAACCCTCGTAGAAATGCTTCACAGTTCTACTTCTCTTCTTCTGATTTACAAAGATTTGTCAAAAAATCAAGCGATTTCTCTTCACCTTCATAGTAGAAAATGATCAGACCCTGCACAGCTCCTCGTTCCTCCAGTACGGACTCGCTGCATTCACTGAATGGGTTTGGTTCTATCATTTTGGGCCAACAATCACATGTATGAGTGCACCCGTGTGCTCCCTAGTGTTGAGGTGATCATAATGTGAACCTATCAGATTACATAGATCCCCGCTGAGAACTTGTTTTTGGAAGGTCGAGGCTCTGGGGTCATCATTTCAATCTGAGCTTCTCTATGCAGCTGGTCATTGCCCTCCATTAAAGATACCAGATGGGGGTTCAGATTTTAATGGCCAAATGCTGGCTTCACCTCATTGATGTAAAACGAGTCAGAAGTCGCTCCTATAGTTCTATCCTCACAATGAACTGTTCTAGGTGGGAATCAGAGTGGCTGTAATATTGGTCACCTCTGATACCTCTTCCACTTATTCCAAAGGCCTTCACCTGGTTCCAAACCACCAACTCCCAAACGGGTGCCAGACCACCCACTCCCAAAAAGGGACTAGACCACCAACTCCCACCAGGTGCCAGACCACCGGCTCCCACCAGGTGCCAGACCACCGGCTCCCACCAGGTGCCAGACCACCGGCTCCCAACAGGTGCCAGACCACCGGCTCCCAACAGGTGCCAGACCACCGACTCCAACAGGTACCAGACCACCGGCTCCCAACAGGTGCCAGACCGCCGGCTCCCAACAGGTGCCAGACCACCGGCTCCCAACAGGTGCCAGACCACCGACTCCAACAGGTACCAGACCACCGGCTCCCAACAGGTGCCAGACCGCCGGCTCCCAACAGGTGCCAGACCACCGGCTCCCAACAGGTGCCAGACCACCGGCTCCCAACAGGTGCCAGACCACCGACTCCACCAGGTGCCAGACCACCGACTCCACCAGGTGCCAGACCACCGACTCCACCAGGTGCCAGACCACCGACTCCCAACAGGTGCCAGACCGCCGACTCCCAACAGGTGCCAGACCGCCGACTCCCAACAGTTACCAGTCCACCGACTCTCAACAGGTACCAGACCACCGAGTCCCAACAGGTACCAGACCACCAACTCCTCCCAACAGGTGCCAGACCACGACTCCCAACAGGTGCCAGACCACCGACTCTCAACAGGTACCAGACCACCGACTCCCAACAGGTACCAGACCACCAACTCCTCCCAACAGGTGCCAAACCACCGACTCCCAACAAGTGCCAGACCACCGACTCCCAACAGGTGCCAGACCACTGATTCAACCTGTAATACTGACAATAGATGACAATACTGACAACAGATGACCAAATAGGACAAATCCAGTGACCAAGCTGCTGAAGGAGCTCCTATCTGAATTCTTTAGTCATCGACATCTGAGATCGGTCAGAACGCATAAAAATCTCTCCATTGAAAAAAAAGGGATTCAACAAACAGAATTTAGTTTATCAAACAAGACTTCATTTTAAAGGCAAGTCTAAAAGAATAACCACCAGATTCTATCATCATTCCAGTGTGATTAGAATTGGTTGCAAACTCGTATGTCTCATTTAGACTACAGGTGGAGGGGTGTTAAAAACATGCAGTTGAGCCACGTTTTCAGCACCCCCCTTTAACCTGCAATAGCAGCAAATGGGGGGTGTTCACACGTCATGGTCTGTGCCAAAAATGATCCAACACATTGGCGGGCGGCAAACCCACCAAACACGTCCCATTCAAGCAAATGGGGAAGGGCCACAACTGCCCTGTAACCGCGTGTAATGCACACAATTGGGGTACATTTGTTCAGCAAAAATCGGATTAAAACAGGGAGGAAGCAGGCATCACATTGCCGCCTCACTGCCTGTCAATCGCCTCTGAAAAGTGATCGAAAGGCAGATTCCTTTTCAGAAGAATGGTGGGTTTAGACACACATCTTATCCTAGCCTTAGAAAATGGGAGTCTGAATATTTCATTCCCTATAATCTCAATGTCAGAGCCGGTCTGGGAATCACATAAATACTGGAATAAAATACAAATGAGATCATTCATTGGTCAGTCTGTACAATTCAAGAGACACTGAAGCAGATTTACTAAAACTGGAGAATGTAAAATCTGGGGCAGCTAGAAATAGTAAGCAAAAAATGAGGATGGCCGAGGTGCAAAGATGTAGGTGGAACTCAGTCCCTTAAAACAAATTCCTATGAATAAAGGGTGCCCATGGGACTTTTTAAGTTGCGCCACAAAATTAATACCACGTCATATAAAAATCACATCATTTATTCCTTATTGAAGGTAAAAACAAAGTGCAAAGTACATACGTATAACCATATATTGGAAGGATAAAAAGTGTAAACATTGGTGTATGTTACACATAAAGACAAGATTTTCACAACCAAACAGTAAACAAGTACTGATACTAAACTTCACGCGTTTCGTCAAGCAATGTTCACTTCTGCAGGGGATAATAAGATCCAAATATATCTGTAGAGAGACCGTGTCAATAAAGATAAATAAAGATGCAATAAATGCATCCTCATATAACAAAAAACTACAGATGTATGAATAAGGCCACTTTCACACTTGTGCGACTTGTCCTGCGATTTGGGACTGCAAAGTGGCATGAAAAGTCGTACTCCATGATTTCCAATGAGTACCGTTCACATCTGTATGACTTCAAGTCGCAATGACTTCAAAGCTGTCCCTGCACTACTTTGGGACTATTTTAATGCGTTTTTAGGTCCAAAGACATAGGCATTGCTTCAAGTCCAGTCAAAATCGCGGCAAAATTGTGGCAACAAAATTGAGGTAAAATCGCGCAACTTTTAGGTTGCATAAGTGTTAAGGGGGCCTAAGGGTCACTTTCCAATCCCTATTATAAGGTCACAATACTTACAGACCACCGATTCCACCAGGTACCAGACCAACAACTCCAAAAGTGCCTTCAGCACTAGGCGGGCTACTCATCAAAGGCACAGAAGAAGACTCACCAAGACAAGGCCTTGTTTTGGTGAGTCTGTGTGCATCTGCCGGGCGGTCCACCTTATCTTCAGCTCCCGTACAAGATGTGCCTGATGTTGCCTTTCCATAGCACCTGCCAATGGGTGAGTTTCTGGTTCCTGTAATACTTTAGATCCATTAGTGTGTGAGTAACGTGACCTTCTAATAGGGATTGAAAAGTGACCCTTATTCATATAGTTTTTCATTGTATGAATATGTATTTGTTGCATCTTTACTGACATGGTCTGTCTACAGATATATTTGGAGCTCATTATCTCCTGAAGAAGTAAACATTGCTTTACGAAATGCATCGAGAATATTATTAGTATTACGGTTTGGTTGCAAAAAAATCTTGTCTTTATGTGCAACATACACCAACGTATACATTTTTTGTTATCTTTCCAATATATGGTTACAGGTACTTCTCACTTTGGCTTCAATATGGAATACAAGATGTGAATTTTATAAAATGTAGCAATAATTGTGTGGCGTAACTTCTCACTTTGGCTTCAATATGGAATACAAGATGTGAATTTTATAAAATGTAGCAATAATTGTGTGGCGTAACTTCTCACTTTGGCTTCAATATGGAATACAAGATGTGAATTTTATAAAATGTAGCAATAATTGTGTGGCGTAACTTCTCACTTTGGCTTCAATATGGAATACAAGATGTGAATTTTATAAGATGTAGCAATAATTGTGTGGCGCAACTCAAAAAGTCCCATGGGCAACCATGATTCATAGGAATTTCCTGTAAATAGCCAATCACTTCATCTTATTCAATGAAACTTTGGAATAAAACCTGGAAGCTGATTGGTTTCTATGTAGGGCTGCACCAGATTTTGCTCTCGCCAGTTTTAGTAAATCAACTCCGATGTGAAACTTTTAGGGTTCATGCACATGGAGCTTTATTAGGAATTTTATACCCCGATCGCAATTTCCTGGCACTTTCCCACACCTGCAGTACAAGTGAAAAGCTGTAAGTGCCTGTGATCTTGTGTGCTTGTTTGCACCTTTATTTACTTTCACATGTGCATTTGGAAAAAAAAAAGTCAGATGCGCATGTAAGCGTCAATGCAAACAAGCATATAAGAGCACCACAGTGTATACACATCCACTGGTATAATAGGCTGTACACAGACCATACAAAAGGTGTGCAGGAACCCAAAGGCATCTTAAACATTTCTCAAAGCACAATAGAAGTCAGCACTTGGAATTGCATCCAGCAATGGTTATCCTTTAATGCAAAGACCCGTATAACAGCCGTAAAACAACCAACGCATTTCGGCCGTCACCCATGACTAAGGCCTGGCGGACGAAACACGTTGGATATTTTACGACTGGTATACATGTTTTTTCAATAAAGGATAACCATTGTTGGATGCCATTCTGAGTACCAACTTCTCTTGTGGTTCCTGTTACCTGAAGCTTCGGCAGCCTGTAAGTCACCAGAAGCGCTTACACACCTGTTTCAATCACACACAGGCCTAATGACCCCTGAGATCTGCCTACCACTGAGCAGAACCCCAGCTATAAATGCTACTCAGTAGGGATGCACTGATCCGATATTTCGGATCGGATACCGGCGCTGATATGGCCCTGATAGCTGGATCAGGGGATCGGTAACATTGACCGATCCACGGGCCAATCCGGTTTTTGCTGAGTAACGGCTCAGCCATTCCTTACTTGGTGTAGTAGTAGTAGTAGTATGGGATGGGAGCCGCTACTTCCTGTATAGTCCCGGCTCACAGGCGGAGTGATATCAGATGCACTCCGCCTGTGAATGGAGGAGCCGTACACATAAAGCAGCGGCTTTGCTCTGTACTGCAGCTGCATGTTTTATGTGTAGCTCCGGATCGGTATCAGTGATTTCTCAACGCCAGATATCGGTATCGGGACCAAAAAAGTCGGATTGGTGCATCCCTACTATTCAGTAGGAGCCACGGGAACGGCAGTAAAGCATATCCAATCAGCTGAATGTTACAATAATGCTCCTTTGATTCGATTTTTTTGAAGTGATCCCCGGGTGCAGTTTGTGGGAGGAACCCCCTTCCTCTGCATTCCTCCATATACCTATATTTGGGAGGAACCCCCCCCCAACCCTCTGCATGCCTCCGTACACCTCTTTTTGGGAGGAAACCCCCACCCTCTGCATTCCTCCATACACCTCTTTTTGGGAGGACCCCCCCCCCCACCCTCTGCATTCCTCCATACACCTCCAGGACAAACTGAAAAGCTCACATGACCATAGTTGACCTTGTACAGTGTCTATGGCATGGGGTTTAAAGGGTTAATTTCTTATTAAAAATCAACATTTATATACATTTCAGTTTACAAACCAAAAATCGGAAAAATATTTTCTCTGAATGACAAAAAAGAAAAAAAATTATGAAATCTGTGAACTTTGGAACCATAAATAATAGAAAGTAGCAAAGCAGCGTAAACACTCTTCTTCCATAATACATAGTGAATATTCCAAGTGTTAAAAAACGGTATAAAAAAAAGGCACATCGAACAGGCCGTCAAAAACGTCTGACCAGACAGAGGTGAACAATTGCACATCTGACATGTTTGGTCCTCGTTGGTCACACTACACACAGATATCTGCCAGCCGGGACATCTAAATAGCAGAGCAGGTGGCTAAAAGTTTGCACTTGTATTCCTGCAGCAAATGGCAAGCAATGGTCAACTGCAAGCTGAAGGACATGGAACCAGACGTGATCTTCATGCTGTGGGACACGGAACCTGCCCCAATCTTCAAGCTGTGGGACAAGGAACCTGCCCCGATCTTCAAGCTGTGGGACAAGGAACCTGCCCCGATCTTCAAGCTGTGGGACAAGGAACCTGCCCCGATCTTCAAGCTGTGGGACAAGGAACCTGCCCCGATCTTCAAGTGTGGGACAAGGAACCTGCCCCGATCTTCAAGCTGTGGGACAAGGAACCTGCCCCGATCTTCAAGCTATGGGACAAGGAACCTGCCCCGATCTTCAAGCTGTGGGACAAGGAACCTGCCCCGATCTTCAAGCTGTGGGACAAGGAACCTGCCCCGATCTTCAAGCTATGGGACAAGGAACCTGCCCCGATCTTCAAGCTGTGGGACAAGGAACCTGCCCCGATCTTCAAGCTGTGGGACAAGGAACCTGCCCCGATCTTCAAGCTGTGGGACAAGGAACCTGCCCCAATCTTCAAGCTGTGGGACAAGGAACCTGCCCCAATCTTCTAGCTGTGGGACAAGGAACCTGCCCCAATCTTCTAGCTGTGGGACAAGGAACCTGCCCCGATCTTCAAGCTGTGGGACAAGGAACCTGCCCCGATCTTCAAGCTGTGGGACAAGGAACCTGCCCTGATCTTCAAGCTGTGGGACAAGGAACCTGTTCTGATCCTCAAGGTGTAGGACATGAAACTGGCCTTGATCTTTAAGGTGAGGGACACAGAACCAGCCCTGATCTTCCAGCTGTGGGACATGGAACCAGCCCTGATCTTCCAGCTGTGGGACATGGAACCAGCCCTGATCTTCCAGCTGTGGGATACAAAACCAGACTTGGTCTTCAAGCTGTGGGACATGGAACCTGCTCTGATCTTCAAGCTATGGGACACGGAACCTGTCCTGATCCCCAAACTGTGGGACACAGAACTGGCCCGGATCTTCAAGCTGTGGGACACGGAACCTGTCCTGATCTTAAAGCTGAGGAACACGGAACCGGTCCTGATCTTCAAGCTTAGAGACATAGAACCTGTCCTGATCTTCAAGCTGAGGGACACAGAATCTGCCATGATCCTCAAGCTTTGGGACGCAGAACCTGTCATGATCCTCAAGCTAAGGGACATGGAACCAGACTCGATTTTTGCGGCTTAGATCTTCCTGGGTTTTCCTGGAAAAAGAAACGTCAGCTGTACTGAAGAATGGCAAGGCACGCACCGGCTGGCAGAGTGTAGATATCCACAGAGTGGTTCACTATAAAGTGCAATGCATGCTCCTCCCTCCATGGCTTTTTATTAATCTATGGCACGCCGAACACTTCTAGACAAAAAGATGGCCACGCGGAGGCTTGGCCTACAGTCCCTTCACAGAAGAAGAATGGTGCCATTGGAGTCTGTAACACAAAGTGCACCAAAATTATTTCTGATGCCGATTCAACACTCTTTAATAGAAAATCCTAATTGGGAGCCGCACTTCTCTCATTGATCAGCATTTCCCCGGCTTCTTGTCCACACCTCTGTTCTCCGGGATGTGCCGATATCGACATTTGTCTCCATAAGTGCAACCATTGGCCCTCCAGTAGAAACATTCATTGGTCTTGAATGGGACTTTCCTCTTTGCACTGAAAGGTAGAGAACACATTTTGTTACACTGGAATAATGGGAATGTTATATATCAGAAAGTAAAATTAATTGTTTTTTTTTTCAGAATTGTGGCTCTTATTTGTTTATAGCGCAAAAAAATAAAAAAATAAAAAATCGCAGAGGTGATCAAATACCACCAAAAGAAAGCTCTATTTGTGGAAAAAAAGGACATCAATTTTATTTGGGTACAGTGTTGCACGACCGCGCAGTTGTCAGTTAAAGTAATGCAGTGTCGTATCGCAAAAAACGGCCTGGTCATTAGGGGAGAAATCCTTTCAGTCCAGAAGTGGTCACATGATCATGGTATCACTGTGCTTGATTGGCCAGCAAACTCGCCTGACCTAAACCCCATAGAGAATCTGTGGGATATTGTCAGGAGGAAGATGAGAGACACCAGACCCAACAATGCAGATGAGCTGAAGGCCGCTATCAAAGCAACCTGGGCTTCCATAACACCTCAGCAGTGCCACAGGCTGATCGCCTCCATGCCACGCCGCATTGATGCAGTAATTCATGCAAAAGGAGCCCCGACCAAGTATTGAGTGCATCCTATACTGTACATGGACAGACTTTTCACTAAGCCAACATTTCTGTATTAAAAATCCTTTTTTTTTTTTAAATTGGGCTTATGTAACATTCTATTATACTGAGATACGGAATTTTGGGGTGTCACTAGCTGTAAGCTATAATCATCAAAATTAAAAGAAAGAAATGCTTGAAATATATCACTCAGTGTGTGACAAATCTATATAAAATATAGGAGTTTCACTTTTTTTGATTTAATTACTGAAACAAATACATTTTTTGAAGATATTCAAATTTTTGGAGATGCATCTGTGTGTGTATTTGTATATAAATATATATATATATATATATATATATATATATATATATATATATATATATATATATATATATATTTTTTTTTTTTTTTCATTGAACTTTATTGCTATCACAAAGGATGAACAACAGTGAAAGTATGGCCCATGACAGGTCCTCTTTATACAGTATATGTATGACGTATATATACATACATATATATATATATACACACACACAGTATATATACAGTATATGTATGGCGAGAAGTGGATAAAGCAACAGATGTATAATTTGTTGTAATATGGAACTGAGTAATTTGTTTCTCCAGAGTCTTCCTTTCAGTTTTAAAGAAGAGAAATTTGGGTGTAGTTCAACGATTATTAAATACATACAGTATAATTGCTGAGGACATTGGAACAAATCCTGGATTAGGGAATGGAGAGTCATCGGGGTACCAGTGGGAGGTCAGCGGTGACTCTGCGGACGGAGCTCAGACTCCATATACGGAGCACACACCTCATTCAAAGGACACTTTCTGCATCTTATACAAATATTATGTGGAGGAAGCGTTGGCACCTCCGGGACGATCATTAACACAAGCAGGAAATAGACGATTACTAATCAATCAAAGGCCAGACTAGCATGGACCGCGTCCAAATGTCGCCTCTCAAGGTCTAATGACGAATAACATAGAAGAGGGAATTGTTCAAAGATACACGGAGAACAGAGGGAATACACGGAGATCGGGGATACAGAGGGAATACACAGAGATCAGGGATACAGAGGGAATACACAGAGATCAGGGATACAGAGGGAATAGACGGAGATTGGGGATACAGAGGGAATACAAGGAGATCGGAGATACAGAGGGAATACAAGGAGATCGGAGATACAGAGGGAATACAAGGAGATCGGAGATACAGAGGGAATAGACGGAGATCGGGGATACAGAGGGAATACACAGAGATCAGGGATACAGAGGGAATAGACGGAGATCGGGGATACAGAGGGAATACAAGGAGATCGGAGATACAGAGGGAATAGACGGAGATCGGGGATACAGAGGGAATACACGGAGATCGGGGATACAAAGGGAATACACAGATATCAGGGATACAGAGGGAATACACGGAGATCAGGGATACAGAGGGAATAGACGGAGATCGGGGATACAGAGGGAATACACGGAGATCGGGGATACATAGGGAATACACAGAGATCGGGGATACATAGGGAATACACGGAGATCGGGGATACATAGGGAATACACAGAGATCGGAGATACAGAGGGAATACAAGGAGATCGGAGATACAGAGGGAATACAAGGAGATCGGAGATACAGAGGGAATAGACGGAGATCGGGGGTACAGAGGGAATACACGGAGATCAGGGATACAGAGGGAATACACTGAGATCAGGGATACAGAGGGAATACATGGAGAATGGGGATACAGAGGGAATAAACGGAGATCAGGCATACAGAGGGAATAAACAGAGATCGGGGATACAGAGGGAATACACAGAGATCGGGGATACAGAGGGAATAGACGGAGATCAGGGATTCAGAGGGAATTCACGGAGATCGGGGATACAGAGGGAATAGACGGAGATCAGGGATTCAGAGGGAATTCACGGAGATCGGGGATACAGAGGGAATACACGGAGATCGGGGATACAGAGGGAATAGACGGAGATCAGGGATACAGAGGGAATACACGGAGATCGGGGATACAGAGGGAATACACGGAGATCGGGGATACAGAGGGAATTCACGGAGATCGGGGATACAGAGGGAATTCACGGAGATCGGGGATACAGAGAGAATACACAGAGATCAGGGATACAGAGGGAATACACAGAGATCGGGGATACAGAGGGAATACACGGAGATCGGGGATACAGAGGGAATACACAGAGATCGGAGATACAGAGGGAATAGACGGAGATCGGGGATACAGAGGGAATACAAGGAGATCGGAGATACAGAGGGAATAGACGGAGATCGGGGATACAGAGGGAATTCACGGAGATCGGGGATACAGAGGGAATACACGGAGATCAGGGATACAGAGGGAATACACGGAGATCGGGGATACAGAGGGAATACACGGAGATCGGGGATACAGAGGGAATAGACGGAGATCGGGGATACAGAGGGAATACACGGAGATCGGGGATACAGAGGGAATACACGGAGATCGGGGATACAGAGGGAATACACGGAGATCGGGGATACAGAGGGAATACACGGAGATCGGGGATACAGAGGGAATAGACGGAGATCGGGGATACAGAGGGAATACACAGAGATCGGGGATACAGAGGGAATAGACGGAGATCGGGGATACAGAGGGAATACAAGGAGATCGGAGATACAGAGGGAATACACGGAGATCGGGGATACAGAGGGAATACACGGAGATCGGGGATACAGAGGGAATACACAGAGATCGGAGATACAGAGGGAATAGACGGAGATCGGGGATACAGAGGGAATACAAGGAGATCGGAGATACAGAGGGAATAGACGGAGATCGGGGATACAGAGGGAATTCACGGAGATCGGGGATACAGAGGGAATACACGGAGATCAGGGATACAGAGGGAATAGACGGAGATCGGGGATACAGAGGGAATACACGGAGATCGGGGATACATAGGGAATACACGGAGATCGGGGATACATAGGGAATACACGGAGATCGGGGATACATAGGGAATACACGGAGATCGGGGATACATAGGGAATACACGGAGATCGGGGATACATAGGGAATACACAGAGATCGGGGATACATAGGGAATACACGGAGATCGGAGATACAGAGGGAATACACGGAGATCGGGGATACAGAGGGAATAGACGGAGATCGGAGATACAGAGGGAATACACGGAGATCGGGGATACAGAGAGAATACACGGAGATCAGGGATACAGAGGGAATACACGGAGATCGGAGATACAGAGGGAATACACGGAGATCATGGATACAGAGGGAATAGACAGAGATCAGGGACACAGAGGGAATACACGGAGATAGGGGATACAGAGGGAATACACGGAGATCATGGATACAGAGAGAATACACGGAGATCAGGGATACAGAGGGAATACACGGGGATTGGGGATACAGAGGGAATACACGGAGATCAGGGATACAGAGGGAATACACTGAGATCAGGGATACAGAGGGAATACACAGAGGTCGGGGATACAGAGGGAATACACTGAGATCAGGGATACAGAGGGAATACATGGAGAATGGGGATACAGAGGGAATACACGGAGATAGGGGATACAGAGGGAATACACGGAGATCATGGATACAGAGAGAATACACGGAGATCAAGGATACAGAGGGAATAGACAGAGATCAGGGATACAGAGGGAATACACGGGGATTGGGGATACAGAGGGAATAGACGGAGATCGGGGATACAGAGGGAATACACAGAGATCGGGGATACAGAGGGAATACACGGAGATCGGGGATACAGAGGGAATACACTGAGATCAGGGATACAGAGGGAATACACAGAGATCAGGGATACAGAGGGAATACACAGAGATCGGAGATACAGAGGGAATACACGGAGATCGGGATACAGAGGGAATACACTGAGATCAGGGATACAGAGGGAATACACAGAGATCGGGGATACAGAGAGAATACACAGAGATCAGGGATACAGAGGGAATACACAGAGATCGGGGATACAGAGGGAATACACGGAGATCAGGGATACAGAGGGAATACACGGAGATCGGGGATACAGAGGGAATACACGGAGATCGGGGATACAGAGGGAATACATGGAGATCGGGGATACAGAGGGAATACACAGAGATCGGGGATACAGAGGGAATACACGGAGATCGGGGATACAGAGGGAATACACGGAGATCGGGGATACAGAGGGAATACACGGAGATCGGGGATACGGAGGGAATACACGGAGATCGGGGATACAGAGGGAATACACAGATATCAGGGATACAGAGGGAATTCACGGAGATCGGGGATACAGAGGGAATACACGGAGATCGGGGATACAGAGGGAATACACGGAGATCGGGGATACAGAGGGAATACACGGAGATCGGGGATACAGAGGGAATACACGGAGATCGGAGATACAGAGGGAATACATGGAGATCGGGGATACGGAGGGAATACACGGAGATCGGGGATACAGAGGGAATACACAGAGATCGGGGATACAGAGGGAATTCACGGAGATCGGGGATACAGAGGGAATACACGGAGATCGGGGATACAGAGGGAATACACGGAGATCAGGGATACAGAGGGAATACACGGAGATCGGAGATATAGAGGGAATACACAGAGATCGGGGATACAGAGGGAATACACGGAGATAGGGGATACAGAGGGAATACACGGAGATAGGGGATACAGAGGGAATACACGGAGATCGGGGATACAGAGGGAATACACGGAGATCAGGGATATAGAGGGAATACACGGAGATCGGGGATACAGAGGGAATACACGGAGATCGGGGATACAGAGGGAATACACGGAGATCGGGGATACAGAGGGAATACACAGAGATCGGGGATACAGAGGGAATACACAGAGATCGGGGATACAGAGGGAATTCACGGAGATCGGGGATACAGAGGGAATACACGGAGATCGGGGATACAGAGGGAATACACGGAGATCAGGGATACAGAGGGAATACACGGAGATCGGAGATATAGAGGGAATACACAGAGATCGGGGATACAGAGGGAATACACGGAGATAGGGGATACAGAGGGAATACACGGAGATAGGGGATACAGAGGGAATACACGGAGATCGGGGATACAGAGGGAATACACGGAGATCAGGGATATAGAGGGAATACACGGAGATCGGGGATACAGAGGGAATACACGGAGATCGGGGATACAGAGGGAATTCACGGAGATCGGGGATACAGAGGGAATACACGGAGATCGGGGATACAGAGGGAATACACGGAGATCGGGGATACAGAGGGAATACACGGAGATAGGGGATACAGAGGGAATACACGGAGATCGGGGATACAGAGAGAATACACGGAGATCAGGGATACAGAGGGAATACACGGAGATCGGAGATATAGAGGGAATACACAGAGATCGGGGATACAGAGGGAATACACGGAGATAGGGGATACAGAGGGAATACACGGAGATAGGGGATACAGAGGGAATACACGGAGATCGGGGATACAGAGGGAATACACGGAGATCGGAGATATAGAGGGAATACACAGAGATCAGGTTTACTTTAACTGATAATAGCGCGGCCGTGCGACGCTGTACCCAAATAAAATTGATGTCCTGTTTTCTCACAAATAGAGCTTTCTTTTGGTGGTATTTGATCACCTCTGCGGTTTTTATTTAAACAAAAAAAGAGCAACAATTTTGTAGAAAAAAAAGAAAAAAAAATGTTTACATTCTGAAAAATAAAAAAAATCGAATGTTTTCATAATTTTAGGCAAATTTGTATTCTGTTACATACTTTTGGCAAAGAGAATCCCAATAAGTGTATATTGATTGCTTTGCACAAAAGTTATTGCGTCTACAAACTATGGTATAGATTTATGGCGTTTTTATTAATTTATTTATTTTTTTACTAGTAATGGCGGGCGATCAGCGAATTTTAGCGGACAGATCGGACACCTGACACTTTTGGGGGGAACAGTGACATAATTACAGTGATCAGTGCTAAAAATATGCACTGTCACTGTGCAGACCCTGGCAGGGAAGGGGTTAACTCCAGGGGCGATCAAAGGGTTAGGTGTGCTCCTAGGGAGTGCTTTCTAACTGTGTGGGGGGTGGACTCACTTGATGAACACAGAGATCCGTGTTCCTGCACAGAGCAGGTAAGTATATCATGTTTTTTTCTTATCTTAGGGGGAAAAAAAAAACCTTTAGAATCCCTTTAGGAGCTTGTTCACACCAGGCGTGGAGTTGGAACGCCCACTGACACGCGCTGTCCTCAGATGCGCACCAGGTGCCATTAATTGTTAGTGGCTCCCCTCCCCCACTCTTCTGAAAGACGTGCACATGCTTGCAGCTGCCAAAATGCATGGTACTGCAGTACCATGTGGTCTGCTGAGGTGTGATTTCAGAAGCTGCGCCTGCACTACTTTTTGTGCATTCCTGCGCATGGAAATGAATAGGCTAAACGCACCACGTGGGAACACGCATGCACGGACAAAACTTTATGCTGTGAACTAGCTTGTGTCACTCTATTTATCATTCATGACCACATGTGACTTCCAGGAACACTGGGTAGTGGGCACGACTGCACAAAATCCTGAACTAAAGAACTTCAGGAGTTAGGGGGTTCAGGAGTGTTTTCACCACCATGTTTGTCGAATTCAGGAAACTTACTTTATTGCAGCTGCCTTGGTCTGTGCATCGGACGTGGTCACAGTGGAGGGTCGGTAAGGCTTGTCTGGGTATCGAATCACTAATCTTGTGTTCTCGATTTCTTTACCCTGTTGGTAGAAGAACAAATTGTCATCCCAAACTGCCATTTCCCGCCCTGCCATTTCTTGTTCTACAGCATTCTGTATTGCCATTTCCTAAACTGACATTTTCCAAAACTGCCATCTTCCAAACTGCCATTGTCCAAACCACCATCTCCCAAACTAACATTTCCCACCCTGCCATTTCTTGTTCTACAACATCCTGTATTGCCATTTCCTAAATTGTCATTTTCTAAACCGCCATCTTCCAAACTGCCAATTTCCACATCACCATCTCCCAAACTAACATTTCCCACCCTGCCATTTCTTGTTCTACAACATCCTGTATTGCCATTTCCTAATCTGCCATTTTGTAAACCGCCATCTTCCAAACTGCCAATTTCCAAACCACCATCTCCCAAACTATCATTTCCCACCCTGCCATTTCTTGTTCTACAACATCCTGTATTGCCATTTCCTAAACTGCCATTTTCTAAACTGCCATCTTCCAAACTGCCAATTTCCAAACCACCATCTCCCAAACTAACATTTCCCACCCTGCCATTTCTTGTTCTACAACATCCTGTATTGCCATTTCCTAAACTGCCATTTTCCAAACCGCCATCTTCCAAACTGCCAATTTCCAAACCACGATCTCCCAAACTAACATTTCCCACCCTGCCATTTCTTGTTCTACAACATCCTGTATTGCCATCTCCCAAACCACCATTTCCTGTTCTACAAAAAAGCAATTTTCTAGAGAAAAAGTAACAAATCCACCAAATTTGGGAGCAATGTGTCAAGACTAAACTTTTAAATATTCCTGTTCCATTTCTAGAATGGCTCCCAACCCATGAAGTCCTCCAAACCATTTCTGATCACGGTTTTTCAAATCCTCCCCAGGACCTGGTGCATTGCGTCAAACATGTAAAAATTCCCTAGATTTGCTCCATCCAACTGGCCAACCTCCCACCACATGAGATTCTCCCTAACATTTCTGATCATGGTTCTTCAAAACCTATGGACTCATACAATCAATGCTGAATTTATAGGGGCAACTGCCCCAGGCCTCTACTTGACATAAGGGGCCCCTCTATACAAAAATATAAAAAATTATAGTAAAAAATAAGTACTTGGCGCTGAGCGTACGCAAATATGCAGCCTCTCGGCAGCTAGGCCTTGGCGTCGAGCAGCCACATATTTGAGTGTAGTAGTGCCAATAGAGGTGTGCCGAGAATGTGTGTCCTGCGCGCTACCAGCACAATTGTCAGTGGCTATCTGAAAGCTTTCCATACATGTGAAGAGCCGAGGAGCAGATGTAAGATCAAAAGGTACCGCCACAAACTGATAATGCTCCTCTCCCACAGCAAAGCGGAGAAAACGCTGGTGACTGGCACATATTGGAATGTGAAGGTAGACATCCTTGATATCGATAGAGGCGAGGAAATCCCCCTGATGCAGGGATGCCACCACCATTCTAATGGACTTCATTCTGAACTTCTGTACCGGCACAAAGCAGTTTAGCACCTTAAGCTCCAGGATTGGACGCACTTTGCCTTCCTTCCTGGGAATTTTGAACAGGTTTGAGTAAAAACCCTGAAAACTTTCCGAAGTCAGAATTGGGACAAACACCCCTTGAAGGAATAGGTCTTGTACCGCCCCAAACAGGCCCTAGAACCGGTCTGGGGACAGGGGCATGTTGGAAGGAAAAAACCTTGCCAGGGAACTAGAGCAGAACTCGATCTTGTAGCTGGACCGAATGACTTCGTGGACCCACTTGTCTTGCACCCGGGAAGTCCACGGGTCTGGAAACCAGCGAAGCTGTCCGCCCACCCCCGATACGGGTGAGGACGCACCTTCATGCAGAAGGAGCCTTGTACCCGGATCTGGAGAAGCCCGATCTTGGCTTGCCAGACAAGGTTCGTTTGGATACACCAAAGGAGGCCCTGAAAGTCTTCGAGCCCTTGTTTGTCGACCCTAAAAACTTCTTATGATCTGAGAAGGAAGGCCCACATGTACAACAAGGTTTCTTTCCATTAGTAGCCTGTGGAAGATAAGTACTCCCCCCTCCCCCCGTGAGACCTTTAATGATGTCATCCAGGAGAGCTCGAAACAGGCGATCACCTTGAAAAGGAAGATCAGTCAAGACCTTTTTTGAAGTCTGATCTCCAGACCAGCACTTGAGGCAAAAAACACGCCGAAGGACCACTGCAAAACAGAGAGGTGAGCCATCAGGGGAGCCACATCCAAAGAGGCATCACAGATAACCTGCAGCTCCAGGACCAGCTGGTCTGCCAGCTCAGCAAAGGCAGGGGAAAGCTCTTCCCCCTCCAGGTCACAGTGTAAGAGCTTAGCCCACTCGGTCGGAGTACGCAACACTGGGGCAATAGTGAATACCGGCCTCATTGCCGAACCAGCCAGAGTGTACATAGTGCGGGCCACAGCCTTCGCCTTCCGGTCAGCCAGATCCTTAAGGGTGGGGACTCTTCAACCGGAATCATGGTTGCCTTGTTTAATATGGAAACCGGAGGGTTCACCAGCGGTGGCACAGTCCACATCTTAAGAAGGAACTCCTCATTGCGGTAATGCCTAGTAAAGTGCTTAGGGACCCCACGGGACGCTCTCTCTCACACCCCCTCTCTCTCTCTCACCCACCCCCCTCTCTCTCTCTCTCCCTCCCTCACCCATCCCCCTCTCTCTCTCCCACCCCCTCTCACCCCCTCCTCTCGTTAGATCCCAGGGGTTCATGCTGGGACTTGTAGTCCTTAAATTTTGGAGGGAGTCACATCTGTTAAAAAGGAAGGAGTGGGGCAAATTTACATAGGAGGTGGAGGGGGGGGCGCCCAAATTTAGTCTTGCCTAGGGCAGCACAAAACCAAAATACACCACTGAGTATATGTTGACTAATTTGACTAACTCTTGGGAGGATCCTTTATGATGGTATTAGCCATGAGTCAGTCCTATCTTGTTATCTAAACCATTGTGTGATGTTTTGGGTAAATATCTGGGTTATTGTTCATGTGGTGACTGACATACTTCTCAAGTGTATAAAAAGCCTGTATTCTTGTTCAATAAACAGTTCCAGTTCCAGAGTACCGAAGCTAGTGCCGTCTAGTTCTTGGGTGCTATTCAATATGTAGCTATAATATCTGGTTCCTATGTTCAGACTGGAAGAAGCGGTATACGAACGGAAGCACCAAAGTCGGGTGCGGGGACGGTTCCGTCACAGATGGGATTTGTAGTTTGCCTGCAGCTTGGACCAATAGAACTATGTATATACCATACCTGTGGAATCCCGCTAGAAGCTGGAAATCACTGTATAGACACCACTACTCAGAGGCTGCCTGGCAACTTTTGGCTCAGGGAGCAAGTACAACCTTGAGGGCCCATGGTGCAATGACTCGACCCCCCTCCTGCTCTCCCTCTTCCCTACCCCCATACCAGGCTGCAGCTCTGCTCAACGGGCGAGTTGGGGTGGACAGCGCCTACCGCACCGACTCTGAGCAGCTGCCCTGGTGCATTGTGAACACAATAGGTTGGCTTTTGGGTACAGATTCTCTGATTGGATGAGGCAGAGAGAATGATGTCACTGCCCCGCCTCCCCACATCTACATCTACTGGAAGGGGTTGGTCTCAGTGCACACTTACCTGAAGTCCCTCCAGTGCTTTGGCTGTAGCGACAGGACACTTATAATTCACAAAAGCACAAAAACGTTCACCAAGCAGTCGGATGCTGTGCAGTTCTCCGTAACTAGAGAGAGCAAAATCACAATTAACACGTTTGTGCATATACATGTAATATCTGGAGGGGAATATAGAATTTTATATGACCAGAAAATCAATGGTGACCAGCAATGTTCTGCCCCACTAGGTCACTGAAAAAAAATTACATTGTTTAACATTTTATGCTCAAAGTTTTAGTTGAACAACACATGTAAATATATTATTATCATACAGGATTTATTATTATCATTATTATTATTCAGGACTTATTATACATGATTATTATTGTTATACAGGATTTATTATTATTATTAATAAACTCTGTGCTGCAATAATAATAATATAAAATCCCGTATAGAAATAATAACATTATTATAAAGGATTTATTATCATTATTCAGCATTTTTAATATTATTGTTATTACACAGGATTTATTATTATAATAAAGGATTTATTATTATTAAAAAACCCTGTGCAATAATAATAATAATATAAAATCCCGCATAGCAATAACAATAAAGGATTTATTATCATTATTCAGGATTTTTAATAATATTGTTATTACACAGGATTTATTATTATTATTATTATAATAAAGGATTTACTATTAATAAACCCGGTGCAATAATAATACTAATATAAAATCCCGTATAGCAATAATAACAGTAAAGGATTTATTATCATTATTCAGGATTTTTAATATTATTGTTATTACACAGGATTTATTATTATTATAATAAAGGATTATTATTAATAAACAAGTTGCAATAATAATAATAAAAATATAAAATCCCGTATAGCAATAATAACAATATTATTATAAAGGATTTATTATCATTATTCAGGATTTTTAATATTATTTTTATTACACAGGATTTATTATTATTATAATAAAGGATTTATTATTATTAATAAACCCTGTGCAATAATAATAATAATAATAATAATAATAATAATAATAATAATAATAATAATATAAAATCCTGTATAGCAATAGTAACAATATTATTAAAAAGGATTTTTTATCATTATTCAGGATTTTTAATATTTTTATTACACAGGATTTATTATTATTATAATAAAGGATTTATTATTATTAATAAACCCTGTGCAATAATAATAATAATAATAATAATAATAATAATAATAATATAAATTCCGTATAGCAATAATAACAATATTATTATAAAGGATGTATTATTAGCATTATTCAGGATTATTAATATTATTGTTATTACACAGGACTTATTATTATTATTATTATTATTATTATAAAGGATGTATTATTATTAATAAACCCTGTTCAATAATAATAATATAAAATCCCGTAAAGCAATAATAACAATAAAGGATTTATTATCCTTTTTCAGGATTTTTAATATTATTGTTATAACACAGGATTTTATTATTATTAAGGATTTATTATTATTAATAAACCCTGTGCAATAATAATAATAATAATAATATAAAATCCTGTATAGCAATAATAACAATATTATTATAAAGGATTTATTATCATTATTCAAGATTTTTAATATTATTATTACACAGGATTTATTATTATTATAATAAAGGATTTATTATTATTAATAAACCCTGTTCAATAATAATAATATAAAATCCCGTAAAGCAATAATAACAATAAAGGATTATCATTTTTCAGGATTTTTAATATTATTGTTCTAACACAGGATTTATTATAATAAAGGATTTATTATTATTAATAAACCCTGTGCAATAATAATAATAATAATAATAATATAAAATCCTGTATAGCAATAATAACAATATTATTATAAAGGATTTATTATCATTATTCAGGATTTTTAATATTATTATTATTACCCAGGATTTATTATTATTATTAATAAACCCTGTGCAATAATAATCATAATATAAAATCCCATATAGCAATAATAACATTATTATAATAAAGGATTATTATCATTATTCAGGATTTTTAATATTATTGTTATTACCCAGGATTTATTATTATTGATATTATAAATTATTTATTATTATTATTATTATTATTATTATTAATAATAATAATAATAATAATAATAAAAATAAATCATCCTGTATAACAATAACAACACTATTATACAGGATATTAATAATAATAATAAACCCTGTACAATAATAATATTATAAAATCCTGTATAGCAATATCAATTATATAAAACAGGATTTATAAATATTAAATCCTGTAAAATAATAATAATAACAATAATATTGTTATTGCTATACAGCTTTTTTTATTATTATTGTACAGGATTTATTAATATTATTCAATCCTGTATAATAAACATTGTTATACAGGATTATTATTATAATTATTAAACATAATAATAAATCCTGTATGGAACCCTCAAAAAACTATTTATTCACTCAGGAATATCATAGGATTTCTTGTGGGTGCAAGTTCCGTCTGCTGTTTAGATTTTTCTATATTATTTCAACATTATTGTCCTGATATACAATATATTTTTAACCTGTTATACATTCTACTCAAGCTTACTGTTTGTATAATTAGAACGTGTATCACACTTTTCATTCAATAAAATGTTTTTGGAAAAAATAATAATAATAAATCCTGTAAAATAATATTAAATCCTGTATAATAACAATAATAATAAAAAAAGTCCTACATAATATTGATAATAATACATTCTGTAAAATAATATTAAATCCTGTATACAGTAATAAAAATAATAAAAAAGTCCTGCATAATAATATTGATAATAATAAATTCTGTAAAATAATATTAAATCCTGTATATAGTAATAACAATAATAATAAAAAAAAGCCCTGCATAATAATATTGATAATAATAATAAATTCTGTAAACTAATATTAAATTCTGTATACAGTAATAACAATAATAAAAAAGCCCTGCATAATAATATTGATAATAATAATAAATTCTGTAAAATATTAAATCCTGTATACAGTAATAGCAATAATAATAATAATAAAGTCCTGCATAATAATATTGATAATAATAAATTCTGTAAAATAATATTAAATCCTGTATATAGTAATAACAATAATAATAAAAAAGCCCTGCATAATAATATTGATAATAATAATAAATTCTGTAAACTAATATTAAATCCTGTATACAGTAATAACAATAATAAAAAAGTCCTGCATAATAATATTGATAATCATAATAAATTCTGTAAAATATTAAATCCTGTATACAGTAATAACAATAATAATAATAATAATAATAAAGTCCTGCATAATAATATTGATAATAATAAATTCTGTAAAATAATATTAAATCCTGTATACAGTAATAATAATAATAACAAATTCCTGCATAATAATATTGATAATATTAATAAATTCTGTATAATAATGATATAATTTCAAGTGTTGTGCAACTAACTTTGAACACAAATTGTTCAACAATGTCATTTTTTTTTGCAGCCTAAATGTGCTGGGAAATGTTTGTATATTTTTATATATTCTCCCTAGTTTAGGGGGTGGATAATGGGGCATACCCATGGACTATGCGCAGTGATGGAGAACCTTGGCACCCCAGATGTTTTGGAACTACATTTCCCATTATGCTCAACTACACTGCAGAGTGCATGAGCATCATGGGAAATGTAGTTCCAAAACACCTGGGGTGCCAAGGTTCGCCATCACTGGCTATGTGTTTATTTTCACAGCTGCTTTTTAACGCCTCCTGCAGTCCTGCAGTTTATCTCCATACTAATGAGAATCAGAAACACACCCCAGCTTTTATACTCACAATTAGTCACCTTAATCCAATGACCATGGACGGTGTCAAAGCAGATGTCCAAGAACACGATGGAGATGTGAATGTTTCTGGACCCGCCCTCTTCTATTTCCATAGCCCAATCACCATGGTGCCATGGGGGGGTTGGGAACAAGTGGAAATTGCTTGAGTTCCATGGTGCCAAATTGTGGAAGAGGAGAATTTAATATGTGGTTGAAAGGTGGTGCTGAAGGCTCTGACCCCAGTTCAGGGATGGGTATTCCAGCTTGATGTAGATTGAGTCTTTCATGCCTTTTGTGGACCAGTTCTACTCTGTCCAAAATGTCCCGAGGTACAGTGCCTGGCAAAAGTATTCGGCCCCCTTGACCTTTGCGACCTTTTGCCACATTTCAGGCTTCAAATATAAAGATATAAAACTGTAATTTTTGGGAAGAATCAACAATAAGTGGGACACAATCATGAAGTGGAACGAAATTTTTTGGATATTTCAAACTTTTTTAACAAATAAAAAACTGAAAAATTGGGCGTGCAAAATTATTCAGCCCTTTTAAGTTAATACTTTGTAGCGCCACCTTTTGCTGCGATTACAGCTGTAGGTCGCTTGGGGTATGTCTCTATCAGTTTTCCACATCGAGAGACTGAAATTTTTGCCCATTCCTCCTTGCAAAACAGCTCGAGCTCAGTGAGGTTGGATGGAGAGCGTTTGTGAACAGCAGTTTTCAGTTCTTTCCACAGATTCTCGATTGGATTCAGGTCTGGACTTTGACTTGGCCATTCTAACACCTGGATATGTTTATTTGTGAACCATTCCATTGTAGATTTTGCTTTATGTTTTGGATCATTGTCTTGTTGGAAGACAAATCTCCGTCCCAGTCTCAGGTCTTTTGCAGACTCCATCAGGTTTTCTTCCAGAATGGTCCTTTATTTGGCTCCATCCATCTTCCCATCAATTTTCACCATCTTCCCTGTCCCTGCTGAAGAAAAGCAGGCCCAAACCATGATGCTGCCACCACCATGTTTTACAGTGGGGATGGTGTGTTCAGGGTGATAAGCTGTGTTGCTTTTACGCCAAACATAACGTTTTGCATTGTTGCCAAAAAGTTTGATTTTGGTTTCATCTGACCAGAGCACCTTCTTCCACATGTTTGGTGTGTCTCCCAGGTGGCTTGTGGCAAACTTTAAACAACACTTTTTATGGATATCTTTAAGAAATGGCTTTCTTCTTGCCACTCTTCCATAAAGGCCAGATTTGTGCAGTATACGACTGATTGTTGTCCTATGGACAGAGTCTCCCACCTCAGCTGTAGATCTCTGCAGTTCATCCAGAGTGATCATGGGCCTCTTGGCTGCATCTCTGATCAGTCTTCTCCTTGTATGAGCTGAAAGTTTAGAGGGACGGCCAGGTCTTCCTAGATTTGCAGTGGTCTGATACTCCTTCCATTTCAATATTATCGCTTGCACGGTGCTCCTTGGGATGTTTAAAGCTTTGGAAATCTTTTTGTATCCAAATCCGGCTTTAAACTTCTCCACAACAGTATCTCGGACCTGCCTGGTGTGTTCCTTGTTCTTCATGATGCTCTCTGTGCTTTAAACAGACCTCTGAGACTATCACAGTGCAGGTGCATTTATACGGAGACTTGATTACACACAGGTGGATTCTATTTATCATCATTAGTCATTTAGGTCAACATTGGATCATTCAGAGATCCTCACTGAACTTCTGGAGAGAGTTTGCTGCACTGAAAGTAAAGGGGCTGAATAATTTTGCACGCCCAATTTTTCAGTTTTTTATTTGTTAAAAAAGTTTGAAATATCCAATAAATTTCGTTCCTCTTCATGATTTTGTCCCACTTGTTGATTCTTCACAAAAAATTACAGTTTTATATCTTTATGTTTGAAGCCTGAAATGTGGCAAAAGGTCGAAAAGTTCAAGGGGGCCAAATACTTTTGCAAGGCACTGTATATTCCTAATACCCACTGGGGGAGATTTACTAAAACTGTAGAGTACAAAATCTGGCACAGCTCTACATAGAAACCAATCAGCTTCCAGGTTTTATTGTCAAAACTTAACTGAAAAAGCTGACGATAGAAGCGGATTGGCCACCATGCAAATATTAGCTGGAAACTCTCAGCTTTGGGATGGAAGACGCCCAGTGATAAATTAATGAGACAAGAACGGGACGGTCGGCTCACCATTTAAATACATCTCTCAGTAGCTTTTCCGTGATCTGGTCGGTGATATTTCCCACCCACAAAGAGCAGCTCTGAGGTCTGTGGAATAGAGAAATTTCACAGGAATTATGAGTACATCTCATCTCTCCATCATACACTATATTGTCAAAAGTATTGGGACGCCTGCCTTTACACACACATGAACTTTAATGGCATCCCAGTCTTAGTCTGTAGGGTTCAATATTGAGTTGGCCCACCCTTTACAGCTATAACAGCTTCAACTCTTCTGGGAAGGCTGTCCACAAGGTTTAGGAGTGTGTTTATGGGAATGTTTGACCATTCTTCCAGAAACGCATTTGTGAGGTCAGGCACTGATGTTGGAAGAGAAGACCTGGCTAGCAGTCTCCACTCTAATTCATCCCAAAGTTGTTCTATCAGGTTGAGGTCAGGACTCTGTGCAGGCCAATCAAGTTCCTCCACCCCAAACTTTCTCATCCATGTCTTTATGGACCTTGCTTTGTGCACTGGTGCGCAGTCATGTTGGAACAGGAAGGGGCCATCCCCAAACTCTTCCCACAAAGTTGGGAGCATGAAATTGTCCAAAATGTCTTGGTATGCTGACGCCTTAAGAGTTCCCTTCATTGGAACTAAGGGGCCAAAGCCAACCCCTGAAAAACGACCCCACACCATAATCCCCCCTCCACCAAATGATTTGGACCAGTGCACAGAGCAAGGTCCATAAAGACAGGGATGAGTGAGTTTTGGGTAGAGGAACTTGACTGACCTGCACAGAGTCCTGGTGGAGGGAGGGTTATGGTGTGGGGATGATTTTCAGGGGTTAGGCTTGGCTCCAGTGAAGGGAACTCTTAAGGTGTCCACTTACAAAGACATTTTAGACAATTTTATGCTCCCAACTTTATGGGAACAGTTTGGGGATGACCCCTTCCTGTTCCAACATGGCTGCTCACCAGTACACAAAGCAAGGTCCATAAAGACATGGATGAGTGAGTTTGGGGTGGAGGAACTTGACTGGCCTGCACAGAGTCTGAACCTCAACTGGACAGAACACTTTTGGGATGAATTAGAGCAGAGACTGCGAGCCAGGCCTTCTCCTCCTACATCAGTGCCTGACCTCACAAATGCGCTTCTGGAAGAATGGTCAAACATTCCCATAGACACTCCTAAACCTTGTGGACAGCCTTCCTAGAAGAGTTGAAGCTGTTATAGCTGCAAACGGTGGGCCAACTCAATATTGAACCCTACAGACTAAGACTGGGAGGCCATTAAAGTTCATGTGCGTGTAAAGGCAGGCGTCCCAATACTTTTGACAATATAGTGTATCTTCCTAATGACATAATAACATTAGCTTCAGAAAACCGCTGACATACAGAAATCAGATAGAGTGATAACAAGACACAAAAGAGTTGATTTACTAAAGGCAATAGAATGTGCACTTTGCAAGAACAGTTACTCCAGAGATAGTAAATGATCAAAACATCTGCTGACTTCCATCATACAATCACATGCAAGGAAAAATGCTGTTTTTTTTTTTTTTTTTTTTTTTAAACTTTTCCTTGCATGTGATTGGGTATTCTTTGCAATATTAAGCTTTACCTCATTTACTAAGCTCTGGAGCAACTGCACTTTGCAAAGTGCACAGTCTATTTGCCTTTAGTAAATCAACCCCATAGATTCTATATATATATATTATATGCATCAAAACGTGAGCTAATAACCAGAATAAGTCATTTTTGGGGTCAAACTGATGACAAGTTTACTGGACCAGATCACACGGTTGCTGGTGTGTACTGGTATTAACCACTTCTGGACCGGAAGGATTTCCCCCCTTAATGACCAGGCCATATTTTGCGATTCGGCACTGCGTTACTTTAACTGACAATTGCGCAGTCGTGTGACGCTGTACCCAAACATAATTGACATGCTTTTTTTCCCACAGAGCTTTCTTTTGGTGGTATTTGATCACCTGTGCGATTTTTATTTTTTGCGCTATAAACAAAAAAAGAGCGACAATTCTGAAAAAAAAATATATATATTTTTATTTTTCACATTCTGCTATATAACATTCTCAAAAAAAAAAAAATTTAAAAATCAAAATTTTTTCATATTTTAGGCTAGTTTGTTTTCTGCTACATATTTTTGGGGGAAAAAAAATAATCGCAATAAGCGTATTTTGATTGGTTTGCGCAAAAGTTATTGCGTCTACTAACTATGGGAAAGATTTATGTCATTTTTTTTTTTTTCACTAGTAATGGCGGGACTGCCACATTGCCGCGGACAGATCGGACCCCTAACTGACATTTTTGACACTTTTGGGGGGACCAGTGACATTACTTCAGTAATCAGTGCTATACATATGCACTGTTACTGTAATAATGACACTGGCAGGGAAGGGGTTAACACTGTGGGTGATCAAGGGGTTAAATGTGAGCCTAGGGAAGTGATTCTAACTGTGGGGGGCGGGGCTTGTGAAATGATCACAGAGACCTGTGATCCTATATAGAAGGATCGCAGGTGCTCTGTGATCATTCCAGGGAGAAGAACAGTCGGTTGTGTTTACAACAGCTGACCGTCCTTCTCTCTCAGCAGGGAGCGATCGGAGGTGTCAGGTGGCAATCGGAGCCGCTTGAACCGTACATCGGAGTTACCGCAGTCGAGTGGGGGTGGGAGCCCCCTAGCTGCCCGCATGCGACTGACATGGTCTACATCGGTTTGCGCAGGAGAGCCACCCTGCCACAGTAAAAAGGCGGCGTGTGGTCGGCAATCATTTAATAGTGCGGATGCACCAATCCCGGCACAATGTGGGCGTTTGCAGTCTTTTTTTTATCAGAACTTTACTGAATTGTCATAATAACATTTCAGAACATTGTGTTCACACAGCGGTGCTGTCCACCAGACACAGCTGATGACTGATCACAGAACCAGCCCACTGCCAGTACCATGTGACTGCTGTAACCAATCACAGCAGGTCACATGACAATTGTAACCAATGTATGGCTTCCTTTCAAGCCATCCATTGTGTACTATTGCGATTGGTCACAGAGTTCACACTGGGCCAATTACAGCACCTCTGTCCTATGTGATCAGCTATGGCCAATCACAGCTAATCACAACGAAACAAACTGGATAAATCTATTGCATTCAGTAAAATGATTGCGTATAGCAATGAAATCCATTTCTATAAGCTAACAATGTGTTTAACCACTTGCCGACTGCTCACAGTATATTTACTGCGGCGGTCAGCCCCTCACAGGCAGAGCGACGTAGGTCTAGGTCGCTAGCCTGTGAGGGTCTAGGGAGCGAGCACGCGCCCCCGAAGGCACGCTCCCGCGTGGTCATGGACCCCCCCGCGCGCGTGTGTCCGGCGGACCCGATGTCCACCGGTCACTCGGCGATCGTCGGTGCAGAGGGAGAAAGGCAGACGGCTGATGTAAACAAGCCGCCTGTCATTCTCCCCTGTGTAGGAATAGTGATCATACGGTTCTACTATGTAGGACCGTTGATCATTGTTCCTACACCAGTAGCCATGTCCAATCACAGTTAGAATCACGCCCCTAGGGACACACATAACCACTCCCTCTCAAAAAAAGTTAACCCCTTCACTGCCAGTGTAATTTTACTGTAGTAATGTCACTGGTAACCTCAAAAGTGTCAAAAATGTCAGTCAAGGGTCCGATCTATCAGCCGCAATGTCGCAGTACCGCAAAAAAAAAAATCACAGATCGTCACTGTTACGACACCCCAAAGTATGAAAGGGGTTACAGTCGTCTAGGATAATCCACTCCCGAACACCCGGACAGCTATCGACCACTCCAATCCGCCATACATGAAGCACATCAATAATTCCCCCCCAAGTACGAGACAAGGCTCTGTAGTGAGGTTCGATCAAGAGTAACTCTCTTCTCCTTTATTGCAAGAAACACAACACTTATATATACTTTGAGAATACCACATGAACAATGACTGTGTAATTACAGCCAGGTGAGCTCATTAACATACTTATCAATAGTCTCAGACCCTATTAACATACTGTCCTATTTTAGACAAAAGCACTTAGTTAATCCGTAGACATTCTTTAGGAGGGGGCTGCTGGAAACAATCCCCCCCCCTCTCTCTGCAGCTAATACACATTGAATTTGCAGACATGGTGTCTCTCAACCTCTTTAAAGGAATTTGGAGCGTAGCAGCTAAAACATAGGGGAACAAAGGGGGGCTGTACGGGCCGTGGAACAGCCGAACAAACAGACGAAAGGAGGCAGCAACAATATAATACAAAGTCAGATGGTTCTGTCACAGTCACCATTACGCGTTAAAAATACGCGTTAAAAAAAAAAAAAAACAACAAAAATCTTGCCCTTTGTTAGTAAACGCGATAACTTTTGCGCAAACCAAACAAAATACGCTTTTTGTGATTTTTTTTTACCAGACATATGTAGCAGAAAACAAAAATTGGCCAAAAATGGTAAAAAATTTCGATTTTTACATTTTTTTTGGGGGAATTTCATATAAAAAAATGTAAAAATATTGTTATTTTTGCAAAATTGTCGCTCTTTTTTTGTTTATAGCGCATGATCAAAAAAATAATGTTACCATAGTAATATTGTACTACTCTAGGGAAGTGATCAGGGTTTTTTTTTTTTTATTTAACCACTTAAGCCCCGGAAGATTTTACCCCCTTCCTGACCAGGGCCTATTTTGCGATTCGGCACCGCGTGAATTTAACGGACAATTGCGCGGTCGTGCGACACTGTACCTAAACTAATTTGACGTCCTTTTTTTCCCACAAACAGAGCTTTCTTTTGGTGGTATTTGATCACCTGTGCGATTTCTATTGCTCTGGTCAAAGTGTGTTAAAAAAAAAAAAAAAAAACAACATAAAAAATATATAATAAAAATGAAAAAATGTTAAATTTTTTTTGTTAAAAATGTATTTATTTATTTTTTCATACTGTCACCAGTCAGTGTCCCTGATCACCACCACACCTTTTTTGAGGACGCTGTACTACACTGGTGACAGTATGTTAAAAAAAAAAAAAAACGAAAAAAAAAGTATTTTTTTAATTTTTCTTAATTTTCCAAAACATTATGACAAAAAAATGACATCTTCAAAAAACTCGCTATGCCTCTTACTAAATACCCTGGATTGTTTACTTTCAAAAAAAGGGATAATTTGGGGGATATTTGTACTGTCCTGACATTCATTTTTGGGCCTCAAGAAATTAGATAGGCCGTCAGTACTTAAGGATTGATAATTTTTCAGATCTACAGTATATCCCATAGTTTGTGGACTCTATAACCTTCTTACAGACTCACTTCCCTAGAGTAGTACAATGTCACTGGTACCCCCAAAAGTGTCAAAAATGTCAGTTAGGGGTCCAATCTGTCCGCCACAATGTAACAGTCCTGCAAAAAAAAAAAAAAAAAATCGCAGATTGCAGCCATTACTAGTAAAAAAAAATAAACAATAAAAATTACAAATCTTTCCCCTTAGATAGTAAACGCGATAACTTTTGCACAAACCAATCAAAAGACGCTTATTGTGATTTTTTTTTACCAAAAATATGTAGCAGAAAATAAATTGGTCTAAAATGTTAAAAAAAAAAAAACATTTTTTTTTTGGGAATGTTATATATCAGAATGTAAAAAATATTGTTTTTTTTTTTCAAAATTGTCGCTCTTTTTTTCAAAAATTAAAAATCGCACAGGTGATCAAATACCACCAAAAGAAAGCTCTATTTGTGGGGGAAAAAAGGGACATAAATTTGGGTACAGCGTCGCACGACCGCTCAATTGTCCATTAAAGAAACGCAGTGCCGAATCGCAAAATATAGCCTGATCAGGAATGGGGTAAAATCTTCCGGTCTTAAAGCGGTTAAAAATACGCTCATTGAGAATTTTTTTGTCAAAGACATGTAGCTAAATACATTTTGGCCTAAATATATGACAAAAATTGAATATATTGGATATTTTTTAACTGTCAAAGTAGAAAAATATTGTTATTTTTTTCAAAATTGTCGCGTTTTTTTATTAATATTGCAAAAAATGAAAATCGCACAGGTGATCAAATACCACCAAAAGGAAGCTCTGTTTGTGGGAAAAAAAAGGACGTAAATTTTGTTTCGGTACGGCGTTGCATGACCGCGCAATTGTTAGTTAAAGTCACGCAGTGCCAAGTTGGAAAAAGTGGCCTGGACGTTAAGCAGGAAAATCCTCCGGTGGTAAAGTGGTTAAGATTAAGGAGAAAGCCAAATCTGCATAAAGTGAAGAATTCTGGGAAGGCGTTTCTGATCCGCCGCCATCGGAAAGCGATTTGTACAATTCCTCGGGCGCTCATACTCACAATTCATTTAAGAAGAGCAGATCCTCTTCTGCCGGATCCTCCAGGTTCACATTTTCCTGCAACACTGCGCCGCCAGAAAGAAGAGAAAGTTACTGAGCGCCGGTCACATGACTCCCCCCCCCCCCCCAACCAGGAAATAAAACAGACGTTACAATTTAGAAAATTACCTTTGGCAGAAATTGGATCTTCCATGACAGCAGCCACAGATTCGTGTTCCTCCAGCAAAGCGACGCTCTGCTCCTGGGTGAATCCATGAACCTTGAAAGAGATTTAAATACTCATTACAGAAGAACTGAGGGGTGCGTCTCAATGAGATCACTGAATTAGACTTCTCATTTACTTTGGTAAATCTGCGTATTTAACTATTTAACCTCTTCCGGACCGCCACAGCGCGAAACGGACGTATGTGTACGTCGGTTGCTTGCCTGCAGCTAGGGGGCGAGCGCGCGCCGCCGCTGGCGCGCTTCCGCCCCCACTCGGCAGCGGGGACCCTAATGCACAGGGCAGGCGGCTCTGATTGCCATCTGACACCTGCGTGATCGCCCCCCGCTGAGAGAGAAGGACGGGCATCTGTTGTTCTCTCTGGAATGATCACAGAGCGCCTGTGATCCTTCTATATAGGATCACAGGTCTCTATGATCAATTCACAAGTCCCTCCCCCATACAGTTAGAAACACTCCCCTAGGCTCACATTTAACCCCTTGATCACCCCTGGGTTAACCCCTTCCCTGAGATAATGAAACAATGAGAGAAAAGCCGCTCAGGTGTATGTTCCAAAACCGGTGCAGGTCAGATCCGTCATCCAAGAGTAGAGAAATTCCAAGTTGGAGACCGCACTCAAGGTATATGATGAAATCAAAAGGTTTCTTTATTCCTCATAAATAAAGTAGACAGACAGTGTACAATCAGACGTGTCGGGTTGACGCATTTCACGATGCTGGAGATCGCTTACTCTTGGAATTTCTTAACCCCTTCCCTGCCAGTGTCATTATTACAGTAAGGCTCCATGTACACGGGACGCTGGAAATGGCCGTTTAGGAGCAGTTGGGCGTTTTTTTCAGAAGCCCCTGAACCCACCTACATTTTATCTTATCTGTCCATGTACACCAGGGTGTTTACAGTCATTTGCAGGCAGTTGCATTCAGGGACTTTTTTTAGAACGCAATTATTTGCGTACGAACGTGTGTTTCCCGGCGTTTCAAACGCACAAACGCGTCCGAACGCGATGACCCGCGTTTAGCATTCGCATTTTTCCATTTTAAAGGGGAATCATTTTTTTGACCTCTAGGAACGCTTCTAAACGCAAACGCCCGCTAAACGCGGGTACAAACGCAACCGAACGGACGTTTCAAACGTCCTAAAAATTCCAGCATTCAAAGGGACTTTTAACAACGTCCCGTGTACATGGAGCCTTACAGTGCATATTTATAGCACTGATTACTGTAGTAATGTCACTGGTACCCCCAAAAGTGTCAAAAATGTCAGTCAGGGGTCCGATCTGTCCGCCACAATGTCGCAGTCCCGCAAAAAATCACAGATCACCGCCATTGCTAAAAAAAAGAAAAAAAAAAAAACAATAAAAATGACATAAATCTTTCCCGTAGTTAGTAGGCGCGATAACTTTTGCGCAAACCAATCAAAATACGCTTATTGCGATTTTTTTTTTACCAAAAATATGTAGCAGAAAACAAATTGGCCTAAAATGTTAAAAAAAATCTGATTTTTAAATTTTTTTTGGGGGGAATGTTCTATAGCAGAAAGTGAAAAATATTGTTTTTTTTTTCAGAATTGTCGCTCTTTTTTTGTTTATAGCGCAAAAAATAAAAATCGCAGAGGTGATCAAATACCACCAAAAGAAAGCTCTGTTTGTGGGAAAAAAAGGCTATCAATTTTATTTGGGTACAGCGTCGCAGGACCGCGCAATTGTCCGTTAAAATAAAGCAGTGCCGAATTGCAAAATATGGCCTGGTCATTACATAGTTACATAGTTAGTGAGGCTGAAAAAAGACACAAGTCCATCCAGTTCAACCTATCTGTGTGTGTTTGCTTTTAACCGTACATTATATACCCCTGTATGTTGTGGTCTTTAAGGTGTCCATCCAATAGTTTTTTGAAACTATCAATGCTCCCCGCTGATACGACTGCTTGTGGAAGAGAATTCCACATCCTTACCGCTCTTACAGTGAAGAACCCCTTACGCACTTTAAGGTTAAACCGCCTTTCCTCTAGTTTTAGTGAGTGGCCACGTGTCTTATTGTATTCCCTTACTCTAAATAGTTTGTTCCTTATGCTAGGGTCGCCAGTACAATATTTGTACATTGATATCATATCCCCCCTCAAGCGTCTCTTCTCCAGAGAGAATAAGTTCAGTGCTTGTAGTCTTTCCTCATAGCTGATGCCCTCCATTCCCCTAATTATTTTTGTTGCCCTTCTCTGGACTTTCTCCAGTTCCAGCACATCCTTCCTGAGGACCGGTGCCCAGAACTGGACAGCATACTCCAGATGTGGCCGGACCAGAGTCTTGTAGAGTGGAAGAATAATCTCTTTATTTCTGGAGTGAATCCCCTTTTTTATACAACCCAGTATTCTGTTGGCTTTGCTTGCAGCGGCTTGGCATTGCATGCCACTTCCAAGCCTGTTGTCTACCAGTACCCCCAGGTCCTTTTCCATCCTAGACTCACCCAGAGGTTCCCCCCCTAGTGAGTAGCTTGCTTTCTGGTTTCTGGCCCCCAAGTGCATTACTTTACATTTTTCAACATTAAACCTCATCTGCCATGTAGTTGCCCACCCCGTTATTTTGTTCAGGTCTGCTTGCAAGATTTCCACATCCTGCATAGAAGATATTGGCATGCCTAATTTAGTATCATCTGCAAATACTGAGATTGTACTAGATATCCCCTCCTCTAGATCATTTATGAATAAATTAAACAGGATTGGTCCCAGGACAGAACCCTGGGGGACCCCACTTTCCACACCCGCCCAATCCGAGTACTCCCCATTAATCACCACCCTCTGTACTCTCCCCTGGAGCCAGTTCTCTATCCAGGTACTCACCTTATGGTCCATACCTACCTTCCTTAGTTTGTACAGTAAGCGTTTGTGGGGAACGGTGTCAAAGGCCTTTGCGAAGTCCAGATACACCACATCCACAGGCTTACCTTTATCTAAGTGGCAGCTCACTTCATCATAGAAGGTTAATAGATTGGTTTGGCATGAACGATTTTTCATGAATCCATGCTGATTACTACTTATAATACCGTTTTCATTACTAAAGTCTTGTATGTGGTCCCTTATCATCCCCTCCAAAATTTTGCAGACTACTGATGTTAGGCTGACCGGCCTATAGTTACCCGGGATATATCTCGGCCCCTTTTTAAATATTGGTACCACGTTGGCTTTTTTCCAATCAGCTGGCACCATACCCGTCTGTAAACTATCCTTAAAGATCAAGAATAATGGTCTGGCAATCACCTGACTGAGCTCATTTAGAACCCTTGGGTGCAAGCCATCCGGTCCCGGGGATTTATTTATGTTAAGTTTCTCTAGTTTAGCTCTAAGTCTATCCTCTGTTAGCCATGGCGGCACTTCCTGAGGTGTATTATTTAGTTCGGCCTTACAAGCGGGGTTCGTGTAGCCCCCCGATTCCTTTGTGAAGACTGAAGAAAAGAAATTATTTAACACTTCCGCCTTTTCTCTGTCCTCAGTGGCCATTTTTCCTTTATCATCTTTTATGGGGCCAATGTGTTCTGGCCTCGCTTTCTTACTGTTTATATACTTAAAGAATTTCTTGGGGTTCTTTTTACTCTCCTCCGCTATATGTCTCTCGTGTTCTATTTTAGCCGCCTTGATTTCATCTTTACATTTCTTATTACACTCTTTGTAATGCTTAAATGCTGCCAATGACCCCTCAGTCTTGTATTTTTTGAAGGCCTTTTCTTTAGCTCTAATATGCATTTTTATGTTGGAGTTTAGCCACCCAGGGTTTAGTTTTGCTCTTTTAAATTTATTTCCTTATGGAATGCACTGGCCCACCCCCTTGTTAAGTATGCTCTTGAAGCACTCCCATTTTTCCTCCGTGTTCTTTGTTCCCAGGGTTCTATCCCATTTGATATTTTCTAGCAGCGAGCGCAGTTTAGGGAAATTGGCTCTTTTGAAATTCAGTGTCCTTATATTACCCTTGTGTTTCCTATTACTGTAATTAATACTGAAACCAATTGACCTATGGTCACTGCTCCCTAAGTTGTCCCGTATTTCTATATCCGTGATCAGGTCTGTATTGTTGGTAATCAGTAGGTCAAGTACCGCATTGTTTCTTGTCGGTGCATTCACCATCTGACCCATGAAATTGTCCTGCAAAACATTTAGGAACTGCCGAGCCTTGGCTGAATGCGCGGTTCCTTCTGCCCAGTCTATATCAGGATAAATAAAGTCCCCCA
Source organism: Pelophylax lessonae (assembly GCF_965119305.1). Classification (NCBI taxonomy): domain Eukaryota; kingdom Metazoa; phylum Chordata; class Amphibia; order Anura; family Ranidae; genus Pelophylax; species Pelophylax lessonae. Next base: position 22,003,636 of record NC_138776.1, read on the forward strand.
TTATAATGACATTTCCCATCCTTGCTGCCAATCCTATCTGTAACATGAGGTCCGCCTCACCCTCCTCCCTCTGGTTTGGGGGCCTATAGCATACGCCCAATATTACTTTCCCCACCGTGCCTTCCCTTTGAAGCTCTACCCATAGGGATTCTGCCTTGTCCTTAGCTCCATTATTAATATCATCCCTCATATTTACCTGTATACTGTTCTTAATATACAAACATACCCCTCCCCCTTTTTTACCCTCTCTATCTCTGCGATAAAGGGAATACCCCTGAATGGTCGCCATCCAGTCATGAGAGCTGTCAAACCAAGTCTCAGTTATCCCCACAAAATCTAAGTCCTCCTCAAACATCAGCAGCTCCAGCTCTCCCATCTTGTTGGCCAGGCTTCTGGCATTGGTATATAAGCCTCGTAATTTTGATGTTTTTAGGCTGCTCTCTTGATTTTTCCCCGTACCCACCCTGGGTATAGGGGCTCCGAACACCCTACCGCTAATGCCCCCATTTCTGCCCTCTGAAACTTGCTTTCCACTGGCTAATTCTACATCTGTACCCTCCCCCCCATTCCCTAGTTTAAAAGCCCCTCTAGCTTTTTGGCCATCCTCACACCCAGTACGGCTGCACCCTCCCCATTTAGGTGCAATCCGTCCCTACCAAAGAGCCGGTGACCGACTGAGAAGACGGCCCAGTTCTCCAGGAACCCGAAACCCTCCTTACTACACCAGCTCCTCAGCCACTCGTTAACTTCCCTAATCTCCCGCTGCCTCTCTGGTGTGGCTCGAGGTACAGGTAGTATTTCGGAAAATACTACCTTGGAGGTCCTAGTCCTCAACTTAGCGCCTAAGTCCCTGAAATCGTTTAGGACTCTCCATCTTCCTCTGCCTATGTCATTGGTACCCACGTGTACCATGACAGCTGGGTCTTCCCCAGCCCCACCCAGTAATCTGTTCACCCGATCCGCAATGTGCTGAACCCGAGCGCCCGGCAAACAACAGACTGTTCGGCACACACGGTCTTTGTCACAGATTACACTATCTGTCCTTCTAATAATTGAGTCCCCTACCACCAGCACCTGTCTTTCCTTTCCCTTTCTCCCGGCCTCACTGGAGGAGTTCTTCCCCTGGCAGCTAGGGGCGTCACTCTGCTCCAGCAATGCTGGTCCCTGACTGGTTTCCCCAACATCACACAACGGGGCGTATCTATTGGGGTGCTCCAGCCCAGGATCAGCCTCCTTGCCTTGTTCCCTTCTACCCCTCCTAACTGTCACCCCTCTGCTCTGCTCTGATGCCTGCACCTCCGATACTCCGCCCACCTCTGTGCAGGCCCCTGTCTGCACCTGATTGGTACAATCCTGGCTCTCCTCCGGTATGGACATTCGTCTCAGTGTTGCCAGCTGCTTCCCTAGATTCAGGACCTGAGCTTCCAGGGAAGCAACGTGCTCACATTTTGCGCATTTGTATTCGCCCTCGATCGCATGACCGAGGAACGCATACATATTACAAGATGTACACCGAGTCGCATCCCCACACCCGCCGGGCATTGTACCTACTAATCTAATCTAATGGGGATTCAGTAATTTAAGTCTATCCTATGTGGCTATTTCCTGGCTTCCTAACGCTACCTTCTCACCCTCTGGTATTCCGCTCCACTCACTTGACACCGGTCAGTCACCCAACACTCACAATCTCACAGCCCGGTCAGACGCACAACACTAAGTCGCACAGCCCGGTCAGAAGCACAACACTGAGTCGCACAGCGCGGTCAGACGCACAACATTCAGTCGCACAGCCCGGTCAGACGCACAACACTGAGTCGCACAGCCCAGTCAGACGCACAACACTGAGTCGCACAGCCCGGTCAGACGCACAACACTCAGTCGCACAGCCCGGTCAGAAGAACAACACTCAGTCGCACAGCCCGGTCAGACGCACAACACTGAGTCGCACAGCCCGGTCAGACTCACAACACTGAGTCGCATAGCCCGGTCAGACGCACAACACTCAGTCGCACAGCCCGGTCAGACGCACAACACTGAGTCGCACAGCCCGGTCAGACGCACAACACTGAGTCGCACAGCCCGGTCAGACGCACAACACTGAGTCGCACAACCCCGTCAGACGCACAACACTGAGTCGCACAGCCCGGTCAGACGCAGAACACTGTGTCGCACAGCCCGGTCAGACGCACAACACTCAGTCGCACCGCCCGGTCAGACGCACAACACTGAGTCGCACCGCCCGGTCAGACGCACAACACTGAGTCACACCGCCCGGTCAGATGCACAACACTGAGTCGCACCGCCCGGTCAGACGCACAACACTGAGTCGCACCGCCCGGTCAGACGCACAACACTGAGTCGCACAGCCCGGTCAGACGCACAACACTGAGTCGCACAGCCCGGTCAGACGCACAACACTCAGTCGCACCGCCCGGTCAGACGCACAACACTCAGTCGCACCGTCCGGTCAGACGCACAACGCTCAGTCGCACAGCCCGGTCAGACGCACAACGCTCAGTCGCACAGCCCGGTCAGATGCACAACGCTCAGTCGCACAGCCCGGTCAGACGCAAAACGCTCAGTCGCACAGCCCGGTCAGACGCACAACGCTCAGTCGCACAGCCCGGTCAGACGCACAACGCTCAGTCGCACAGCCCGGTCAGACACACAACGCTGAGTCGCACAGCCCGGTCAGACGCAAAACGCTCAGTCGCACAGCCCGGTCAGACGCAAAACGCTCAGTCGCACAGCCCGGTCAGACGCACAACGCTCAGTCGCACAGCCCGGTCAGACGCACAACGCTCAGTCGCACAGCCCGGTCAGACGCACAACGCTCAGTCGCACAGCCCGGTCAGACGCACAACGCTCAGTCGCACAGCCCGGTCAGACGCAAAACACTGAGTCGCACAGCCCGGTCAGACGCACAATGCTCAGTCGCACCGCCCGGTCAGACGCACAACGCTCAGTCGCACAGCCCGGTCAGACGCAAAACACTCAGGTAGTGATAGGTACTCCCAGACACTCAGGTAGCAACAGGTACTCACAGATACTCAGGTACTCACAGATACTCAGGTACTCCCAGATACTCAGGTACTCACAGATACTCAGGTACTCACAGATACTCACAGGTACTCACAGGTACTCTCAGATACTCAGGTACTCTCAGATACTCAGGTACTCACAGGTACTCAGGTACTCACAGATACTCAGGTACTCCCAGATACTCAGGTACTCCCAGATACTCAGGTACTCACAGATACTCACAGGTACTCACAGATACTCAGGTACTACACTACACCCTCAGTCAGTGTACAATCTCAGTCACCAGTCTTACTTACCTAGTGTATGTCCCTTTAAGTCTGTCTCTAGCAGTTCCTGGCTGTTTTTTTTTTTTTCCCTCAGACGGTCAGTCTCCGCTCTGCACCCGCCTCCCTCTGTCACTTCCCGGTCAGCCTTTGCTCGCTAGTCTCCTCTGCTCCCTCTCTGTCTGGGGGGGGGGGGTCCGCACCACTCGCCGCCCGCCGCAAGAAGGGGGGGGGGTTTACTGTTCCGCTCGCCACCCGCAACAAGAGAGGGGGGGGGTTACCGACCCGCTCGCCGCTCGCTTCTGGGGGGGGGGGGGGTCGGGGTTCGAGCGCCGCTCCCCGCCGCTGCTCTCCTGGGGGGGGGGGGGGGTTACTCACACGCGGTCGGTCACGCACACACTCCACACACACTCCTCTCTCCTGCTCGCCCTGACAGCCTCTGATCCCGCGCTCTGCTCCACAGCACCACCTGCTGGCAAGTGGCAAGATGTCTCAGGCTACCTCCTGAGTGAAGTTAAGGGGGAAAATCTTCCGGTCCAGAAGTGGTTAAAATGAGTGTCTTTTTCTAAGACCCTAAGGCTCCATTCACACCTGGGCGTTTTCAGCTCCAAAAACGCTCAAAAGAAACGCTTCCAAAACGCCCAACAAGTAAAACCCCATTCATTTAAATGGCCCCTGTTCACATCTGAGCGTTTTGCAAAACGCCTGTAGCTGAAAAAAGTACATGAGCTTCTTTTTGGGCTGATTACCAGCGTTTTTGATAGATGTCAATGAAAAACGCCTGAAAAAAACGCGGTAAAATCGCAGTAAAATCGTGGTTAAAATCACGGTAAAATCGCAGTAAAATCGTGGTTAAAATCACGGTAAAATCGCGGTAAAAAACGCTACGCTCAAGTGTGAATGCAGCCTAAGAAATGTAACTGACCTCAAGCTGAAATTGAATCTGCTTATGTAGCACCCTCTAGTGTCCTGCTAGATTAGTGCAGTAAAATGTATCTGACTCATGGTAACTGTATGAGTCTGTAATCCGGTCGGGTAACCAGAGGCACACCTCCCAACTTTTTGAGGTGGGAACGAGGGACACTTATTAGCAAAAGTATGTAGGCATAGGACACACCCCCTGCCATGCCCCCTTAACTAGTTCTGGGCCCGAAAGATTTGTCCCCTTTATGACCAGGCCATTTTTTCGCAATTCGGCACTGCGTAATTTTAACAAAAAATTCCGGGATCGTGTGACGCTGTACCCAAATAAAATTGATGTCCTTTTTTCCCCACAAATAGAGCTTTCTTTTGGTGGTATTTGATCACCTGTGCGATTTGCTTTTTGTACTATAAACAAAAAAAGATTGACAATTCTGAAAAAAAAAAAAATATATATATATATTTTTCACATTTTGCTATAAAACATTCCCAAAAAAAAAAAAAACATTAAAAAAATCAAAATTTTTCATCATTTTAGGCCAATTTGTATTCCGCTATATATTTCTTAATAAATAAAAAAATCCCAATAAGTGTATATTGATTGGTTTGCGCAAAAGTTATTGCGTCTACAAACTAGGGGAAAGATTTGTCATTTTTATTTATTTTTTACTAGTAATGGCCGCGATCTGCGATTTTTAGTGGAGAACAGATTGGACCCCTAACTGACATTCTTGACACTTTTGGAGGGGGGGGGGGGGGGCAGTGACATTACTACAGTAATCAGTGCTAAAAATCCCAAAGTCCCAAAAAAAATTTAAAAATCAAAATGTTTCATCCTTTTAGGCCAATTTGTATTCTGCTACATATTTTTGTAAAAAAAAAAAAAAAAAGGAAAAGAAATTGAAATAAGGGTATTTTGATTGGTTTGGGCAAAAGTTATCACATTTATAAAGCGGGGGGAAAGATTTCGGACATTTTTATTTATTTTATATTTTTTACTAGTAATGGCGGCGATCTGTGATTTTTAGCGGGACTGCGACATTGCGGCAGACAGATCGGATTCCTAAATTAAATTTTTGACACTTTTGGGGGGACCAGTGACATTACTACAGTAATCAATGCTAAAAATATGCACTGTTACTGTAATAATGACATTGGCGGGGAAGGGGTTAACTCAAAGGGTTAATTGTGAGCCTAGGGGAGTGTTTTCTAACTGTATGGGGGAGGGACTTGTGAAATGGCCAGAGACATGTGATCCTATATAGAAGGATCTATACAACAGCCGACTGTCCTCTCTCAGCGGGGAGCGATTGCGGGTGTCCAGTGGCAATCGTGTCCGCTGACCCTGTGCATCGGCATCACCACTGCACCACGTGCACGACGGACGTAGGGCTACATTGGTTTGCGCAGGAGAGGCAGCCTGCCGCAGTAAATGTGCGGCACGCGGTCTTAATGTGGTTAAAGGAGCATCATAAAAAAAAAAGTGTTTTTTTTTTTCACCACTACTATTCCTTTATATTGGATTTGAAATTTACAAATGCAGCAATTTAGAAATTGGATGAAAGGTTCAGCACTGGGAAACACTTTTTGAAAGATAATTAGTGCATTTTATATACAACTATATAGATCAGACCACAATGAGGGACAAATGAGGAAGAAAGAGGGACAGAGGGACTTTGCTGGTAGCAATGCTAAAGGTCAGGCTAGGTGGCTATACAGTGCTGGTCTTTGGTACCTCCCCCTGGGTCTAGACGCTTGGAGAAGCTTCTGGAAGTTAGAGGGTGAAGGCCCTGATCTGCATACTTGAGGGACTGGCAAATCCCCAGACAGGGCCTGGCAGGATGGCTGGGTCAGCCCTTAAATATGGGAGAGCCAGGCGAGCAGGGGAGTCTGTGGGGTATGGAGTGCTAAGGAGGCTGTTGTGGCCTAGGAGGGGTTCCCTAGGTCTAGGGAGGCCTTTGCTTCTAGGCTGTGATTGGGCTGGCTTAGGAAGATCAAGTCAGCATCATGGTTTGAACAGAATTCTTGCCCGAGAGCAGTGGGAGCAAGGAGGACAGAGTGAGTACATTAGCACACCCAGGGATTCACAAGGGGAGAGTCTGACACATGTAGCAAGCTTTCAAAGAACAGCGTTGTGCTTACCGTATATATACTCGAGTATAAGCCGAGTTTTTCAGCATGTTTCTTCACGCTGAAAATGCACCCCTCAGCTTATACTCGAGTCACTGGCTAGAGTGTCTTTTTAAAAATGGCCGCCGATGTGTCACTGCGCATGTGCCGCATGCCCGTGAATAGCCGAACGTGTTCGGCCTTTCCCGAGCATCGGCAGCGCATTTGCGGTGACGTATTGGCGGCGCTGGGTGGCGCGATTTTTAAATCGAAGACGACGCCTCACCGACAGACAAGTGAGACTCCTCTGCAGCCCCTGCATTTCCTCATACAGTGCTGTGGGCATGGTACAGGTACACTGTACCATGCCCGCAGCACTGCATCTCCTGTGCCATGCCTGTACATACTGTGCCATGCCTGTACTTACTGTGCCATGCCTGTACATACTCTGCCATGCCTATACCATCACCTGTGCTATGCCTATACCATCACCTGTGCCATGCCTATACCATCACCTGTGCCATGCCTATACCATCACCTGTGCCATGCCTAGTGACATGCCTGTACCATGACCTGTGACATGCCTGTACCATGACCTGTGACATGCCTGTACCATGACTTGTGACATGCCTGTACCATGACCTGTGACATGCCCGTACCATGACCTGTGCCATGCCTATACCATCACCTGTGCCATGCCCTTACCATGACCTGTGCCATGCCTGTACTATGACCTGCGCCATCTCCTGTACCATGCCCACAGCCCCTGTTTTGTATCTCGTGGTGGTCCAGTAGCTGCTGCATTTCCCACCCTAGGCTTATACTCGAGTCAATAGGTTTTCCCACTTTTTTGTGGTAAAAGTAAGGGTCTCGGCTTATATTCGGGTCGGCTTATACTCGAGTATATACGGTAATCGCTCCAATCCCTTGCCCTGGGAGATCTTCAGAGCAGCCAGGAGGGCTGGTAGAGCTTGCAAGAAGTGGAGCTGGGAGCAGTTCTACAATAGGAAACTCCTGCATGCAGTTTTTCAAAATTTTGTACTATTTTCCAAAAGGGACTAATAGCTCCTAGTCCATAAGGGACTTGGCACTGATACTTAAAGACGAAGGGTTCCAGGAAGGAGAACAGACCAGGATCTTATCTCTGTATATACAAAGGAAGTTTTCCTCATCTGTGTTCAAGTCAAGTTGGGCATCTAAAATTCCTCTACCCCATCCAAGTTGTTACCCTTAATAAAACAACTGAAACAAAGCCAAGGGACTGACTTCTTGTGTCTGGGTGCAAGTGGAAGATGCATGTTGGTTCATAGTGTCTGTCCCACTGACATCCACCCAAAAAGTATCCCATTGGTGAGATCTCTGCACCGTGATCCCTGACTCCTCCCATTACTACGGCCATATCACGTTTTATAAATGATGGAGAATACAATGACAGGAATGGCTCTGCTTCACATTACCATGAGCTGTAGAACTTGACATGTATGGATTTCCTTCACGGCCTCCTTACACCCGTTGTCCAGCTGTAAAACCATCCGGAAAGCTTCTTCTGCCTCGGTATATCTCTGTGGATGTAGATGTGGAATTATCAGCTGAATAGAACAGGCAGACTACTGGAGAAGAAAGTCCATCCGTATTGAAACAATGTATTGGATGAGTGATGGGAACATTCAGCCAGACCTACTTTGACCAACAGGACTTCACAAATGAAAGGACCAACTATGAACTACAAGACTCCACAAGGAGAGGACCTACTATGACCAACAGGACCCCACAAAGGACAGGACCTGCTATTGTGACGGAACCGTCCCACACTCCGCTTGAGTGCTTCATCAGTATACCGCCAACGTGACCAGCTCTTTCAATGAACATGTATAGTTCAAAATCAAACAAACCAGAAATAGTCTTCATATATTTCTTGAGAGATATTGTTGATAAATATTACTGTCCCATTTGAAGTAAACCACATTCTCAGTGTCCATTAAGAAGTTGTCCATCATTTTCTCGGTCACCCTGTGCCCCTATTAGACACAGGGTGACTTACACATAAAAGGGGCCTGGAGAGCTGAGACCAGGGTTTCCCAACCTCTCTAAGGTAAGCTGGGTTCCACGTGACTCTGGCCTACAAGACTCCACAAATGAGGAACTAAAATGACCTACAGGAGTCCAAAAGGAAAGGACCTGCTATGACCTACAGGACTCCACAAATGAGAGGACCTACTATGACCTAAAGGACTTCACAAGAAGAGAACCTACTATGACCTACAGGACTCTACAAATGAGAGGACCTACTATGACCTAAAGGACTTTGCAAGGAGAGGAACTACTATGACCTACAGGACTTCATAAGGAGGACCTACAGGACTCCACAAATGAGGACCTGCTATGACCTAAAGAACTTCCCAAGAAGAGAACCTACTATGACCTACGGGACTCTACAAATGAGAGGACCTACTATGACCTAAAGGACTTTGCAAGGAGAGGACCTACTATGACCTACAGGACTTCATAAGGAGGACCTACAGGACTCAACAAATAAGAGGACCTGCTATGACCTAAAGAACTTCCCAAGAAGAGAACCTACTATGACCTACAGGACTCTACAAATGAGAGGACCTACTATGACCTAAAGGACTTTGCAAGGAGAGGAACTACTATGACCTACAGGACTTCATAAGGAGGACCTACAGGACTCCACAAATGAGAGGACCTGCTATGACCTAAAGAACTTCCCAAGAAGAGAACCTACTATGACCTACGGGACTCTACAAATGAGAGGACCTACTATGACCTAAAGGACTTTGCAAGGAGAGGAACTACTATGACCTACAGGACTTCATAAGGAGGACCTACAGGACTCCACAAATGAGGACCTACTATGACCTAAAGAACTTCGCAAGGAGAGGACCTACTATGACCTACAGGACTTCATAAGGAGGACCTACAGGACTCCACAAATGAGAGGACCTACTATGACCTACAGGACTCCACAAACAAGAGGATACGCTATAACCTACATGACTGCCCAACAAGAGAACCTACTATGACCTAGAGGACTCCCCAAATAAGAGGACCTACTATAACCAACAGGACTCCACAAAACGAGAGGACCTGCTAAAACCAACAGGACTCCACAAAACGAGAGGACCTGCTAAAACCAACAGGACTCCACAAAACGAGAGGACCTACTATAAGCTACAGGACTATACAAATGAGAGGACCTACTATGACTTACAATTTGAAACATACACAAGAAAAAGGGATACATTCCGATCAAACCAACGTTCTAGAGAATGCATTTAATGTGGAACGTCATCAACACACCTAAAAATGGTTGATGGAAAAAAATAAAATGCAAGGCTGAAATCTAAATGAAAAGCACTGTGACCACAGATGCAATTCATGTAATCAGATTTACAATTCAATGCTCTTACAATGATGTTAGCAATTTGAAACTTTTAGGACTAAAGGTCCTATGTATGAACTATATTAGTCTCCACTGAGTGCCTTACTGATAGTTTCACCTTGTTACTAGGGGTTTGACTTCTCTAAATACTGGACACCAGTCTGGTTTTTAGGACAAATCAGGGCAACTACCCACCTTCCTGTACCCGTACAATGGGAACATTTGAGAGGTCTTTAAAAGGACCCTCTGATTGGACAGGAGGAAGCCACGTGGGCAGGGCTTAGCCCAGAAGACCAAGATGCTAAACAAGAGGGGCACAAAAGGAAAGGCTCCTGCTTGTAATGCTAGGACTCAATGTCTGCTCTCAGGAAGGACTTTCATGCTTTAGGCAACCTTCTCCCTGCCATATACCAAAAGGATCTGTAAAAGTAGATGGTTTATACTTACCTGGCCCAGTGCCGTCACATGTAGCCTTCACTGTACTGCAGAGCTTACACCCCGAAGGATGTTCACATCAAACAATTCTGATGCCTTATGTGCCCTGTCATACTCTGTGGTTCCTCCTGCCCGGGCCCTACGTCACTGCAGGTCATAATTTATTAAAACAAAAAATAGCCACTTACATCTCAGTAAGGGAACAAATTCCATCGCAACTCGCGGGATGTGTGTGAATTCACACACATCCCGCGAGTTGCGGTGGAATTTGTTTTTTGTTTTAATAAATGATTTTATATACTGCGCAATGAGCCCCCTCTTATCATTTGTCTATATGATGGAATATAGTGCAAAAATCTGAGGGAATACACATGGGGCTAATCCACAACGCTTTTGCTGTGTAAACAAGTCCGAACAGGAGACCATGATATCTATCCTAAGGGGGGACATGATAGCAATTTTTAAATTTCTCAATGGGGATCTCAGCTTAGAAAAAAAGCTGTTCAGTCGAAGGGATTGCATGAGGACTCGGGGGCATACAATGCGATTAGAGGAGAAGCGTTTTAACCTCAGGCAACGTGGGGGGTTCTTTACTGTTAGGGCTACAAGATTGTGGAATTCTCTACCACAAGAGGTGGTTTCTGCGGGTAGTATGGTGGCTTTCAAAAGACTATTAGATGTACATCTCAAAGAACAGAACATTCAGGGGTATGTGAGATGATTACGGCCACACACACCTACACAGGTTGAACTGGATGGACTATTGTCTTTATTCAACCTCACCTACTATGTAACTATGTAACTATGTAACTATATCCCTCTGAGAGCCTGAGATTGGGAGTTGTCCGGGGACACACTCTGTCCATTACTCCTGTTTAAATTTTGGTAAAGGTGAGCGGCCATTTCTTATTAGTACCGGGAAATTGTACCGCACTGACGATCACCTAGAAGCTGAGTGTACCTGGGGTCACTCATACCACGTTCACCGAATCATTACCTTTTGGCATATTTGCACTATTAATGAAATGGACTGTTTTTAACACAGCACTTCTATATGTTGATATCACTTTATGATCACGCCTTAATTATTATTTAATATTTATTATCACTAGTGCACTTTATTACTGCTGATTTACACTTGTTTTTTGCACATTATATTTATCACCATATATATATCACAGATTATTCATTGTTTACAAATATGAATTGTTGAGGTTTTAACTTATATATGTATTAGCACACAACTTGGTAACTTTCATTCTATACTGTGATTCATCATTTTTTGGAAGATATATTTAACCACTGGGACCCCCTTTTTTAGTTACCCTCCCCTTTAGCGGGACACTCATCATTATCTTAGTATATGAATATAGCGCCGATTCATCTTTACTTTCATATCCGTTCAGTATGTGGTGACACTACTAGGATTGGCAGCTTTTTTCATTATCATTCTTTATTGTTCTATCTATCATCTCTATCAATACTTCAGTGGCAGCGCATTAGGCTTTCCTTTTTTCTTTAATATATCTGCTAAACTTAAACATTAGAAAAAGTCAACATTCCCAACTCAACACCCAACTGAAGACCCATATTAGCAGAAACGTTTCAAGGAAGAGAAGCCCCTGTCTGCGTCCCCTTGATATGTTGGTGTTTGTTGTGGGATGTCACTAAAGAGTCATCTTAGGCATTTAGTTGCAGAGCTGGCTTTTTCCTATGACTGTATCTGTGTCACCATTTAGCTAAGTCCCCACTCCTACAGATGGGTTAGGTGAGGCTGGCACAATGTGGTTTGATGAATGAGACGCCTGCTGAACCCGACCCCTTCTGTCACCCGTTTTGCACTCAGCAATGCAAGCTTGAAACCAGGACTTCTATAATTAATTTACGGTTCTAGATATTATGGGTCTTAATGATCATCTGCTGCATCATAAATTACAGAAGTCAAATGCTATATGTGCAACTGAGCAAAACACAGAAATTAACATTCCCTATGGAGTCAAAGCATAAACTTCTAAATTTCACACATCGATGACAAAATCCTGTGCGTTACTGCCAGGAACAACAAGATGGCTTCTAGGATTATACAACATTACACACGGAGCTGATGTAATAAAGAGTCAGGACTAAGATCAGAATCAAATTCTACCAATACCAGACTGGCTTCTGTGTGGAAATTCTCCAGTTCTTCCTACTGCCACAAAGATATAATGATACTTTATACTGTGTAAGGGGTTGGCTCCGTAGCGGGTGTGGGTGACCCCTTGGGTGGGTTCGCTACACAGAGAGACAGCCGAGGAGTGGTTGAAAACAACGGTCTATTGTTTATTCTTCCAATTTGGTGCTGGAAACAAGTGCAAGCATCCAAACAGCATAAATCAAACAAACATAAAATAAACCCTGGCCACTTGGGGCATCTACCTTCACAACACAGGAACCTACCTATGGAGTCTGTCCCAACCTACTGCTGGGCAGACACTGCTGGTCATACAGCAGAAAACCAATAGTCTATTTGTTTTCTTTTCACACAGAAAACATCAACACCACCTCACCTTCAGAAGTCTTTTTTCAGCTCACTGCTCTCCTTAACGCAAAAAGCCTCAGGAGGCAGCAATCAGTAGTTATCCTCTGGATAACTTATAGAGGCCTTAATTTTTTCATTCTGAATAGCTGAAGCTTTCCAATGTCCTTAAACCTTTCTGGCTACCTCCGCAGCCGACGCCTGATAGAAATTGGTGAATTGTCTAAACAAGGCAGAAATGTATCTCCCGTCTGTGACAACACCAACAGATTTATCTGACTTCCTGTCACATACCACCCCTCTCGTTTCAACCCTTGGGACACAGGTTGCTAGGCACGCATGCACTCAGGACAAACCATCTGCATTCCCCATTTTAACAAAACTAAATTCCTGAAGGGCCAGGAACCACCTATTTATACTCCTATTGGTCTCCTTGTTCTGTGCCATGCACTTCAATGGGGCATGATCCGTCACCAGTTCAAACTGTCTACCCAGGAGGTAGTACCGGAGAGAATCCAAAGCCCACTTCACCGCCAAAACACTCTTTCTCAATGGTGGCATAATTCTCCTCATGGGCCTTCAACTTTCGGCTGAGGTACATAACAGGGTGTTCTTCCCCCTTGATAATCTGGGACAGTACAGCTCCTAAACCCACAATTGACGCATCTGTCTGAACCACAAAGTCCAGTGCAAAATCAGGCGAATTTAAAACTGGCTGACTACATAAGGCCTGTTTTAAAGCCTGAAAAGCTGTTTCTGCTTCGGGAGTCCATTTGATCATGACAGACTCCTTCCCTTTGGTCAAATTGGTCAGGGAAGCAGCCTGTGAGGCAAAATGGGGAATAAAACGGCGATAATAACCTGCGATCCCCAAAAATGCACGAACCTGTTTCTTGTTGGTGGGACGTGGCCAATCCTGAATAGCCTCAACTTTGTTTATTTGGGGCTTGATTACACCTCTTCCAATGGTATACCCCAGATACTTCGCCTCTTCTAGCCCAAGGGTACATTTTTTAGGATTGGCTGTAAACCCGGCTTTCCAGATGGAATCCAACACAGCCTGAACTTTTGGTAAGTGTGAGTCCCAATCCTCACTGTGGATGACCACGTCATCGAGGTATGCGGCAGCATAGGCTTGATGAGGCCGAAGGGTCTTATCCACGGTACGTTGAAATGTGGCGGGAGCATTCTATAACCCAAAAGGCATCCTCCGATATTGGAAAGATCCGTCTGGAGTTACAAATGCTGTTTTTTCCCTGGCCGACCCCGAGAGAGGAATTTGCCAATAACCCTTGGTTAAGTCTAACGTCGTCATGTACCGGGCAGTGCCTAGGCGATCAATCAGTTCATCTATGAGGGGCATAGGATAGGTGTCAAACTTGGTGATTTTATTCAGGCGGCGAAAGTCATTACAAAACCGCCAACTTCCATCTGGTTTGGGCACTAAGACAATCGGACTGGACCAATCACTATTTGACTCTTCTATCACCCCCAACTCAAGCATTTTTTTTAACTTCCTGGCGAATCGCCTCTCGCCGGGCTTCTGGAATTCTATAAGGCTTTAACTTGACCTTATCCCCTGGTGTGGTGATAATGTCATGTTTAACTCTGGAGACCCAACCTGGCAGGTCTGAAAACTTCTCCCTATTATGGAGCACAAATTCTTTAACCTCCTGTTGCTGAGTTTTGGACAGAGTCTCTGCTATCCCCACTTCAGGGACAGCCAGGTTAAAAGGAGCAGAAAATCGGGTAGTCTCAGCGACCAAGGACTCTCTATCCTTCCATGGTTTTAACAAGCTCAATTGATAGAGCTGCTCAGGTTTTCGTCTTCCCGGTTGGCTAATTTTATAATTTACCACCCCCATTCTCTCCAACACTTCATAGGGACCCTGCCATTTGGCTAGGAATTTACTTTTCGACCGTGGGGACCAGCACCAACACCCTATCACCAAGTGCAAAAGAACGGACCTGGGCCCCATGATTGTAAATCCTTTGTTGAGCCAACTGGGCTTGCGCTAATTGTACCTTCACAATCGGCATCACTTTGGCAATTCTATCTTGCATTTGTGCCACATGTTCAATCACACTTCGATGAGGGGAACTCTCACTCTCCCATGTTTCCCTGGCAATGTCCAGTAGGCCCGGGGGTGCCTCCCATACAGTAGCTCAAACGGAGAGAACCCTGTGGATGATTGGGGAACCTCTCTTATGGCAAACATCAGATAAGGGAGCAGATAATCCCAATTCTTTCCGCCTTTATCCACCACCTTCCTCAACATTTGTTTTAAAGTTTTAAACCTCTCCACTAACCCGTCTGTTTGAGGGTGATATACTGATGTACGTAATTGGGTCACTTTCAGGAGTTTACACAGTTCTCTGGTCACCCTAGACATAAACGGGGTGCCCTGGTCAGTTAGGACTTCCTTAGGAAGACCCACATGGCTGAAAACCTGAAATAACTCCTTGGCAATGGTTTTAGCAGAGGTATTTCCGAGAGGAATCGCTTCTGGGTAACGGGTGGCATAGTCCATTATTACCAAGATGTGCTGGTGCCCTCTAGTGGACTTCAGTGAGGGGCCAACCAAGTCCATGGCGATCCTCTCAAAAGGGACCTCGACAATGGGCAGGGGTACCAACGGACTGCGGAAATGTGGCGTGGATGCAGTAATCCGACACAGTGGACAGGAAGAACAGTACAATTCCCCTTCCTCTGGGTGATTCTCTCCCAGGTTTTTTCTGCTCACAAATGTCCCCCAAGAATGTGCCCATGGGCCAGTTCCAAAACCATCTTGCGGTACGGTTTAGGCACTACCAGAAGCTCAAGGGTGTCCTCTATCCTCTGTGACACTGGATATAACAGGTCCCTTTCAATAATGAAGGGAGGGCAATCCTCTCGTCAGGGTTAACTAACTCCCCATCTATCTTCACTACATTCTCCCGGGCTCTTAGCAATGTGGGGTCCCTCAATTGCTCAGTGATAAAGTTTTCTCGGTGCACCTCGAGGTCATCAAACCCTATCGGCTAATGTTCCTCTTCGGAGGTAGCAGGCTCCTCCCCGTAGGGACTGGTGTTTCCCCTGCTAAGACTGAGAACGGAAACTCGAAGTAGATGTTTCAGGCTCAGAAGAACCACCTACTGGGGAATCTGGGCAATCCCAGAGTTCCCAGAACTTTGGGAAATCCCTTCCCATAATGGCGTCATGTGGCAGTTTGGGAACTAAACCCACTTGGTGACACAAGTTACCGAGGGAGGTTTCAAAGGAAACCGTAGTCACCAGATATTCTCGAGTGTCCCCATGTACACAAACTACAGCCATTTTCCTAGGATGTAAGGTTTTTCCCACCACTAGATCACTTTTCACTAAGGTGACCAGGCTACCTGAATCCAACAATACCACAACATCTTTACCATCTAAGCACATTCTATATAAAGGTTTCTCATTCCCCTTTACTGCAGTGCATGTGGTTGCAAAAAGGGACTGTCGTCTCTCTGTCAGAAAGTCACACTGCATGGGTTCATCATCCGCTGGGCAAACCGCTGCTACATGTCCCTCTTTCCGGCAATGGTAACAAATCAACCTTCTGGTCCTCTCCTGTGGGATGGGTCTTCCAGGCCGCTCTCACCAAACATTAGCAGTAGTCCCGATAATACCTCTAGTTGCTCTTTGGTCCCTCTCTCCACCCCCATCCCTTGATGCAGTCTTACCTATAGGTGGGGAGGGTCTGGTCTTGGGGTGAAAAGTCTGTGTGTCTCTGGGGAAAGAGGTCAAATTCTCTGTTGTTAGGTACCTTTCGACCAGGTCTACTAGTTTGTCTGCGGTTTCCGGACCACCATGGCTCACCCATTTCTGCAGGGTGTTAGGAAGAGACCTAAGAAATTTGTCCATGACTACTCATTCCAAAATTTTTGGTCTGGACAGAATTTCTGGCTGCAGCCATTTCCTAGCCAAATGGATGAGGTCATACATCTGCGACCGAGGTGGCTTCCTCAGCTGATAACTCCAATTGTGGACCCACTGAGCACAGACATCCAAGGTTACCCCAAAACGTGCCAATATTTCCTCTTTTAATCGATTATAGTTTTTTGTATCTGCAAGCTCCAAATCAAAATATGCCTTTTGGGCTTCTCCAGATAATAGGGGGGCCACTAGTCCAGCCCACTGTTCTTTAGGCCAACTCTCTTTCTCCGCTGTTCTTTCAAACGTGGTCAGAAACATCTCAGGGTCATCACCTGCAGTCATCTTTGGCAATAAATGGCTTACCCGAAAAGTCGGTATGTTACTGGCCTGACTCCCAGCCTCGGTCTGCTGTCTCTGAAGCTGTTTAACGATGGCCTCCATTTGCTGCTGGTGTCTCTGTTCCAGGCCTGCAATGCTCTCTTGGTGAGCCTGTTGTTGAGCTGCAAGGCTCTGCTGAAAATCCGCATTTGTCTGCTGTTGATTTGCATTTGCTATAGCCAGTTGTTTCAGTATCTCCTCCATTTTGGGTTTACTTTAACTGCCCGCGGCACTCCACCATGTGTAAGGGGTTGGCTCGGTAGCGGGTGTGGGTGACCCCTTGGGTGGGTTCACTACACAGAGAGACAGCCGAGGAGTGGTTGAAAACAATGGTCTATGGTTTATTCTTTCAATTTGCTGCTGGAAACAAGTGCAAGCATCCAAACAGCATAAATCAAACAAACATAAAATAAACCCTGGCCACTTGGGGTGTCTACCTTCACAACAGGTGTCTGTCCCAACCTACTGCTGGGCAGACACTGCTGGTCATACAGCAGAAAACCAATAGTCTTTGTTTTCTTTTCACACAGATAAAGTCAACACCACCTCACCTTCAGAAGTCTTTCTCAGCTCACTGCTCTCCTTAACGCACAAAGTCTCAGGATGCAGCAATCAGTAGTCATCCTCTTGATAACTTATAGAGGCCTTAATTTCCTCATTCTGAATAGCTGAAGCTTTCCAACGTCCTTAAACCTTTATGGCTACTTCCGCAGCCGACGCCTGATAGTAATTGGTGAATTGTCTAAACAAGGCAGAAATGTATCTCCCGTCTGTGACGACACCCACAGATTTACCTGACTTCCTGTCACAACTGCTACAAAGATACAATGATACTTTATACTGCTACAAAGATACATCTTCACACTGCTACAAAGATACAATGATACTTCCTACTGCTACAAAGATACTTCATACTGCTACAAAGATACAATGATACTTCATACTGATACAAAGATACAATGATACTTCTATATACTGCTACAAAGATACAATGATACTTCTATATACTGCTACAAAGATACAATGATACTTCTATATACTGCTACAAAGATACAATGATACTTCATACTGCTGCAAAGATACAATGATACTTCATACTGCTGCAAAGATACAATGATACTTCATACTGCTACAATGATATGCTACAATGATACCTCTTTATACTGCTACAAAGATACAATGATACTTTATACTGCTACAAAGATACAATGATACTTCATACTGCTACAAAGATACAATGATACTTCATACTGCTGCAAAGATACAATGATACTTTATCCTGCTACAAAGATACAATGATACTTTATCCTGCTACAAAGATACAATGATACTTTATCCTGCTACAAAGATACAATGATACTTCATCCTGCTACAAAGATACAATGATACTTCATACTGCTACAAAGATGCAATGATATATCTTCATACTGCTACGATAATACCTCTTCATACTGCTACAATGATGCAACAATACGCCTTCATACTGCTACAATGATACAACAATACTCCTTTATACTGCTACAATGATACAACAATACTCCTTCATACTGCTACAATGATACAACAATACTCTTTCATACTGCTACAATGATACAACAATACCCTTTCATACTGCTACAATGATACAACAATACTCTTTCATACTGCTACAATGATACAAAAATACTCTTTCATACTGCTACAATGATACAACAATACTCTTTCATACTGCTACAATGATACAACAATACTCCTTCATACTGCTACAATGATACAACAATACTCCTTTATACTGCTACAATGATACAACAATACTCTTTCATACTGCTACAATGATACAACAATACTCTTTCATACTGCTACAATGATACAACAATACTCCTTCATACTGCTACAATGATACAACAATACTCCTTTATACTGCCACAATGATACAACAATACTTTTTCATACTGCTACAATGATACAACAATACTTCTTCATACTGCTACAATGATACTTCTGGTCATTGGGGCTCCTTCAGACTGGAGCAATACATTGCCATTCACTTTCCTGTGTAGCAGATGTAAACCAGGAGCAGTGTTCAGTACATTGCAGTACATAGAACAGTCACGTCTCCTCCTCTATATGTGGTGCCCTGTGGGTCCGTCTACCAAACGTCTTCATGAAGCAACATTCTAGAACTCTTTACTAAAGTGCAGCACCGGCTGTTGTCACAGGAAACCTCATTGCTGCACTTTGAATACTATGGCTCTTTATTTGCTCCTTTTATAGTTTGCAGTTTTTGCCTGCTGCTACAACTACATTTATTTTACATCACTGCCTGATTTCACTGAATGTGGAAAGGTCAAAGCCGATCCTGCTGAACAAAAATGTAGAATTGATGTGTTGTGCAGAGTTTATAAAAGGGGGAAAGTTCAGTTATAATACAATTCAGTATTGTTAGAAATACCCTGCATGAGAGAACCTAAAATCTAATAGGGAGGGACAAGTGATACAAAAGTTAATAACTGTGAGGGATGAGCTGATGGAGGAAATAAACGCTCAGTTGTTAGGTGGAGGTGTGATAGGCTTCCCTGAAGAGATGAGTTTTCAGGAATCACCTAAAAGTAAAACTAAGAGTAGGAAATAACTAGACCAATTGGGGTAGGGAGTTCCAGAGAATGGGAGAGGCTCTGGAGAAGTCCTGGAGGTTAGCATTAGAGGAGGAGACAGGGGGCTACCTGGCAGGAGGTCTTAGGAGGAGCAGAGAGGACTTTTTTATGTGTTGTTCTGAGATGAGTTTGGTAATGTGGCTTAGGGCAGAATTGTGGATGGCTTTGTTAGTGGTTGTTAGTATTGTGAATTTTATTTGATGGGGGAATTAAAGGCAACAGTGGGGCTGGCGAAGGGGTGTGGAGGACACAAAGCATAAACCATTGGAAGGATTGGCAGAGAGGGGTGGAGGACACTGAATGGAGGTCAGTGGAGGGATTGGCAGAGAGGGATGGGGGGGACACTAAATTGAGGACAGTGGAGGGATTGGATGAGAGGGGTGGAAGACACTGAATGGAGACCAGTGGAGGGATTGGCAGAGAGGGGTAGAGGGCACTGAATGGAGACCAGTGGAGGGATTGGCAGAGAGGGGTAGAGGGTACTGAATGGAGACCAGTGGAGGGATTGGCAGAGAGGGATGGAAGACACTGAATGGAGACCAATGGAGGGATTGGCAGAGTGGGGTGGAAGACACTGAATGGAGACCAGTGGAGGGATTGGCAGAGGAGGGTGGAGGACACTGAAAAGAGACCTGTGGAGGGATTGGCAGAGAGGGACGAAGAACACTGAATGGAACACAGTGGAGGGATTGGCAGAGAGGGGTGGAGGACACTAAATAAAGCCAGAGGAGGGATTGACAGAGAGGGGTGGAGGACACTGAAAAGAGTCCTGTGGAGGGATTGGAAGTGAGGGGTGGAGGGCACTGAAAAAAGTCCAGTGGAGGGATTGGCAGAGTGGGGTGGAAGACACTGAATGGAGACCAGTGGAGGGATTGGCAAAGAGGGGTAGAGGGCACTGAAAAAAGTCCAGTGGAGGGATTGGCAGAGGAGGGTGGAGTACACTGAATGAAGCTAGTGGAGGGATTATTAGCGAGGGGTAGGGGACACTGAATTGAATCCAGTGAAAGGATTGGCAGAGAGGGATTGGGGACACTGAATGGAAGCCAGTGGAGGGATTGGCAGAGAGGGGCGGAGGACACTGAATGGAAGCCAGTGGAGGGATTGGTAGAGAGGGGTGGAGTACACTGAATGAAGCTAGTGGAGGAATTATTAGAGGGGTGGGGGACACTGAATGGAATCCAGTGAAAGGATTGGTAGAGAGGGATTGGGGACACTGAATGGAATCCAGTGGAGGGATTGGTAGAGAGGGGTGGAGGACACTGAATGAAGCCAGTGGAGGGATTGATACAGAGGGTTGGAGGACACTGAATGAAGCCAGTGGAGGGATTGGCAGAGAGGGATTGGGGACACTGAATGGAAGCCAGTGGAGGGATTGGTAGAGAGGGGTGGAGGACACTGAATGAAGCCAGTGGAGGGATTGATACAGAGGGTTGGAGGACACTGAATGAAGCCAGTGGAGGGATTGGCAGAGAGGGATTGGGGACACTGAATGGAAGCCAGTGGAGGGATTGGTAGAGAGGGGTGGAGGACACTGAATGAAGCCAGTGGCGGGATTGGCAGAGAGGAGTGGAGGACACGGATTGGAAGCCAATGGAGGGACTGGCAGAGAGGGGTGAAGGACACTTACATTGCAGCCCTTCAGTGCTCTGCCCTTCCTGAAATATCCTTTAGGACAGGCGGCGGCGGATAACTCGATGGAAGTTTCTGCATCCATCAGCGCCTTGGGGTAGAGCTTCAGCTGTTCATAGCAGTAAGATCGATTGCCGAAAAACCTGAAAAAAAAAGAAGATCCAACACGGCTCACATTTTAGCTAGTCATGGTGTCAGGTCAGAGCCTTCCCGTAATACTTGTACAATTATCACACCAACAACCTTCCACCACAATACGGCCGTTCTGCTCCAGGGTTTTTTCTCCCTCGCTAGAATGTGCACTTACCTAGAGAGGTCTAATATTTTTATTCTGCAAACATCATTAATAATAGGTAGTTACACAGTGCCAACAATGTACTCAGCACTTTACAGACTGCACATTCAGATTAGACAGATGCCAACTAACCTACCCGCATGTTTGGGAGGAAACCAAAGGAAACTTACACAGGCACAGGGAGGACATGCTGGCAGGAATTTGAACCGAGGACCCCAGTGCTGCAAGCTAACCACTGTTATTGCAATCACCTTCTGAAGACCTTGTGTTGGTAATATGTAGGAGGTGTATACAGCATGGCCATTGATGCTTCTTCCCTTTAAATTCTCAGTCAGTACATATTAAATTTCACATGGCTGAGAATGACCAGATCGGCCTTTGTCCAAAGACGGGACAGGATAGAAGTCTAGGCTGAATCTTGCAGTAAGTAGAAGGATGCTTTCTTGTAGCTACATTTGAGCCTGAAACCGCCACACTGGGTGCTTAGATCCAATGCATAAGGCTTCTTTCACACAGGTGGTGCGCCCGATAGAGTCCGTTCTGCACAGCAGGGGATCGATCCGCCAATCCCCGCTGAGCAGGCGGATAATAGCTCCGTCTCCGCTCTGTGTGCAGGGACAGACCGGTCACATCCCCGCTCTCCTCTATGGGGAGATGGGATGAGAATGGACCGCCTGTCCCTTCTCATCCGATCCGATCCTCCAGACTGATGGAAAATAGGGTTTCCATCCGTCCGGATTTCAAGGACAGGATCAGATCGGAAAGCAGCGGGTGTCAGTGGAGATGTCTCCGCTGACATCCGCTGCTCCATAGAGCTGCATGGAGCATCCGATCAGGTCCGCCTGAAAAACTGACAGGCAGATCGGATTGGAAAGCCTGTGTGAAAGGGGCCTGAGACTCCGGTATTTAGGTGTCGGGTGGAAGGCACAGCTGCAACACCCATCTCACTGCCAGCCACCACCTCCTTCCCAAGCCTAATCTGACACTTCGCTCCTACATGTAAAAATCTAGTTTATTTTCTTGCTAGAAAATTACTTAGAATCCCCAAACATTATACATGTTTTTTTAAGCAGAGACCCTATAGAATAAAATGGTGTGTATTGCAATTTTTTTAGGTCATACGGTATTTGCGCAGCAGTTTTTTAAATGCAATTTTTTTTTTGTAAAAAAAAACATTCATGAAAATAAAAAAAAAAAAACAGGAAAGTTAGCCCATTTTTTTTGTATAATTTGAAAGATAGTGTTACGTCGAGTAAATAGATAAATAGATACCTAACATGTCACGCTTTAAAATTGCATCTGCCCGTGGAATGGCAGCAAACTGTGGTGCCTATAATTCTCCATAGGCGAAGCTTTAAATGTCTTTACAGGTTACCAATTTAGAGTGGCTCAGGAGGTCTGGTGCTAGAATTATTGCTCTTGCTCTGACGCTTGCGACAATACCTCACATGTGGCGCCTAAGCGCGGTGGGACGGGAGCGCTATATAAATATATATATATATGTATACATATATATTTTTTTTAATATTATTATTATTATTTATTTTATACAAAAATAACTTTTTTTTTTTTTTACAATTTTTTTTGTAATACTTTTATTGCTATCACTGTTGTGATAAAATATTGCACTGATATTTTTATTTTACATTATAGAGTAGAATACGGTGTTCAGATTTATTCCCTGAAGAAGGAATTTTTTTTCCGAAACATGTTGGCAATAATGAGAACACTGGGCTGATCCCTCTGTTGCTCACTTTCTGAACCAGTGATATAGATACAGATGGGTTTTTCACATTTGTTTTTAATCTATGTTTATCATGATCTTAACCTTATATTAATAAAATACTGTGTTTTTACTATAATACTATTCATTCATTAACTGCCCTAAAAGTCCCATTTGGGGGTATTTCTCTTTCCATGGTATTGCTATCACAAGGGATGAACAACATCCCTTGTGACAGCATGGGCCGTGACAAGTCCTCTTTATGGAGAGATTTGGAGTCTATTAGACAGGTCCTCTTTATGGAGACATTTGGGGTCTATTAGACAGGTCCTCTTTATGGAGACGTTTGGGGTCTATTAGACAGGTCCTCTTTATGGAGAGATTTGGGGACTATTAGACAGGTCCTCTTTATGGAGACATTTGGGGTTTATTAGACAGGTCCTCTTTATGGAGAGATTTTGGGTCTATTAGACAGATCCTCTTTATAAAGAGAGATTTGGGGTCTATTAGACAGGTACTCTTTATGGAAAGATTTGGGGTCTATTAGACAGGTTCTCTTTATGGAGAGATTTGGGGTCTATTAGACAGGTCCCTTTTATGGAGAGATTTGGGGTCTATTAGACAGGTCCTCTTTATGGAGAGATTTGGGGTCTATTAGACAGGTTCTCTTTATGGAGAGATTTGGGGTCTATAAGACAGGTCCTCTTTATGGAGAGATTTGGGGTCTATTAGACAGGTCCTCTTTATGGAGAGATTTGGGGTCTATTAGACAGGTCCTCTTTATGGAGAGATTTGGGGTCTATTAGACAGGTCCTCTTTATGGAGAGATTTTGGGTCTATTAGACAGGTCCTCTTTATGGAGAGATTTGGGGTCAATTAGACAGGTCCTCTTTATGGAGAGATTTGGGGTCTATTAGACAGGTCCTGTTTATGGAGAGTTTGGGGTCTATTAGACAGGTCCTCTTTATGGAGAGATTTTGGGTCTATTAGACAGGTTCTCTTTATGGAGAGATTTGGGGTCTATTAGACAGGTCCTCTTTATGGAGAGATTTGGGGTCTATTAGACAGGTCCTCTTTATAGAGAGATTTTGGGTCTATTAGACAGGTCCTCTTTATGGAGAGATTTGGGGTCTATTAGACAGGTCCTCTTTATGGAGAGATTTGGGGTCTATTAGACAGGTCCTGTTTATGGAGAGTTTGGGGTCTATTAGACAGGTCCTCTTTATGGAGAGATTTTGGGTCTATTAGACAAGTCCTCTTAATGGAGAGATTTGGGGTCTATTAGACAGGTCCTCTTTATGGAGAGATTTGGGGTCTATTAGACAGGTCCTCTTTATGGAGAGATTTGGGGTCTATTAGACAGGTCCTCTTTATGGAGAGATTTGGGGTCTATTAGACAGGTCCTCTTTATGGAGAGATTTGGGGTCTATTAGACAGGTCCTCTTTATGGAGAGATTTGGGGTCTATTAGACCCCAAATCTCTTATCTGGCCCCCCAATGCAGCAGATTGGACCAAGATTGGTCTGATCGGCTGCTGCTCTTGCTGCTAGTGGCCAGGTGAACCAAGGGGCGGAACCGGAAATGATAAATACTCATCGCTCCCGGTTTGCAGGGTTACAGAGAAAGGGGAACAATGTCAGTTCCTCTCTTTGTCCCAGGCAGCCACCGCCGCCGGCCTCCGCGATGTGACTGGAGAGGTGGCAGTGGGGGGAAGGGGTGTGGGATCCCCTTCCCCCACCTGCAGAAGTGATTGCATGGTTAATTAGCCACTCAGATCCCTTCTGCCTTCTACAGAATCGCCAGGATGATGCCTGTAGGTGCACCCACCATCCTGTTATACCCACTAAACCACAAGGGCGAATGGGTACGTCCATTTGGAGGAAGTTGTTGAACTCTATGAGCGGCTGACAGCTGCTGCAACTGGATGGGGCACCCAGCAGTTTGAACGATTAGCGCAGTATGTGCCCAGGGACGACTGCCCAGAACACAAGCAGTCCACCTCTAAGAATTTTACAGGCTGCAGGCAGGGGTTTTCTGCCCACATCTGAATGCTGGAGCCAAACACCCCCTATGTGCATGAGGCCTAACACCTGGCTACACTACAATGCCAAGCTGTGGTTTTCAAAGCAAGCAAAGTTCTTTCTTGTATTAGGAGAGGTATGGACTCCAGAGAGAGAGATATCATTTTGCCCCTGTATAAATCATTAGTAAGACCTCATCTGGAATATGCAGTTCAGTTTTGGACTCCAGTTCTCAAAAAGGATATCGGGGAACTGGAGAAAGTGCAGAGAAGGGCAACCAAACTGATAAGAGGCATGGAGGAGCTCAGCTATGAGGAGAGATTAGAGGAACTGAATTTATTCTCTCTTAAAAAGAGGAGATTAAGGGGGGGATATGATCACCATGTATAAATACATAAGGGGGGATATGATCTCCATGTATAAATACATAAGGGGGGGGGATATGATCACCATGTATAAATACATAAGGGGGGGGGATATGATCACCATGTATAAATACATAAGGGGGGATATGATCACCATGTATAAATACATAAGGGGGATATGATCACCATGTATAAATACATAAGAGGGGTATGATCACCATGTATAAATACATAAGGGGGGGATATGATCACCATGTATAAATACATAAGGGGGATATGATCACCATGTATAAATACATAAGGAGGGATATGATCTCCATGTATAAATACATAAGGAGGGGATATGATCTCCATGTATAAATACATAAGGGGGGGGGATATGATCTCCATGTATAAATACATAAGGGGGGATATGATCACCATGTATAAATACATAAGGAGGGGATATGATCTCCATGTATAAATACATAAGGGGGGGATATGATCTCCATGTATAAATACATAAGGGGGATATGATCTCCATGTATAAATACATAAGGGGGGATATGATCACCATGTATAAATACATAAGGGGGGATATGATCTCCATGTATAAATAAATAAGGGGGGATATGATCACCATGTATAAATACAAAAGGGGGGGATATGATCACCATGTATAAATACATAAGGGGGGATATGATCACCATGTATAAATACAAAAGGGGGGGGATATGATCACCAAGTATAAATACATAAGGGGGGGATATGATCACCATGTATAAATACATAAGGGGGGATATGATCACCATGTATAAATACAAAAGGGGGGATATGATCACCATGTATAAATACATAAGGGGGGATATGATCACCATGTATAAATACAAAAGGGGGGATATGATCACCAAGTATAAATACATAAGGGGGGATATGCTCACCATGTATAAATACATAAGGGGGGATATGATCACCATGTATAAATACATAAGGGGGGATATGATCACCATGTATAAATACAAAAGGGGGGGGGATATGATCTCCATGTATAAATACATAAGGGGGGATATGATCACCATGTATAAATACATAAGGAGGGGATATGATCTCCATGTATAAATACATAAGGGGGGATATGATCTCCATGTATAAATACATAAGGGGGATATGATCTCCATGTATAAATACATAAGGGGGGATATGATCACCATGTATAAATACATAAGGGGGGATATGATCTCCATGTATAAATAAATAAGGGGGGATATGATCACCATGTATAAATACAAAAGGGGGGGATATGATCACCATGTATAAATACATAAGGGGGGATATGATCACCATGTATAAATACAAAAGGGGGGGGGGATATGATCACCAAGTATAAATACATAAGGGGGGGATATGATCACCATGTATAAATACATAAGGGGGGATATGATCACCATGTATAAATACAAAAGGGGGGATATGATCACCATGTATAAATACATAAGGGGGGATATGATCACCATGTATAAATACAAAAGGGGGGATATGATCACCAAGTATAAATACATAAGGGGGGATATGCTCACCATGTATAAATACATAAGGGGGATATGATCACCATGTATAAATACATAAGGGGGGATATGATCACCATGTATAAATACAAAAGGGGGGATATGATCACCAAGTATAAATACATAAGGGGGGATATGCTCACCATGTATAAAAACATAAGGGGGGATATGATCTCCATGTATAAATACATAAGGGGGATATGATCTCCATGTATAAATATAAAAGGGGGGGGGGAGATATGATCACCATGTATAAATACATAAGGGGGGATATGATCACCATGTATAAATACATAAGGGGGGATATGATCACCATGTATAAATACATAAGGGGGGATATGATCACCATGTATAAATACAAAAGGGGGGATATGATCACCAAGTATAAATACATAAGGGGGGATATGCTCACCATGTATAAATACATAAGGGGGGATATGATCACCATGTATAAAAACATAAGGGGGGATATGATCTCCATGTATAAATACATAAGGGGGATATGATCTCCATGTATAAATATAAAAGGGGGGGGGGAGATATGATCACCATGTATAAATACATAAGGGGGGATATGATCACCATGTATAAATACATAAGGGGGGATATGATCACCATGTATAAATACATAAGGGGGGATATGATCACCATGTATAAATACATAAGGGGGGATATGATCTCCATGTATAAATACATAAGGGGGATATGATCTCCATGTATAAATATAAAAGGGGGGGGGGGGAGATATGATCACCATGTATAAATACATAAGGGGGGATATGATCACCATGTATAAATACATAAGGGGGGATATGATCTCCATGTATAAATACATAAGGGGGGATATGATCACCATGTATAAATACATAAGGGGGGGATATGATCGCCATGTATAAATACATAAGGGGGGATATGATCGCCATGTATAAATACATAAGGGGGGGATATGATCGCCATGTATAAATACATAAGGGGGGGATATGATCGCCATGTATAAATACATAAGGGGGGTTATGATCTCCTTGTATAAATACATAATGGGGGATATGATCACCATGTATAAATACATAAGGGGGGGGGGTATGATCACCATGTATAAATACATAAGGGGTCCATATAGTGAAATTGGTGTTGAGTTATTCGCTTTAAGGTCAACACAGAGGACAAGGCGGCACTCTAAGTCTAGAGGAAAAGAGATTTACCTTCCAAATACAGAAAGGTTTCTTCACCATAAGAGCTGTGAAAATGTGGAATAGACTCCCTCCAGAGGTGGTTCTGGCCAGCTCAGGAGATTGCTTTAAAAAAGCCCTGGATTCTTTCCTAGGTGTACATAATATAACTGGGTACTAACATTTATAGGTAAAGTTGATCCAGGGAAAATCCGATTGGCTCTCGGAGGATCAGGAAGGAATTTTTTCCCCTGCTGTAGCGGGATGGATCATGCTTTGCTGGGGTTTTTTCGCCTTCCTCTGGATCAACTGCGGGTATAGGATTGTGTATATGGGATTGTATGGTTGGCTTTTCTTTACTGGTTTTTTTTTTTTTTTTTTTTTTTTTTTATTGGACTTGTGTCTGTTTTCAACCTGACTATGTAACTATGTACACTTAAATGTAGAATTTATTACATTTTTTTACCCAACAGTATTAGATTATATGTTACATACATAGTAGTTGTATGTATATATATATATATATATATATATATACATACATATATGTATATATATATATATATATACATATATATATATATATATACACACATATATGTGTATATATATACACACACACACACACACACACACATACATACATACATACATATATATATATATATATATATATATATATATATATATATATATTATATATAGTAGCTGCATATGTAATGCATCCTAGCAATTGCATTTACAATATAAAGGTTTGAACAAGTAAACCACTAAAATGTTTCATTCCTAACACCACCAGGACCTACATAATGTCCCCCAATTCCAAAATTAAAGCGATATTAAAAGGTTAATTTTTTTTTTTTTTTTTCTGTTTCAATGTTTATTGGTTTTGAGAATAAACACGAGAATACAAAGGCAAGCTTGTAAATTGCCCACGCAGGGCTAGATAATGGGTAGACATTACAATTGAGCAATAAAGATCACAATTATGAGAACCAAAATGATAGAAGTCTGAAATTTTGGGATGATACTGAAAAATAAAAAGTGCAAAAATTACAAGTTATGAAAATCTATGTGCAGTCACCGGGGGGGGGGGGGGGGGGTTGAGGCTCTTCTCCTGCAACCCACCCCATAGGTGGTGACCAGGGAAGGACTGGGCAAGGGGACAGGGGGGGCAATTGCCCACCCGAGCCGATCTGATGCCCCGTAAAAAGGCTGCACCGCTTCTGCCACAGACATGCCTAAAGGATTCCTGGTGAAGAGAAGCAGGGCTTTTTTTCTCTGAGAACAGGTGCAGGTACTCCCCTCTTCTGAGTCACCCCTTGTCTTCATCCCGTACCCACCTCCGAGCGCTGTCCTTTGGTTCCACCCTCTACCCACCTCCCAGTACCCCCCCCCCCCCTTTTAGAGAATACAGAACCAAGTATCATGTTGTGGTTCTACAGGCCCGTCTTTAGTACTGGCTGGACCCTGGGCAAAAATTTTCTTGGGCCCTACCAAATGGACTTATCAACTATTTGTGGGCAGTGCGGGCTCAAGGGGCAGCTGCTTTGGGCCCCACAACAATTGCTGGGCCCGGGACAGCTGCCCCTTTTGCCCCGTGTTAAAGACAGCCCTGTGGTTCTAGGTAATTTGTATGGAGTTTGTTAATGATATCTAGAAAAGCAGTAAAATAGATCCCCTGGAATCAGCAACAATAGACCCCAACCCCCAACAATAGATCCCCCCAGCAACAATAAAGCTTCCCCTGCAACAATAGTAAAAACTATTGCACTGTTACTGTATAAATGACACTGGCAGGGAAGGGGTTAACACTGGGGGTGATCAAAGCGGTTAAATGTGTTCCCTATTGTGCTCACTAACTGTGTGGGGGGATGGGTTGGACAGAGGCAGGGAGAGATCGGTCAGCTTAGCTGAATCACAAGATCTTTCCCTGCCTCTCTAGACAGGAGAGCCGCCTGCTTTGTTTACATAAGCCGGCGGCTCGTCTGTCATTCTAGCCAAAGATCGCGGGAGGCCGGCGGCGATCGAGCCCGCTCCTTCCGCAGTCTGGCTCCCGCTGTGTCTAATCACAGCGGTAGCGCGGCTACGGTGGCACGCGCGCGCCGCCGAAAACAACGTGCACATAATCACGTAGATCAACGTGATTATTCGCAGCCGAGCCACCCTGCCGCAGCAAATCTGCGTGGGGCGGTGGGCAAGTGGTTAAAAAAAAAAGGCTGTTTATAAAAGCAGAAGGTGCATTGAGATAAAAAGCCTTCTATGTGCAGCAGCCCCCCAAAACTTACCTGAGCCCCATCTAGATCCAATGGTGTTGTAGGAGTGTCTTGGCTGCCCGTGACTCACCTCCTGATTGGCAGAGACAGCAGCACGGCGCCATTGGCTCCTGCTCCGGTCAGTTAAAGTCAGTCAGCAAATGAGAAGAGAAAGGGGGAGGGACCTGGGCCGTGGCTAAGCAGGAACACAGATCTCTGTCTTTACCTAATCAAAGAAACCCCCACACAGTTAGAAAGCACTAAGCATTGATCACCCCTGATAACTCCTTCCCTGCCAGTGTCAGTACAACGACAGAGCATATTATTAGCACTAATCACTGTATCAGTGTAACTGGTCCCCAAAAAAATATCAAAAGTATCAGTTAGTGTCCGATTTGTCCGCCACAATGTCGCAAGACCCGCTGTAAGTCGGTGATCGCCGCCATTACTAGTAACAAAATAAATAAATAAAAATGCCACAAAAATATCCCATGGTTTGTAGACGCGATAACTTTTGCATAAACCAACCAATCAATAACCACTTCTTGGTATTTTCTTTTTACAGCAAACATATATCAGGATACATACTGGCCTAAATTCATGAAGAAATTAGATTTTTTACATTTTTTTTTATTGGATGGGTTTTATAGCAGAAAGTGAAAAATATTGTTTTTTTTTTTTTTTTTTCAGAATTGTCGCTCTTTTTTTTATAATGTATAAATTTATAATTTATATTTAAATTTATAAGTTTATAGAGCAAAAATTAAAAATCGCACAGGTGATCAAATACCATCAAAAGAAAGCTCTGTTTGTGGCAAACAAAGGACATCAATTTTAAAAAACAATTTTAAAAAAATGGACATAAATTTTGTTTTGGGTACAGCGTTGCACGAACGTCAGTTGAAGCGCAGCGCAAAATTGTAAAAAAAATGCACTGGTCCGGAAGGGGAGGTGAAACCTTCCGGGGATGAAGTGGTTAACCACTTCTGGACCGGAAGGATTTGCCCCCTTAATGACCAGGCCATATTTTGCGATTCGGCACTGCGTTAATTTAACGGACAATTACGCGGTCGTGCGACGCTGTACCCAAACAAAATTGATGTCTTTTTCTCCCACAAACAGAGCTTTCTTTTGGTGGTATTTGATCACCGGTGCGATTTTTACTTTTTGCGTTATAAACAAAAAAATAGCGTCAATTCTGAAAAAAAAAACAATATTTTTCACTTTCTGATATATAACGTTCCCAAAAAAAAAAATTTAAAGATCAAAATTTAACATTTTAGGCCAATTTGTTTTCTGCTACATATTTTTGGTAAAAAAAAAAAAAATCGCAATAAGCGTATTTTGATTGGTTTGCGCAGAAGTTATTGCGTCTACTAACTACGGGAAAGATTTATGACATTTTTTTATTGTTTTTTTTTTTTTTTACTAGCAATGGCGGCGATCTGCAATTTTTAGCGGGACTGCGACATTGCGGCGGACAGATCGGACCCCTAACTGACATTTTTGACACTTTTGGGGGGACCAGTGACATTACTACAGTAATCAGCGCTAAAAATATACACTCTTACTATAATAATGACACTGGCAGGGAAGGGGTTAACATTGTGGGTGATCAAGGGGTTAAATGTGACCCTAGGGGAGTGATTCTAACTGTGGGGGGGCGTGGCTTCTGAGATGACCATAGAGACCTGTGATCCTAAATAGACGGATCACAGGGGCTCTATGATCATCCCAGAGAGAAGAATGGTCAGCTGTGTTTACAACAGCTGCCCATCCTTCTCTCTCAGCGGGGGAAAGATCGCGGGTGTCAGGCGGCAATCGGAGCCATCTGACAAACGCATTGGCTTCCCCGCTGACAATTGGGGCGGGAGCATGCCCCTGGTGGCGCACTCGCCCCCCCCTCATGCGAGCGACGTAGGTCTATGACCTTTTGCCTGTACGAGCCAGCCTGCCGCAGTAAAAAGGCGGCGGGTGGTCGGGAACTGGTTAATGTTCAGTTTTGATCACAGTGATGAACTGCGCTAGAATGAAGAAGACTTTAACACACATGTATCAAACACAAGGCCCGTGGGCCGAATCAGGCCCTCCAGGACATTTCATGTGGCCCTTGCACCTCTCCTGCAGCTGCTGCATCTCCCTCATCTCTGCCCCCACCTTGTCTCAGCAGACGGCAACAGAGAGGACAGAACTCCTCTGCCAGATCCTGTGCTTCCCCTTGCAGCTGCAGAGAGGACCACTCCCCCAACTCAGCAGTTGGCAGCAGAGAGGACAGAACTCCTCTGCCAGATCCTGTGCTTCCCCTTGCAGCTGCAGAGAGGACCACCCTCCAAACTCAGCAGTTGGCAGCAGAGAGGACAGAACTCCTCTGCCAGATCCTGTGCTTCCCCTTGCAGCTGCAGAGAGGACCACCCTCCAAACTCAGCAGTTGGCAGCAGAGAGGACAGAACTCCTCTGCCAGATCCTGTGCTTCCCCCTGCAGCTGTAGAGAGGACCACCCCCAACTCAGCAGTTGGCACCAGAGATTACAGAACTCCTCTGCTAGATCCTATGCTTCCCCTTGCAGCTGCAGAGAGGTCCATTCCCCCAACTCAGCAGTTGGCAGCAGAGAGGACAGAACTCCTCTGCCAGATCCTGTGCTTCCCCTTGCAGCTGCAGAGAGGACCCCCCCCCCCCCCAGCTCAGCAGTTGACAGCAGAGAGGACAGAACTCCTCTGCCAGATCCTGTGCTTCCCCCTGCAGCTGCAGAGAGGACCACCCCCCCAACTCAGCAGTTGGCAGCAGTGAGAACAGAACTCCTCTGCCAGATCCTGTGCTTCCCCCTGCAGCTGCAGAGAGGACAACCCCCCCCCCCAACTCAGCAGTTGGCAGCAGAGAGGACAGAACTCCTCTGCCAGATCCTGTGCTTCCCCCTGCAGCTACAGAGAAGACCCCCCCCAACTCAGCAGTAGCTGAGAGGAGGTCACAACTCCTACAGATCCTGCATCTCTCTGTGCAGCTGCAGCACCCCCTCCTCTCCGCCTCCACTGGTCCCAGCATTCAGTAGACTCTGGCAGCTGACTCCAGCCCTCCTCCAGACCCTGCAGTTGCTGCTTCCCAGCTCTGCCTCCAGCTTCTTCCCAGCAGCAGCACATGGTAAAGGGGATACACTGTGATGTAAGGGGGCTGAGGGTGGGGGTTCTTGACTTCTGATAGTGGTGGGCTACAGATAGAACTGGCCCTCTGAGGGCGACCATAATGGTGATGCGGCCCCCAATGAAATGGAGTTTGACACCCCTGCTTTAACTCCTTGTAAACCATAATGTACGCGGACACACACATAACCTCCCCAAATCTATCCCCCCTTCCCCTGAGCAGGCGTCTGCAGAACACTCACCTGTAATCTTTCGGATCTAATCTGATGGCTTCACTGAACATGTTGATGGCTTTGGTGTAGTTCCCGTCCTTTACCATTTGAATGCCTTGTTCTGGAATAATAGAAAATATTAGAAACCAAACGTTAGGAATCCATCTAGACATGTATTGTATAAAATCTGCATTCCTGATGTAAACAAAAAGCCTGAGAGAAGAGATATGAAAATCCAAAACGCGTCAGCCTGTCACTGCTCCCAACAGTGTCGGCACACAAGGCTGAGACAAGGGGTGGGCAGGAGGGTCAGGTGCCCCAGGCACAGAGAATGGACGTTAGATATAAAGAGAGCCTATCACTGCTCCCAACAGTGTCGGCACACAAGGCTGAAACAAGGGGTGGGCAGGAGGGACAGGTGCTCCAGGCACAGAGAACGGACGTCAGATATAAAGAGAACCTATCACTGCTCCCAACAGTGTCAGCAAACAAGGCTGAGACAAGGGGTGGGCAGGAGGGACAGGTGCCCCAGGCACAGAGAACGGACGTCAGATATAAAGAGAGCCCATCAATGCTCTCAACAGTGTCGGCACACAAGGCTGAGACAATGGGTGGGCAGGAGGGACAGAGAATAGACACAGCGCCGTACACCCATTCTACAGCATTTGCAGTGGTAGTGGGGGTTCTGCATCCCAGTAACCTTTTCACTTAGGGGTGTACTCACTTTTGTTGCCAGCGGTTTAGACATTAATAGCTGTGTGTTGAGTTATTTTGAGGGGACAGCAAATTTACACTGTTATACAAGCTGTACACTCACTACTTTACATTGTAGCAGAGTGTAATTTCTTCAGTGTTGTCACATGAAAAGATAGAATAAAATATTTACAGAAATGTGAGGGGTGTACTCACTTTTGTGAGATACTGTATATATTTTTTGCACATAAGCACTCTGTGCTGTAATTTTTTACTGTTCTTCTTATAACTGATATTTGTCAGATTTCAGACTAGAGCAGGGTTCTTCAACCAGGGTTCCATGTAACCCTGGGGTTCCTCCAGAGGTTGCTAGGGGTTCCTTGAGCAATTTCTGTCACTAAGATAAGTTCCCACTGACACCATTGCTATTTTAGCAATCTGTAAGGGGGGTAATTCTTCCCAATGGCCACAAGTGTAAGGAGCATTCCTCCCACTGACTGTCACACCAATGTATCATGAGTTGTAGATCTGGGAATTTTTAGCAGGGTTTCCCTGAGACCTGAAAGTTATTTCAAGGGTTCCTCCGTGTTGAAAAGGTTGAGAAAGGCTGGACTAGAGGTTTCACATATTTTCACCTATTGCTTTTCCACATTCCATCCCTCCCTCCGGGCAGCGGCACCTATCCCTCCCTCCCTTTATACTTTTTTGGTTGCATACCCCTTTGGAGTAATATGTGAGGTAGGCTGCAGCCTGTTACTTGCATCATAGCGCGGAATTTAAACATCTTCCTTTCATTGGACTGATCGGTGATGCCCAAGGCCAAACTGTCACATTGTCCCGCCTTACCAATAACCTTGAAGCACCTAAAAAACACAAACCTGGAGTGGTGACAAATCATAAAACCTGGATTGTTCTCCACATCCAGGAACAGAGCCAGGTAAACACTCTACACCTACATTCACCAGCCACTTTATTAGGTGCACCTTGCTAGAGTTGGGCCCCCTTTTGCCTTCAGAACTGCCTTCATTCTCCGTGGAATAGATTCAACAAGGTGTTGGAAACATTCCTCAGAGATTTTGCTCCATAGTGACATGATGGCATCACGCAGTTGCTACAAGTTTGTCGGCTGCAAATCCATGGTGACCAAAGACGCTCTATTGGATGAGATGTGGTGAGAGTGGAGGCCATTGGAGTACAGTAACCTGATCTGGTGAGATGTGGAGGCCATTGGAGTACAGTGACCTGATCTGGTGAGTACGGAGGCCATTGGAGTACAGTGACCTGATCTGGCGAGTGTGGAGGCCATTGGAGTACAGTAACCTGATCTGGTGAGTGTGGAGGCCACTGGAGTACAGTAACCTGATCTGGTGAGTGTGGAGGCCATTGGAGTACAGTGACCTGATCTGGTGAGTGTGGAGGCGATTGGAGTACAGTGACCAGATCTGGTGAGTGTGGAGGCCATTGGAGTACAGTGACCTGATCTGGCGAGTGTGGAGGCCATTGGAGTACAGTAACCTGATCTGGTGAGTGTGGAGGCGATTGGAGTACAGTGACCTGATCTGGTGAGTGTGGAGGCCACTGGAGTACAGTAACCTGATCTGGTGAGTGTGGAGGCCATTGGAATACAGTGACCTGATCTGGTGAGTGTGGAGGCCATTGGAGTACAGTGACCTGATCTGGTGAGTGTGGAGGCCATTGGAGTACAGTGACCTGATCTGGTGAGTGTGGAGGCCATTGGAGTACAGTGACATGATCTGGTGAGTGTGGAGGCCATTGGAGTACAGTGACCTGATCTGGTGAGTGTGGAGGCCATTGGAGTACAGTGACCTGATCTGGTGAGTGTGGAGGCCATTGGAGGACAGTGACCTGATCTGGTGAGTGTGGAGGCCATTGGAGTACAGTGACCTGATCTGGTGAGATGTGGAGGCCATTAGAGTACAGTGACCTCATTGTCATGTTGAAGAAACCAGTGGTGAGATGATTGGAGCTTTGTGACATGGTGCATTATCCTGCTGGAAGGAGCCATCAGAAGATGGGGACACTGTAGTCATAAAGGGATGGACATGGTCAGCAACAATACTCAGGTAGGCCGTGCTGTTTAAACGATGCTTAATTGGTACTAAGGGGCCCAAAGTGTGCCAAGAAAATATCCCCCACACCATTACACCACCACCACCAGTCTAAACCGGCGATACAAGGCAGGATTGATCCATGCGCCATATTCTAACCCTACCATCTGAATGTCGCAGCTGAAATCGAGGCTGATCAGACCAGGCAACGTTTTTCCAATCTTCTGTTGTCCAATTTTGGTGATCCTGTGCGAATTGTAGCCTCGGTTTCCTGCTCTTAGCTGACCGGAGTGGCACCCGATGTGGTCTTCTGCTGCTGTAGTCTATCTACTTTAAGGTTTGATGTGTTGTGTGTTTAGAGATGGTATTCTGTATACCTTGGATGTAACGAGTGGTTATTTGAGTTACTGTTGCCTTTCTATCATCTGCCTATTCTCCTCTGACATCACCAAGGCATTTTTCTCCATACAACTGGATATTTTTCGGAACTTTCGCTGTAAACCAGAGAGATGGTTGTGTGTGAAAATCCCAGTAGATCCGCAGTTTTTGAAAACTCTCAGACCAGCCCATCTGGCACCAACCACCATGCCACGTTCAAAGTCAATTAAATCCCCTTTCTTCCCCATTCTGATGCATGGTTGGAACTTCCGCAAGTCGTCTTCACCATCTCTAGATGTCTAAATGCATTGAGTTGCTGCCATGTGATTGGCTGATTAGCAATTTGTGTTACCAAGCAATTGAACGGGTGTGCCTAATAAAGTGGCCGGTGAGTGTAGAAGGTGAGGATGGTTACAGGTGGACACATTCGGGATCTAGCGCCACATTGTATCATTGTTCTCTATAATGCAAACAGATAATTAGCCATCAAAGTCAAGGCCGCGGATGTAACATAGAAGTGTTTGTTCTCTTTCCTCTATACATCACCCTCTAACCTGACAACAGAAATATGTGAAAACGATCCAATATCAGCTCACCGCGTCTGCCGGAGAAGATGGAGTGCATAGCAACACGGCGAGCAAACAAAGCGCTCACGCTGACCCTGACATAGAAATACACGGTGCGCCAGACAAAGGAATACACGGCGCGCCAAACGTCATTATCTGATGAAAAGCGCCACAAACTAAACAAACAGGCTACAGAGTTACCCGCACATACAATACAAACAGTTGTGCTCATAAGTTTACACACCCTGGCAGAATTTATGATTTCTTGGCCATTTTTCAGAGAATATGAATGAGAACACAAAAACTTTTCTTTCACTCATGGTTAGTGATTGGCTGAAGCCATTTATTATCAATCAACTGTATTTACTATTTTTAAATCCTAATGACAACAGAAACTACTCAAATGACCCTGATCAAAAGTTTACACACCCCAGTTCTTAATACCGTGTATTGCCCCCTTTAACATCAATGAAACTTGAAGTCTTTTGTGGTATTTGTGGATGAGGCTCTTTATCTTCTCAGATGGTGAAGGTGCCCATTCTTCCTGGTGAAAAGCCTCCAGTTCCTGTAAATTCTTGGGTTATCTTGCATGAACGGCACGTTTGAGATCTCCCCAGAGTGGCTCAATGATATTGAGGTCAGGAGACTGAGATGGCCACTCCAGAACCTTCACTTCATTCTGCTGTAGCCAATGACAGGTCAACTTGGCCTTGTGTTTAGGATCATTGTCATGTTGGAATGTCCAAGTACGTCCCATGCGCAGCTCCAGGATTTTTTGATAACCTACTGCAGTGGTCCTCAACTCCGGTCCTCAGGGCCCACTAGCAGTCCAGATTTTAAGTATTACCTTGGGGAGATGCAGACTAGAGTACTGCAATCACTGAGCAGCAAATTATATCACCTGGGATGTATTTCAGTTATCTTGCAAACCTGGCCCTGAGGACCAGGGTTGAGGACCACTGACTTCTTACTGCATTCATCTTGCCATCAATTCTGACCAAATTTCCTGTGCCTTTGTAGCTCACACATCCCCAAATCATCAGTGATCCACCACCGTGTTTCACAGTAGGAATGGCGTACCTTTCATCATAGGCCTTGTTGACTTCTCTCCAAATGTAGAGTTTATGGTTGTGGCCAAAAAGCTCAATTTTGGTCTCATCACTCCAAATGACTTTGTGGCAAAAGGTTTGGGGCTTGTCTCTGTGCTGTTTGGTGTATTGTAAGCCGGATACGTTGTGGCATTTGCATAGTAATGGCTTTCTTCTGGCGACTCGACCATGCAGCCCATCTTTCTTCAACTGCCTCCTTATTGTGCATCTTGAAACAGCCACACCACATGTTTTCAGAGAGTCCTGTATTTCACCTGATATTATTTAGGCGCTTTTCCACTTCATGGAACCGAACGGTTCGGCTCGCTTTTGCGCTTTTCCACTGCATGGTACCGCATGGTACGGTGTTGGAACGGTTCGGTATGGCGGCGCTTTTCCACTGCATGGAACTGAACGGTTCGGCTCGCTTTTGCGCTTTTCCACTGCATGGTACTGCATGGTACGGTGTTGGAACGGTTCAGTAAGGTACGGTGGCGCTTTTCCACTACATGGAACCGAATGGTACAGCTCACTTAAACAGTACCACCTCGGTTGTGGTTCCAAGAGGGCCGTACCGGTACCATATCCCACAATCTGCATGCAGCCTTGACTGTTTGTCACTACTAGCCACTGATTGGTCAGAGAATCGTTGTTATCCCCCCCACTTACTACTTTAGTGGAAAAACAAACCATACCAAACTGCACCAAACCGTTCCAACACTGTACCATGCAGTGGAAAACCAAACCGAGCCAAGCAGGGCCGAGTGGAGCCGAGCCGGTACTTGCAGTGGAAAAGTGCCATTTGTGGGTTTTTCTTTGCATCCCGAACAATTTTCCTGGCAGTTGCGGCTGAAATTTTAGTTGGTCTACCTGACCGTGGTTTGGTTTCAACAGAAAAGATAAATATTTACCGCGTTAACAACCTCAACCTGCAGCTAGCAAAAATGAACAACGATTCCTAACAGTACACAAATCTAATAATGCAGCACTGGTAAATAATAGCAAAAATAATAAGTGCAAAATAGCCAATAATGTACTACTAATGAATAATAAGCACAAATTAAAGTGCATAGGAATATTGCTATATGAAAAAAGTGCAATACATATCAATAAATAGAGTCCATGGAATTAATACATCTCTGTAAGAAATCCACTAAAGTGCAACGTGCAAAATTGCAAAAATGTAATACATAATGGGGATACATTGTATGTGTAATGTATGTTAGATGTATAATGGGGATACATTGTATGTGTAATGTATGTTAGATGTATAATGGGGATACATTGTATGTGTAATGTATGTTGGATGTATAATGGGGAATACATTGTATGTGTATTCTATGTTGGATACATTGTCTGTGTATTCCATGTTGGATACATTGTCTGTGTATTCCATGTTGGATACATAATGGGGATACATTGTCTGTGTGTTCTATGTTGGATACATAATGGGGATACATTGTCTGTGTATTCCATGTTAGATGTATAATGGGGATACATTGTCTGTGTATTCCATGTTAGATGTATAATGGGGATACATTGTCTGTGTATTCCATGTTAGATGTATAATGGGGATACATTGTCTGTGTATTCTATGTTGGATATATAATGGGGATACATTGTATGTGTATTCTATGTTGGATACATAATGGGGATACATTGTATGTGTATTCTATGTTAGATGTATAATGGGGATACATTGTCTGTGTATTCCATGTTGGATACATAATGGGGATACATTGTATGTG
This sequence comes from Pelophylax lessonae, assembly GCF_965119305.1. Taxonomy (NCBI): domain Eukaryota; kingdom Metazoa; phylum Chordata; class Amphibia; order Anura; family Ranidae; genus Pelophylax; species Pelophylax lessonae. The sequence continues at coordinate 22,044,125 of NC_138776.1, forward strand.
TATTCTATGTTGGATACATTGTATGTATATGAATTCTATGTTGGATGTATAATGGGGATACATTGTATGTGTATTCTATGTTGGATACATAATGGGGATACATTGTCTGTGTATTCTATGTTGGATGTATAATGGGGATACATTGTATGTGTATTCTATGTTGGATATATAATGGGGATACATTGTATGTGTATTCTATGTTGGATACATAATGGGGATACATTGTATGTGTATTCTATGTTGGATACATAATGGGGATACATTGTATGTGTATTCTATGTTGGATACATAATGGGGATACATTGTATGTGTATTCTATGTTGGATATATAATGGGGATACATTGTATGTGTATTCTATGTTGGATATATAATGGGGATACATTGTATGTGTATTCTATGTTGGATACATAATGGGGATACATTGTATGTGTATTCTATGTTGGATACATAATGGGGATACATTGTATGTGTATTCTATGTTGGATATATAATGGGGATACATTGTATGTGTATTCTATGTTGGATACATAATGGGGATACATTGTATGTGTATTCTATGTTGGATATATAATGGGGATACATTGTATGTGTATTCTATGTTGGATACATAATGGGGATACATTGTATGTGTATTCTATGTTGGATACATAATGGGGATACATTGTATGTGTATTCCATGTTGGATGTATAATGGGGATACATTGTATGTGTATTCTATGTTGGATACATTGTATGTGTATTCTATGTTGGATACATAATGGGATACATTGTATGTGTATTCTATGTTGGATACATAATGGGATACATTGTCTGTGTATTCTATGTTGGATATATAATGGGGATACGTTGTATGTGTATTCTATGTTAGATTAACAAACAATCCTGCAGCATGATACAGATGTGGAATCTTTGTAATATGTACTAATAGGTTTCCATATCACAATCAATCTTTTCCTCGGAGTAATGATGGTAGGAGAGAAGTAGAATTTTCTTTTACCACCAAGAGAGAGAAAGAACTCCATTAAAATTCCGCAGATGAGCGTCTGACAGCCGACTATGAAAATAAACTTCCAGTGACGGATCGCCCTAAGAAGATGGTGTGAGATAACGGACACTGAATGGCACTTTAGGTCGCCCAGAGGAAGAATGAAAGATCGGATTTCATCAGTAAGATTTTTTTATATATAAATTATTAAACAGAAATGAGAAACGTTCGCATCCAGAGAACTCATCACAGTTCTGCTTCTACAGCATATAAACATTTAGAGGATATTCATAGCAGAGACGCTGGTGCTCTTCATTATACACACACTGCAATAATTGGGGGTCCTCATCTCAGCCTAAAGCCTCGTACACACACATCGATTATTGGCCAGGAATTTTCGGCCAACGTCCGATCGGCCGATTTTCGGCTTGTTAGTATGATGCTTTCGACAACCGACTCCGACTTTTTGGCCGAATAAAATCTGGTGTGCAGGCTATAAAATTTTTGTTGGCCGTCAACACAACGGCCGATTTTCCGTCAGTCAGTACAGATTTCGGCAGACAAAAATCAGATGAGCAAGACTGGGCATGCTCAGTGAAGAAAAAAACACACGAAAAGTAAACCAGAACATGACATCACTTCTGAAGTTGGTTGTTGTTGGCCGAGAAAATTTGTGTGCAATCTAGGCACATTCCAACCAACACAACAACACTGGACAAAAGACGGCCGATCGGTCGGCCGATAATCGTTGCATGTGTACGAGGCATTCGTTTTCCTGCCAAATTCAAAAATTATAAAAATTGTAAAAAAAAAAAAAAAAAAAAAAAGAGTTGTGTCCAAATATGGTCAATAAAGTCTCTTTGGAGACCCTGACCCTTTAAGTTGCTATTCACCAGTGTCAGAAGTGGACAAGCAGTCATCGGGGTAAGATCGTGCTGACAGTTTATTTTGATGGGCGTTGGGCTTTAGGATTGACATGGCTCTATGTACTAGGGAATACTAGGGAATCGATCGATTATCTGGCAAAGCCGATAGATCGAGGGCCGATATGCACTTTCCCCGATATATCGGAATCGGCCCCTGACGTTACCGATATTTTTGGAAAGTGCTGTACCGGAGTGATGCCTGCAGCTAGAGGCCTCACCCTGGTACCGGCATCCATAGCCGGCGGTCGGCTGTCTTGTAATGACAACCGATGTGGCTGAAAAAAACGCTCGGCTGTCATTACAAGGAGCGGGAGGGGACTTCCCCCCCACCCCTCCCGCCACTTTCTGCGGCTCTCCTGGGTCTCCCGTCCCACCAGGAGACCCGGGCAACCAGCCTGCACGGCCGCCGAAGACCCGATCAAAGCCGCATTCAGCTCTGATCGGGTCTCCATGCAAAAACCTGGAAGTGATGTCATGACATCCCTTCCGGGTGCTGGTGCCAGATTAAAAAAAAATTAGAGCATTCAAAACAGCCAAACTTGGCGTTTTGAATGTTTTTAAGTGTAGAGGAGGGGTTTGGGGTCTTTTAGACGGTATCGGCAATGAAAAAACAATATCGGTCGATCACTACCATGTACCCCTACTTATTTATATTGGGGGAGCCTTATCCTTATCATCAAAAGGAGGCTTCCAGATTCCAATAAGCCCCCCCAGCCTGCAGACCCCCACAACCAATGGGCCAGGGTCATTGGGAAGAGGCCCCTTGTCCTCATCAACATGACATGGTACAGGAGGGGAGCTCCTCTTTTCATTCTCTGATAAGGGTCCAGAATGAAATTTGGGAGGGCTGACCCCATGCAAATTTATAAAAAAAAAAAACTTTCATGGGGTTCCCCTTGGAGAAAAAATATTTCCCCCCCATTACGCCGCCTGTAACGTGATGAATGGTGGAGAATCTGATCAGCCGCAGCATTCTCTCTCCCTTTCACGAACTGTGTTACAGGCAGTATAATCCATGAAATAACTTTTCTCATTGGAGAAGACAGGAGGAGGCGTGTCCTTGTTGGATAGCAGAAGCTGTTAACCCCCACAGTGCTGGAAATTCAGCAGCAGGAAGAGGAAGGGCAGACCTGCATGTTTTAGAGTGCACGTCTGTATTTGTATTCCAACTGGAGAATATAAAAATGGCGATTAGCGCTGACGACTTGTACTGGGGACATGCTGGGGCCCCATTTTGCTGACTGGTTTGGCACAGTACAGAGTTCTGAAATTAAATATATACAATGGGGGATTTAATAGGAGCAGATGTCTGATGTGCAGAATGAAAAGACGACGACTGTAAATTCATCTTCTGTACAGGATCTCACCATCTTCCAGACATCTAGAATGTCGCTTGGTTGGGAATGTATGAATAGTATTTAGAGGGCGATCTGACATCTGCTATTAACCACTTCAATACTGGCCATTTTCACCCTCTTCCTGCCCAGGCCAATTTTCAGTCGCATTTTGAATGACAATTGCGCGGTCATACAACACTGTACCCAAACAAACTTTGCATCATGTTTTTGAGACAGATAGAGCTTTGATCACCACTGGGTTTTTTCAGTTATTTGCTAAACAAACTAAAAAAGACCAACAAGTTTGTAAAAAACAAAAAAAAAGTAAACCTTCTTTGCTTTTGTTATAAAATGCTGTAAATAAGTACCGTATTTATCGGCGTATAACACTCACGTTTTGCTCCTAAAAATGGAGGAAAAAGTAACAGTGTGTGTTATACACCGATATAAAAAAAAAAAAAAGTCCAGGAAGCAGCGCCGAGAGGTAGAAGGGGGCGGGCGGCGCCGAGAGGTAGAAGGGGGCGGGCGGCGCTGAGGAGAAGGAAGGACGCGCTGTCATCGGAAGTCCTGCCTTCTATGCCGACCTCTATCATAGGCACCGGGACTTCCGATGACAGCGCGCCCTTCCTTCTCCTCGGCGCCGCCCGCCCCCTTCTACTTCCCGGCGCTGTTTCCTGAACATTTTTAAAAGTGATTCGGATGGAGTCACTGGCGCTGGCGAGGCTGCAATTATGGGCACTGCGCTGGCAAGGCTGCAATTATGGGCACTGCACTGGCGAGGCTGCAATTATGGGCACTGTACTGGCGAGGCTGCATGTATGGGCACTGCGCTAACGAGGCTGCATTTAAGGACATTGCGCTGGCGAGGCTGCATTTGTGGGCACTGCGCTGATGAGGCTGCATTCGTGGGCACTGAGCTGGCGAGGCTGCATGTATGGGCACTGCGCTGGTGAGGCTGCATTCGTGGGCACTGCGCTGATGAGGCTGCATTTCGGGGAACTGCGCTGACGAGGCTGCATTTCTGGGCACTGCGCTGGCGAGGCTGCATGTATGGGCACTGCGCTGGCGAGGCTGCATGTATGGGCACTGTGCTGGCAAGGCTGCATTCATGGGCACTATGCTGGCGAGGCTGCATGTATGGGTACTGCGCTGGCGAGGCTGCATGTATGGGCACTGCGCTGGCGAGGCTGCATGTATGGGCACTGCGCTGGCGAGGCTGCATGTATGGGCACTGCGCTGGCAAGGCTGCATTCATGGGCACTGTGCTGACGTGGCTGCATGTATGGGTACTGCGCTGGCGAGGCTGCATGTATGGGCACTGCGCTGGCAAGGCTGCAAATATGGGCACTGCCCTGGCGAGGCTGCATGTATGGGCACTGCCCTGGCGAGGCTGCATTCGTGGGTACTGCCCTGGTGAGGCTGCATTCGTGGGCACTGCGCTGGCAAGGCTGCATTCGTGGGCACTGTGCTGGTGAGGCTGCATTCGTGGGCACTGCGCTGGTGAGGCTGCATTTGTGGGCACTGGTGAGACTGCATTTGATTAAAAAAAAAATGTTCTGAGTTCAAAAGCTGTTTATTTTAAATTTCAGCTTTTTTCCTGAATAAATATTGTAATTTTTCTCCTGACAGGCACTGATGGGCACTGATGGGCAGCATACATTATCAGTGCAGATGTCCCCACTGAAGAAAGCCGCTTATCGGCTCTCCTCTCCTCACTCACGGTCAGCATAAGAGGCAAGCGGATTAACGACATATCCTATTTAAACTGATTTTTAAAAAAAAAAAAAAAAAAACAGTCCAGTGAGGCCGCATTTATGCGCACTGTTGGCGGGAAGGGGTCAAAATACACACTGTCTGGGTGTTTGCTTATTATTTTTATTATTTATTTCAGGTACTTCTATAGCGTCGTCAATTTACGCAGCCCTTCACATATACATTGTACATTCACATCAGTCCCTACCCTCAAGGAGCTTACAATCTAAGGTAAGGCAGTCAAGCATGGTGGTGGGAGTGTCATGGTCTGGGGATGCATGAGTGCTGCCGGCACTGGGGAGCTACAGTTCATTGAGGGAACCATGAATGCCAACATGTACTGTGACATACTGAAGCAGAGTATGATCCCCTCTCTTCAGAGACTGGGCTGCAGGGCAGTATTCCAACATAACGGCCCCAAACACACCTCCAAGACAACCACTGCCTTGCTAAAGAAGCTGAGGGTAAAGGTGATGGACTGGCCAAGCATGTCTCCAGACCTAAACCCTATTGAGCATCTGTGGGGCATCCTCAAATGGAAGGTGGAGGAGCGCAAGGTCTCTAACATTCACCAGCTCTGTGATGTCATCATGGAGGAGTGGAAGAGGACTCCAATGGCAATCTGTGAAGCTCATGGTAAACATCAGTGGGGTCTCATCTTGTAATAAAGTCCTCCCATTTATATCTAGCCATTGGTGTCCATCAAAATTTGAATTTATTTCACATCAAGATTACGGATTGGTCAGGGAATTTATATAACCCTTTTTCCAATAACTAGGTACAATCCGAGATGTATAGTAACAAAGTAGAACTACTTCACTACTGTACTTCAGTACGGAAAGGCGGTATCTGTACTTTCCTGGAGTAGAATTTTTTTCTCCTACTTCCACTTTTACTTCACTACATTTTTTCAATGATTTCAATACTTCTACTCCAATATTTTTTTTTTTGTGCTGCATAGTTACTCGTTACAATTATAAAAATTACCACTGCCAGAACAGTAGATGGCATGTTTCATGAAGCTCAAAACATGTGTATTATCAGCGCATACGAAAATAAATGCTACTGTATGTATAAATAAAAGCTGCATTTGAAATAATAAAAAAAACAGTATGATGTTCAAACTTTTGACTTCTTTCTTTAATAACTACATAACACAGTACTTGTACTTTTACTTTCAGTACTTGAGTAGCAAAATTAAAAAAAAAACTACTTGCAATACTTAAGTACAAAAAATGTTAAATACTTTAGTACTTCTACTCAAGTCACTTTTTGATCGAGCACTTCCACTTCTACTCAAGTATGGGTTTCGAGTACTTTATACAACTCTGGGTACAATAAATATATTGATTCATTATACTGCTATGTAAGATAGTTGTTTTCCCTTATATTGGCTGTTACGTATTTATTGGGCGTCTGGTTACTATGGTAACCATGCGTGATTCATATTACAATGCTAAACTTTTCTATGTCATTTGATATACTTTACGGTTTTAAGACATATATAGAGATGTTATTGATGTTTTAGTAGCCGTTTTTTACGAAAGGAAAAGCCGAATGTTGATGGGATTACTATGGTAACTGGAAGTACCGAATACACACATTACACAAAAAAAGTTGCGTCAATCTGAATATAAACCATCAATTGAAATAAAAAACAGATTATATTGAAAACAATTTGAGTCAATATGATGATCTTTATACAGTAATGAATCATATAAGAGTAATGATGTCCTAATGACAATGGTGATCAGTTCTGGAAAAATGTGGTAAAAGTCCATGTAAATTCTATGTATAAAGATTGAGAATGAAGATGCCTCAAAAAAGTTCCAGTAAGTCCACGTGAATTCTATGTATAAAGATCCAGAAAGGATATTCTTCAAAAAAAAAAAAAAAAAAGTTCCAGTAAGTCCAGTGAATTCTATGTATAAAGATCCAGAAAGGAAATGCCTCAAAAAAGTTCCAGTAAGTCCACGTGAATTTTATCTATAAAGATCCAGAAAAGAGATGCATCAAAAAAAGTTCCAGTAAGTCCACGTGAATCGTATGTATAAAGATCCAGAAAGGAGATGCCTCAAAAAAGTTCAAGTCCACGTGAATTCTATGTATAAAGATCCAGAAAGGAGATGCTTCAAAAAAAGTTCCAGTAAGTCCACGGGAATTCTATGTATAAAGGTCCAAAAAAGGAGATGCCTAAAAAAAGTTCCAGTAAGTCCATGTGAATTCTATGTATAAATATCCAGAAAGGAGATGCTTCAAAAAAGTTCCAGTAAGTCCACGTGAATTCTATGTATAAAGATCCAGAAAGGAGATGCCTCAGAAAAGTTCCAGTAAGTCTACGGGAATTCTATGTATAAAGATCCAGAAAGGAGATGCCTCAAAAAAGTTCCAGTAAGTCCACGTGAATTTTATCTATAAAGATCCAGAAAAGAGATGCATCAAAAAAAGTTCCAGTAAGTCCACGTGAATCGTATGTATAAAGATCCAGAAAGGAGATGCCTCAAAAAAGTTCAAGTCCACGTGAATTCTATGTATAAAGATCCAGAAAGGAGATGCTTCAAAAAAAGTTCCAGTAAGTCCACGGGAATTCTATGTATAAAGGTCCAAAAAAGGAGATGCCTCAAAAAAGTTCCAGTAAGTCCATGTGAATTCTATGTATAAATATCCAGAAAGGAGATGCTTCAAAAAAGTTCCAGTAAGTCCACGTGAATTCTATGTATAAAGATCCAGAAAGGAGATGCCTCAGAAAAGTTCCAGTAAGTCCACGGGAATTCTATGTATAAAGATCCAGAAAGGAGATGCCTCAAAAAAGTTCCAGTAAGTCCACGTGAATTCTATATATAAAGATCCAGAAAGGAGATGTTTCAAAAAAGTTCAAGTAAGTCCACATGAATTCTATGTATAAAGATCCAGAAAGGAGATGCCTCAAAAAAGTTCCAGTAAGTCCACGGAAATTCTATGTATAAAGATCCGGAAAGGAGATGCCTCAAAAAAGTTCCAGTAAGTCCACGTGAATTCTATGTATAAAGGTCCAGAAAGGAGATGCCTCAAAAAAGTTCCAGTAAGTTGACGTGAATTCAAATGTATAAAAATCCAGAAAGGAGATGCCTCAAAAAAGTTCCAGTAAGTCGACGTGAATTCTATGTATAAAGATCCAGAAAGGAGATGCTTCAAAAAAGTTCCATCATCAAAGTCAAAAGAATCCTTCTTTGACACCCACCACCTAGTATTGGGGACGCTTACCAGATCTAGTGGACCATCTATTTCTAGAATGGTCGGACACGCTTGCAAACAGATCTCTGCAGGGTGATGTGATAGGGTCTTCAATTAAACACTAGAACAGCTGTGAAAGAGTGTATCAATGAGACATGCATTTCAGCTAGTGCCCAACTCACAATGGAATATGGTCTCTGGGAGTTGCATTAACAAGTCATCCATTGATCAGTACAGACATATTAACACATCTCATTCATACCTTCTGGACACTTAACAGTTAGACTTTGCATATAGATTACGGAAGACACCTGAATCCATTGATAAGTACAGACATATTAACACATCAGACAGCTGAGCATAGACGGGAAGGCCCTTCCACAAAAGCAACTTCAGACACAAGACGTCTCACATTTACATCAATGTGTTATGGACAACAAAACCTTTTCTTCATGTATTGTCGTAGTAGATATATTCTATTGTTAAACTGACCCATGGATTGTACACCAGTTTAAACTGGTTTTTCCCGCTAAAATGGCCCATAAACGTGTGAGCTGTGAATAAACACATCAGATGTATTTCCATCAAGCTTGAGTGATGTATGCCTGTACATCTCCTGGCCAGAGGGGGGAAAATTCACTTCATGAGGGAGTTAGAACTGAAGGGTCGGAGGTCTGGGACCTAAACGAAAATCATCTTGCAACTGCCTTTGACGTGAACGAGTTAACAAGCTGGAAATAAGGGAACTCTTCCAATGAATTCAAACTCCCGTTATGATGTCCCAGTCAGCCATAACCATGTAGGGTTGATCTATAGAAAGAGAGCTCCAATAGTCTGATTATTGTATGAACTCGTTTATTAAAAAGCCAAAAAACTACTTACAATAAATAAAAACAACTTGAGCCTTGATAAAACGTTTGTTTGCTGGCAGATACAGGAACACCCGCACTTCCGGGGTCAGAAGCTACGCGCTGACGTCATCACGTCCCACCTGACCCAGGAAGTGCGGGTGTTCCTCTATCTGACAGCAAACAAACGTTTTAACAAGGCTCAAGTTGTTTTCATTTATTGTAAGTAGTTTTTTTGGCTTTTTAATAAACGAGTTTATACAATAATCAGACTATTGGAGCTCTCTTTCTATATATCAACCCTACATGGTTATGGCTGACTGGGACATCATAACGGGAGTTTGACTTCATTGGAAGAGTTCCCTTATTTCCAGATGTTCTAGTGATTAATTGAAGACCCTATCAGATCACCCTGCAGAGGTCGGTTTGCAAGCGTGTTCAACCATTTTAGAAATAGTTGGTCCACTATATCCGGTAAGCATCCCCAATACTAGGTGGTGGGCGGCACTGGAGGATTCTTTTGTCTTTGGTGATGGAACTTTTTTGAAGCATCTCCTTTCTAGATTTTTATACATAGAATTCACATCAACTTACTGGAACTTTTTTGAAGCATCTCCTTTCTGGATCTTTATACGTAGAATTTTAGTGGACTTACTTTTACCACATTTTTTTCAGAACTAATTTCTGATTCCATTTATATGGGATGTCATTAGGACATCATTATGCTTTTATGGTTTAATACTGTATAAAGACCATCATATTGACTCATATTGTTTTCAATATAATCTTTTTTTTTGTTATTTCACAATTTGATGGTTTATATTCAGATTGACACAACTTTTTAGTTTATTATATGTTTTACTATGGTTATATCACATGGTTAGTCGCTGCTGTCATCTACTGTATTTTTGAATTATCACTTTAGCGTGGTTTACCACTTCGATCCAATATATACAGTATCTCACAAAAGTGAGTACACCCCTCACATTTTTCTAAATATTTTATTCTATCTTTTCATGTGACAACACTGAAGAAATTACACTTTGCTACAATGTAAAGTAGTGAGTGTACAGCTTGTATAACAGTGTAAATTTGCTGTCCCCTCAAAATAACTCACACACAGCCATTAATGTCTAAACCGCTGGCAACAAAAGTGAGGACACCCCTAAGTGAAAATGTCCAAATTGGACCCAAAGTGTCATTATTTTGTGTGGCCACCATTATTTTCCAGCACTGCCTTAACCCTTTTGGGCATGGAGTTCACCAGAGCTTCACAGGTTGCCTCTGAAGTCCTCTTCCACTCCTCCATGACGACATCACAGAGCTGGTGGATGTTAGAGACCTTGCGCTCCTCCACCTTCCATTTGAGGATGCCCCACAGATGCTCAATAGGGTTTAGGTCTGGAGAGATGCTTGGCCAGTCCATCACCTTTACCCTCAGCTTCTTTAGCAAGGCAGTGGTAGTCTTGGAGGTGTATTTGGGGTTGTTATGGAATACGGTCCTGCGGCCCAGTCCCTGAAGGGAGGGGATCATACTCTGCTTCAGTATGTCACAGTACATGTTGGCATTCATGGTTCCCTCAATGAACTGTAGCTCCCCAGTGCCGGAAGCACTCATGCAGCCCCAGACCATGACACTCCCACCACCATGCTTGACTGTAGGCAAGACACACTTGTCTTTGTACTCCTCACCTGGTTGCCGCCACACACGCTTGACACCATCTGAACCAAATAAGTTTATCTTGGTCTCATCAGACCACAGGACATGGTTCCAGTAATCCATGTCCTTAGTCTGCTGGCCTTCAGCAAACTGTTTGCAGGCTTTCTTGTGCATCATCTTTAGAAGAGGCTTCCTTCTGGGACGACAGCCATGCAAACCAATTTGATGCAGTGTGCGGCGTATGGTCTGAGCACTGACAGGCTGACCCTCCACCCCTTCAACCTCTACAGCAATGCTGGCAGCACTCATACATCTATTTCCCAAAGACACCCTCTGGATATGACGCTGAGCACGTGCACTCAACTTCTTTGGTCAACCATGACGAGGCCTGTTCTGAGTGGAACCTGTCCTGTTAAACCACTGTATGGTCTTGGCCACCTTGCTGCAGCTCATTTTCAAGGTCTTGGCAATCTTCTTATAGCCTAGGCCATCTTTATGTAGAGCAACAATTCTTTTTTCAGATCCTCAGAGAGTTCTTTGCCATGAGGCGCCATGTTGAACTTCCAGTGACCAGTATGAGAGAGTGAGAGCGATAACACCAAATTTAACACACCTGCTCTCCATTCACACCTGAGACCTTGTAACACTAATGAGTCACATGACACCAGGGAGGTAAAATAGCTAATTGGGCCCAATTTGGACATTTTCACTTATGGGTGTACTCACTTTTTGTTGCCAGCGCTTTAGACATTAATGGCTGTGTGTGGAGTTATTTTGAGGGGACAGCAAATTTGCACTGTTATACAAGCTGTACACTCACTACTTTACATTGTAGCAAAGTGTCATTTCTTCAGTGTTGTCACATGAAAAGATATAATAAAATATTTACAAAAAATGTTAAGGGTGCACTCACTTTTGTGAGATACTGTACGTCCACATTTGTGTTTTATATTGTAATGCTAATATTTTTTATGACTTCCAATATACATTGCGTCCTTAACCCCTTCCCATCCGCGCTACAGCCTATATACGGCTGCAGCGCGGACTCGAATTTTCGGGAGGCCGTTTTTAAACGGCCTCCAGTGACACGCCCCCCCGCGCGCTCCTGCGAGCGCGCATCGGGGGGAATCTGTGTCGGCCGTGTCCCTTGGACACGGCCGATCACAGATCGTGGTGAATGGCCAATCACAGCGGCCATTCACCACGTGATCAAGCCGTCCAATGAGAGATGATCTCATATGTAAACATATGAGATCATCTCTCATCGCCGGCGCTCCTTCCTCACACAGACACTGCAGTGTGAGGAAGGAGGGGGAGCCGACAGCCGCTGGGGACACAGACAAATGTAATCAGGGCACTGATCACCAGTGCCCTGATTACTGAAGGTAAAAAAACACACACACTGCCCCCACCATCAGTGCCCACAGTGCCCGCCATCAGTGCCCCCATCAATGCCCACAATCAGTGCCCATAGTGCTGCCAGTCAGTGCCCATCAGTGCCTGCTCATCTAGGCACTGATGAGCACTGACTGGCAGCACTATGGGCACTGAGTGTGGGCACTGATGGTGCTGCCCATCAGTGCTCATCAGTGCCGCCCGTCAGTGCTCATCACTGTCACCCGTCAGTGTCCATCAGTGCCATCCGCCAGTGCCCATCAGTGCCGCCTATCAGTGCCGCCCGTCAGTGCCGCCTCTCAGTGCCCAGCAGTGCCACCTCTCAGTGCCCAGCAGTGCCACCTCTCAGTGCCCAGCAGTGCCATCTCTCAGTGCCCAGCAGTGCCACCTCTCAGTGCCCAGCAGTGCCACCTCTCAGTGCCCAGCAGTGCCGCCTATCAGTGCCGCCTATCAGTGCCGCCTATCAGTGCTCATCAGTGCGGCATATTAGTACCTCCTCATCAGTGCC